>NC_134459.1:7520000-8120000 GCF_047948215.1 Lycorma delicatula | reverse complement strand
TTTCTTGTATAAATAGCATCAGACACATCCTGAATTAATGTCTAACAGTAATCGGCTAGCATGTTAGTATTCCATTTCCCTTTATAATGACTTTCCATCACCTAATTGTCTTGGTGAAAACGTTCACTGTGTTCATCACTTACATCTCTGAGGTTATCCAGGAAAAAATCCAGGTGTGAATGGAGGAAATGTATCTTCAAAGATGTATTACATCCCATAGCTCTTAATAATTAAGACCTATGGAATGGTCAATAATAATTCTCTTTATCTTAAAGTAAAAGAAAGTAAATCCCTTTATCTTAAATTAAAATTATTATGGAATATTCTTTTGTTTTAAGTAAAAAACAGAAGTTAAGAATTAAGAAGTAAATTTACTATTATAATGAAGCAATGATGTGAAGTAAGAAGTTAATTAACAATATTGTGGTAATTGTTGAATTTTTGTTTGCGGAAAAAATTTTTGTAAATGTCTTTAAATGAAGCCCAAGCTGCACTTTCTACATTGTTTAACGTAGAGTTAAATACATCATCTTTCACCGACTCTCTTATTTGAGGACCAACAAATATTCCATGAACAAGGTGTCGCACACCCAGCGTTGCGTAGTGGCTCGTCCCAAAATCCTTTTCCCACCATGATGTTTAAATTCGTTTATGCGGTTGGCGCACAAACAGAAGCAAGACATCAATGCAATTAAAGGCAGAATTATTAAAAAAAAAAAACTTTTGAAACATAAAAGAATAAAATTTATTGACGTATATGAAAATTGGTGTCGAAATGTGGATTTTTACTCTAATATTTATAAATAGGAAGTGCCGTCTCACGTGTGCGTGTACACGCACTTCCAAATAAATATGGAGTGTAGGTTTTTTTGTTTATTTTATATAAAATTTAATCGACTGTATGTGGAGTCAAGAATTATGATCTGAATGATTAATTTCGTTTATTTCTTAACAATATAATAATTTCTAATAATTTTTCTTAATAAACAATTTTTTTTTTTTTTTTGCCTTCAGTCATTTGACTGGTTTGATGCAGCTTTCCAAGATTCCCTATCTAGTGCTAGTCGTTTCATTTCAGTATATCCTCTACATCGTACATCCCTAACAATTTGTTTTACATATTCCAAACGTGGCCTGCCTACACAATTTTTTCCTTCTACCTGTCCTTCCAATATTAAAGCGACTATTCCAGGATGCCTTAGTATGTGGCCTATAAGTCTGTCTCTTCTTTTAACTATATTTTTCCAAATGCTTCTTTCTTCATCTATTTGCCGCAGTACCTCTTCATTTGTCACTTTATCCACCCATCTGATTTTTAACATTCTCCTATAGCACCGCATTTCAAAAGTTTCTAATCTTTTCTTCTCAGATACTGCGATCGTCCAAGTTTCACTTCCATATAAAGCGACACTCCAAACATACACTTTCAAAAATCTTTTCCTGACATTTAAATTAATTTTTGATGTAAACAAATTATATTTCTTACTGAAGGCTCGTTTAGCTTGTGCTATTCGGCATTTTATATTGCTCCTGCTTCGTCCATCTTTAGTAATTCTACTTAACAAATAACAAAATTCTTCTACCTCCATAATCTTTTCTACTCCTATTTTCATATTCAGTGGTCCATCTTTGTTATTTCTACTACATTTCATTACTTTTGTTTTGTTCTTGTTTATTTTCATGCGATAGTTCTTGCGTAGGACTTCATTGTTTCTTCTAAATCCTTTTTACTCTCGGCTAGAATTACTATGTCATCAGCAAATCGTAGCATCTTTATCTTTTCACCTTGTACTGTTACTCTGAATCTAAATTGTTCTTTAACATCATTAACTGCTAGTTCCATGTAAAGATTAAAAAGTAACGGAGATACGGAACATCCTTGTCAGACTCCCTTTCTTATTACGCCTTGTTTCTTATGTTCTTCAATTGTTACTGTTGCTGTTTGGTTCCTGTACATGTTAGCAATTGTTCTTCTGTCTCTGTATTTGAACCCTAATTTTTTTAAAATGCTGAACATTTTATTCCAGTCTACGTTATCGAATGCCTTTTCTAGGTCTATAAACGCCAAGTATGTCGGTTTGTTTTTCTTTAATCTTCCTTCTACTATTAATCTGAGGCCTAAAATTGCTTCCCTTGTCCCTATACTTTTCCTGAAACCAAATTGGTCTTCTCCTAACACTTCCTCCACTCTCCTCTCAATTCTTCTGTATAAAATTCTAGTTAAGATTTTTGATGCACGACTAGTTAAACTAATTGTTCTGTATTCTTCACATTTATCTGCCCCTGCTTTCTTTGGTATCATGACTATAACACTTTTTTTGAAGTCTGACGGAAATTCCCTTTTTCATAAATATTACACACCAGTTTGTATAATCTATCAATCGCTTCCTAACCTGCACTGCACAGTAATTCTACAGGTATTCCGTCTATTCCAGGAGCCTTTCTGCCATTTAAATCTTTTAATGCTCTCTTAAATTCAGATCTCAGTATTGTTTCTCCCATTTCATCCTCCTGAACTTCCTCTTCTTCCTCTATAACACCATTTTCTAATTCATTTCCTCCATATAACTCATCAATATATTCCACCCATCTATCGACTTTACCTTTCGTATTATATATTGGTGTACCATCTTTGTTTAACACATTATTAGATTTTAATTTATCTACCCCAAAATTTTCCTTAACTTTCCTGTATGCTTCGTCTATTTTACCAATGTTCATTTCTCTTTCCACTTCTGAACACTTTTCTTTAATCCACTCTTCTTTCGCCAGTTTGCACTTCCTGTTTATAGCATTTCTTAATTGCCATAATTCCTTTTACTTTCTTCATCACTAGCATTCTTATAATTTCTACGATCATCCATCAGCTGCAATATATCGTCTGAAACCCAAGGTTTTCTACCAGTTCTCTTTATTCCGCCTAAGTTTGCTTCTGCTGATTTAAGAATTTCCTTTTTAACATTCTCCCATTCTGCTTCTACATTTTCTACCTTATCTTTTTTACTCAGACCTCTTGCGATGTCCTCCTCAAAAATCTTCTGTACCTCCTCTTCCTCAAGCTTCTCTAAATTCCACCGATTCATCTGACACCTTTTCTTCAGGTTTTCAAACCCCAATCTACATGTCATTATCACCAAATTATGGTCGCTGTCAATGTCTGCTCCAGGGTAAGTTTTGCAGTCAACAAATAGATTTCTAAATCTTTGCTTAACCATGATATAATCTATCTGATACCTTGCAGTATCGCCTGGCTTTTTCCAAGTGTATATTCTTCTATTATGATTTTTAAATTGGGTGTTGGCAATTACTAAATTATACTTCGTGTAAAACTCTATAAGTCGGTCCCCTCTTTTATTCCTTTTGCCCAGCCTGCATTCACCCACTATATTTCCTTCCTTGCCTTTTCTAATGCTTGCATTCCAATCTCCAACTATTATTAAATTTTCATCTCCTTTTACGTGTTTAATTGCTTCATCAATCTCTTCATATACACACTCTACCTCATCATCATCATGGGCGCTTGTAGGCATATAGACGTTAACAATCGTTGTCTGTTTAGGTTTTGATTTTATCCTTATTGCAATGATTCTATTGCTATGCGTCTTGAAATACTCCACTCTCCTCCCTATCTTCTTGTTCATCACGAAACCTACTCCTGCCTGCCCATTATTTGATGCTGAGTTAATTATTCTAAAATCACCTGACCAAAAGTCGCCTTCCTCTTCCCACCGAACCTCACTAATTCCTACTATATCCACATTTACCCTATCCATTTCCCTTTTTAAATTTTCTACCCTACCAACCTTTTTTAAGCTTCTAACATTCCACGCTCCGACTCGTAGAATGTTATTTTTTACTTTTCTGGTGACCCCTTCCTTAGTAGTCCCCACCCGGAGATCCGAACGGGGGACTATGTTACCTCCGGAATATTTTACCAAGGAAGGCGCCTCCATTATTACTATGTGAAAATGCAGAGAGCCACATTTTCTTGGAAAAAAAACAGTTGTAGTTTTCCATTGCTTTCATCTCGCAGTACTCAGAGGACTGAGTGATGTTGATATGGCCGTTTAAGTCATTGTGACTCACGCCCTTAACAACTACTGAAAGAGCTGCTGCCCTCTTTCAGGAATCATTCCTTAGTCTGGCTCTCAACAGATACCTCTCCGATATGATTGCACCTTCGGTTCAGCTACTCTGTATCCCTGAGCACTCAAGCCTCCTCACCAACTGCAAGGTCTAATGATTCATAGAGGAGGATAAACAATTTATCTTGAATTAATTATTAATGTACTGTTAGATACAGAGCGGTTCAGAAAATAATTAACTTTAATTATTTTAATTCAAAATGAAAATATAATGGAAACATTTTATATGAAATAGAAAATAAAATGTTTTCATTAACATAAAAACCAAAACCGACCCTTTTGCAATTGTTCTCTTTATTGCACGCGGTTTAAAATGGTTTACCTAGAAAATCCCTTGCATTTCATTTCACTCGTTAGAAAAATATGTTTATTAATATAAAATTATTTTTCATTAAACAACAACTTTTTATTTTATTTTTTTTCAGTATTATAAAGTAATATTCATTTTGGTATCCGTAAAAAAATAAGTAATATCTCATTTTCCCGTGTAAATTAGATTATTAAAAGCAATTTCTTTCAAAAATTGTTTTGCGATAATATTTTTAATTAAACTAAAAAATCATCAATTCCGAAGATTGACCAAAAAAAAATAATATCAGATCTTTAGTTATAAAATTTTGAAATAAGTTATCTCCCATTTAGTTGATTTTCCATTTTAACAGCATTAAATAGTTCCCCATAATAAATGGAAAATAATTTTAGTAAAAAAAAATATTTTATGAGCATAAAAAAAAATTATCGGTGATTTGATACCGAACCCCACGAATAGCAAAAGGAGTCGTTACCATAGAGCCACACACGCTACACAAAGTCCTTGTGTCAGTTGCACTTCATAAGATGTGTCCCCTGTTTGTTTGTTTAGGTTTTCATTCATTATTTTGAATTTTATCTTAATTAACAATCGATTTCAATACTCTTAAGAATCAATAGACTTGTATAAAATATTTATTTTTATTAAGGATTATTAAAAAAAAAATTTTAATAAATATTACGACTTTATCAGTGCCAAATAATACTAACTAATATTGAAAGTGAATAATCATTCATAAATATTCGATTGTTAACTCGTTTAATCATTATCATGTATTTAAAATTTTGTAAAATTTTTGTACGACTAAAAACTTTTGTCCCAAAATCCCTTACTCAAATGTTCAAATAACCCGGTAGAAAATGAGATTTTGTGCCGAGCGTATACGCATGCGCGCCGAATACTGTGCGCAATGCTACATCTTGTTACTTTCATCACGGTGTGAACGTTTGTCTAAGACCTTTGTGTGGGAGGGGTTATATTATAATATAAGTATTATTTATTTGGTGGTGTTCACTTTTGTTTATCTGACCAAGTAAGTAATTTTATACCATTCTAACATAAATTAATAGAATTTAAGTAGATTTCTTTTTTATGATGAATTTGTCATTACTAATGCTGTACGGTTAATTGATATACAATGTAATCATTTCTTAAAACATTACTGTGTTAATTAGTCTAAGTTAGCGAGCGTAGGTTAATTCGTTAAATTATATTTATAATATAATAGTTATATCGGGCGATATTGACAATAATCCAAAGGTTTGCTGTTATAGTTATAGATATAAATTAACTTAACCTAAGCTCGCTAACCTCGACCAATTAACATAAATGTTTTGATTATTTAAATAATAAATAATTGCAATAATTACTGAATTTATAATTTAAATACTCAAAACATTTAACAGTAATGACGTATACGATAAAAAAACATTAGGTTGGATAACATTGCATAAGTTCCACGATTATCTTTCTATTTATTGAAAATAATAATACTTATTTTCTTATTCATATTCTACGATACTAATAAATAAGAACAGTGGATAGTTGACAGTTTTGCAGTAGACTCTTGAAGTTTTCAATTAGGTTATAATTACAATAGGACCTCCATTACTCGTTACCCGTTAATTCATCTCGTTCAATAATTCGTCATCCCTCTGGAAAAATTTGTGATTTTTATTTTAGAGGTACAATACTGATACACAAAAGAAAATTAAATTTTTAATTACTAATAAAAAGTACACCATCTGTTAGGCCTACAGCATAAAAGTTCACTTAATTGCGACTGATGTTTTTATTTGAGTCTATTGTACATTATGTATAAATTACAGTAATCATGTGAGAAAAGAACTGATAAAATTACTTTACATATCTTTCATTTATATAAACATTTTCATTTGGGCACTATTATTTGATCAGTTTTTTCATATTTCTTACACAGTATAGTACTTTATTTTCTTTAAAACACATGAACTAATATATTCACCAACAGTTCCAATAGTCCAAACTGAAAAACCAATAAAAATTCTAAAAAACATGAAGCAAAGTAACCTGACCGTCTCCTTTCTACCACTAACCATCTTCTACCGTCTTCCTGTTCAGGAGTCGACTTAACTATATCCATTTCAACAGACACACTTGCCTGTTGCTTGTCAGCTGCCTTAACACCATTTACCTCAGTCGATTTCCCTTTAACATCTATACCAGTGACCACCGTCTCTGTATCCTTACTGCCAGCGGCAACATCCATTGGTTGGACTTATTTTTTTTTGTCATCAGACGCCTTCCTAGACATCACTGAAGAACGCTTTCTGTCGTAGCAGCTAGAAATGAATTGTGTGGCTCCATAAACTTTAAATGTTTATAAATTTTTACAAAAAATTATTTTTAACAAACCGAGTTCAGAAACTGATTACACAAAAAAATCTGAAATTTGAGTACTCACTTTCACTATTTGGGGTGGCAGGGGGGTCGGAAAATGTATAAACCGAAATCTGGGATATGATTTGGGGGATGTCAGGGGGTCCGGAGATAAATGAAAATAAAAAGAAGGAATTTCCCCTTATAGCTCACCTTAGAAAATATTCCAATTGGCAATACCTGTTTAGAATATTGCCACAGCTGTACACTACAAAACTGACAGTAACAATCCTGCCGAATCTAACTGGCCACTCTTAACGTAAAAACACTATAACAGTTGAAGTACACTTCACTGAAAACGTGATTACTCATTTACTCATTAATTTACAAAAGTAAATTACACCCACTCGTATGAATCTTAAGAAACACTTATTTTACGTAATCTAACACTTGACATTACCAAAATCACAAATAACACCACTAAAACACCTTTCACTTCTGGGAGTACAATTTAATGAACTCCTATACCAAAGGCTACTCAACAACACCTTTTCTTTTCTTATTCCTGTTTAACCTACAGGAATCATCATCGGGTATTATTTCTGAGGATGATATGTATGAGTGTAAATGAAGTGTAGTCTTGTACAGTCTCAGGTAGACCATATCTGAGATGCATGGTTAATTGAAACCCAACCACCAAAGAACACCTGTATC
The DNA here is from genome assembly GCF_047948215.1 of Lycorma delicatula. NCBI lineage: Eukaryota > Metazoa > Arthropoda > Insecta > Hemiptera > Fulgoridae > Lycorma > Lycorma delicatula. The sequence continues at coordinate 8,112,473 of NC_134459.1, read as the reverse complement.
TTCGATCTAGTATTCAAAACTGCCTTTACTAGGACTTGAACGCTGGAACTGTCGACTTCCAAATCAGCTGATTTGGGAAGACACGTTCACCACTAGACTAACTCAGTGGTTCGCTCAACAACACCTAGGATTTGTCTAATTAACACACACAATGATCATCTGCTTGACATCATCAAGGACATCAGGATACGAGAACAAATCGTACTTGCTGGTACAGATACGACATGAAGCAGTTATGACATGACAGTAACTGAGTAAGGAAATAAGTCTACCTCACAGCTGTTTCTCATTGGTTCCAAATGACATTATTAGACGGTTTATGTTTTTAAATCGTATTAACATATTTTAGAATGTGGTTGAAATAAATAACAACTGTATAAACTTTTTTTTTTAATGCAAGTAGATACGTATAATCTGTTTGTTCAGGTCAATGAATAAATGTTTACAACTTTCTTGAAGGAGAAACCTCAACGGCAAAAGTTAATTCTTATTTACATCATACTTCTCATAAAAGGATTTACTTCTTAAAGATCTTCAATTTTAAAAAAGGTCAATTGGATATAAATGTCAAAGATTAACTGTCAGAACATTTGGATGACTGTTGAGTTTTGGTTAACAAATTGAGATTTCTTCTGTAACTATAGGTATCTTGAATCGTGTACATTGTTATTCGTATTGTACAAAGTTGTAAGGAAATAAAGTCTACCTCACAGCTGTTTCTCATCGGTGCCAATGACATTATTAGGTGGTTTATTGCAATGTGATGATGTGTAAAACTTTGTATTGTATACATAATATAATTATATTAGATCCTGTTAATATTTCTGCCGTAAGTCCAGATCAAATTTTCGATGGCTTTGTAAATAATAATCTTATTCAGAGATAATTTTGAGTTTCAATTTAGAATCCAGTACATTTGACAAAATTTAGTAGTATTCAGTTGTTCCTTTTTTTCCAAATGTGAGCCTTTTGTCAAGGTAAATACCAAAGCATTTTGGTATTCACTAAAATGCTTTTGTGAACACTTTAGTTGCTGCTTTGAAAATGCATAACTAAAATGTGTACTTTTAATTTTCATTAGACTTTGTCACAACTTCTGCCACGCTTCAATGTTGTTAAACTCTTCTTGAAGGTGCTGTGAACTTGTGATTTACTTTTACACACTACAAGCAAATCGCTTATAAATATGCTATTGTAGTGTTGTGAGAACAAGCGTATTGGAAGTGCGTATAGAATACACTTCCTTGAGCATTGCCTACAGTTACGGAAAATATTAGACATAATTCAGTCTCGAATGTAATCTTGAAATATCTATTACTTAAAAAAAAACTGATAATATAGATGTCGGATTAATTTTATAAAGGCCAGCATGTTACACTTCTTAAGAGTTGGCAGATATCAAGAAGAACAAGCAGAGCTTGTCTGAAGCTGTGAATATTAGGGAAAATTTGATGAATCTGTTGGATGGTACTATGATCTGTTTGAAAGCCGACCATATCATACTGATATGATGTTATAAGAGAATTAGCATTTAGTTATGCAAAAGCAAAAATTCTACTCGTTTATTAAAGACAGAATAAAATAATCTTATGCTGTCTGATTGTATATGTGATTTTTCACTCGTCATATTTCTTATATGTGCATGCCAACAATCTGGAAGTTTTTTAAACAACTTTCAAATTAAAAGTCCTTTTGGATGGTATTTGGGATAAATTTAATACATATTCTTGGAATTAACCTTCACTTCGACAAAGCAATACTTGTTGACACTTACTATCTCTTTTAAGAGATCTAATCCGTGCTTAATTCCTTTGGGCAACCAAGTTACAAGGTCGTGGGATTTTTGTACAGAAATTTAAAAAAAAAACATTTAAATGACAATTTTTTGAATATACATTTTGTATAATGTTATTATACCGTCCAAATTTAAAACCCTCTGTACTATCATACTGTTGAAATCGAACATTAATTTGGTGTAAAACATGTTTATATTTATACTACAATAGTCATGTGTATCTGTATATGTAATAAGACACAGATCAATGATAACAATTTTTGTTGAAGAGAAAAATCATAACAATTATTTAGAAGGATGATGCGCATTCAAAAGTCAATAGACTTGGCGTGTGTTGTTATAGTCATCATGGTTATTATCAATAAACAAGAAAAATGGGTCACTCTACAGTAGTTTTTAAATGTTACAATCTTTTTTTTTTTTGTAATAATGATCAATTTTTAGTTTTATGTTTATGACAATAAAACAATTATCGTCGTTTTCATTCAATCATTTATTCTTGATCTATATACCGACTGGTAGAGATTGATTTGTTTTTGCAGTCAATAGGAAGTATAAAGTTTGTAGGAAATGTTTATTATGTCTACATATTTCCTCTATAAAGTTTAATATCAAATCTTGGCACTCCCTCAAAGTCAGATTGAGCTTTTAAGATAGAAAATTGGGCTGTCTGATCATTAACTGGTGTTTATAAGTGAAATTAAATATCCTTGTGTTTATATTTATGGATGTGCAATCTTTACTAAAAACAATTGTCACTTATTCTTAAAAAAATAACAATATCCACCTAAACTGAACCATATAACAGTACTGTTTTCGCGTAACTTGACATGGTACTTCAGATTACAAGAAAGGGGCCTTTGTGTGCTTCTGAATTCCTGAATCATTTGAAAAATCTTCCAGCAATTTATTTAAAATACAATTCAACATTTGTTTTATGGAAACAACTTTGCGTTGTTGATGAATTTTTAAATAATACTAATTAAAAAAAATCTCAATTTATCTGGATTCCGATTAACATGTATTTAATTTTCAATAGTGCCCTCTAAATTGTGAATTATCATTTTGTGACTTTTTATTTTTAAATATTTACCTCACATTATTTCATGTGTTTTTATAAAAAATTTGTAGACTTTAAACACATCTTTTTTTATCGTATAATCTGTTTTATTATTACTAATTTATTTTATGATGACATAATATAATTATATAATGGTATTATTAAGTTACATTCAGAATAAAAAAAGACTATTTGTCGAATAATAATTAGTTTTTCAAATTTTTATAAGGTTTTTTTTTATCTTATTTAAAGGAGTCTGAAATCTCATTAAATGATGAAGTTTCACCACAGATTAATCTTAATATGAAAATCATTGAACTTGAAGTAAATGATTTACACACTGTGAAGACAGAAGAAGAGATGGAATTTTATCCGGGTCATGTAAGTATTTATAATTATTGGATATTATAACAAACATGGGTTAATCTCTTGTTAATTTCATTTCTGTGTGTGTATGCGTGCACGCGTGTGTTCTGTTATAAAAAAATTGTTTTTAATTCTCTTTCTATTTAATTAATATCGACTTATTAAGTTGTGTGTGAATGATAAACGGTTAATGTTTGAGGGCAAAAGTGTTGTTTTTAAACTTCAGTGATATCTGAAATGCGTGTATTTTTAACTTTTTCATAGAGTTATCATTTTAATAAACTCTGGGTAAACGGTTGTTATTTGTAATGGCTTTTCATATTTGAATATTTATCAAGTTAGTAATAAAAACCTAACCTGATGCAGATTCAACAGAGTTGTGACATATAATTTTATTATTGAAATAAAAATAAAATAAAATTTAATTCTGTATTTACATTAGTAAAAGTTAACATATTTACCATATTAAATGATATTTTAAGTTATGAGCTAACTTATGATAAGTTATGAGTAATGATATAAGTTATAAGCTGCTCTGTGGAGCTGATGCAGCAATGCTAAAGAAATCATACTAGAGTCACCTGGTGCAAAATGTTGTCAATAATTTCAGTTTTTTGTTGTGAACATTTGCCTTCAGTTATTGATAGTGCAATTTCAAAAATATGATAGTAGCGCAGAGGGTTTTATATTTGTACAGTATTATAATGTTATTAAAAGTGTATATTCAAAAATAATCATTTAAAACTTTTTCTAATTTTTGTAACCCTGTAACTTGGTTGCCCAAAGGGATTAAACACATGTTAGGTCTCTTATAAGAGACTAGATGTCTAACCAGAACCTGGACCATTCGAGTCTCAGGTCAGCCCATGCGAATCCCAGAGCCAACTCGGGGGCCACCTCAAGGTCTACCTCATGGCTGCAGACATCGCTTCAATTGCCATTCCCAATTTTCCAGGGGGACTGGTGTCCTGGACGTCTGTAGATTTTTCTTTGGTTGTCGTTTCCATCTACCCAGATGACTCCATATCCTAGACTCCCGCACTGTATGTTATTCTCATGGTTATGAGAATAATACTGATTAATAATAGTTACAATATTCAGGCTTCACAGAAATCTGAAAAAGGAACTAAATTACAATAGGTAGAATAATGGGAACTATAGTAACTAAAGTACACACACCTTTGACGATGAAAAATTCTTAACTTATTTCTTTTCAAGGGCAGAAATATAATAATGAAGTAAAAGGATTAGTTTATTTTTTTCTGATGAGTATCTTTAATTCATAACTTCACCCACCTTGGGGGTGAAGTTAAGTTATATCTTAACTTACAAGGGAGTTAGGGCCTCGGGTGATGGTTTAAAAGCTTCTCTGGGATAACATGAATGTATCCTGCAAATTTGAAAGTAATTGGTCGGTTGGTTCTCGCATGATGCATTAACAACAGACAAATAATATATATATATATATATATATATATATACATAAACTTAGAAAAATCAGTTTTTTTTTGTTATTGTATTTGTTTGTATTTCCCCTCTGTACTGATTATGTCAAAGACAAAAGTATAAAAAGTTTACCACCAAAAGTACAGAATTCAATAATGCCTCACCTTAAGCATGTTGTTATTATAAAAAAGCGCTTTCGAGGGTTTCCCTCATCATCAGTTAATAAAACATATTCTTTTTAAAAATCACACATTAAAATTTAGAACTTATAATTGTAAATATATAAAAACATGTAGTCATAATAGTTAAAAAGATTAAAACATTTTATTATATGCGTCTAGTTACACATACAATTCTGTACTAAAGTATGTTAAATTTTTATTTAAATTATATAAATGTGCGGTTATCTAAGGCGGTTTTGATATTCTGTCTGTACATTAATCAAACCCATATTAATTAAGATTAATATTGATTAGCAAGATTGGAGAAACCTAACCTGTTTTTTTACTAAAATGTTCTGCAAACCTTTCCCTAAAAGATCTACTAGTTTTTCCAATATAAATTTTGTTACAATCATTGCATTTATTTTATAGATACCACACAAGCTATTGAGATCATTATCATTATTATCGATTTTTAAATCATTTATTATGCGATTGTACGATTTGTGCGATTGTAGCTTGTATAAGCTATTTTCTTTTTTTATCATTTTAGACATTAACCAAATTTTCAATATTGTTGTTAGTGTAGCAATATTTTATATAAATATTTTCATCAGCACTTTTATTATTTATAGGTATCAACATGGTTTTATTATTAGATTTAAAATTTTGCTTTTTATAACTATTATCAATTAATGACATGTTATATCCATTTTTTATTGTAATAACTTTAATCTAGTTTTTTTTTTATTATTATGTGTGTAATGTATGCTCTATTTAACATGTTTGTAAATTTATTATTGATTTTATGCGCCCAAGAATGATTTGAATTTTTGTTAATAGTTATTTTATTAGTTGTTGGTTTTTTATGTACATGTGTTATAATTTTATTACGTTTACTAATTTCTGTCAACATCTAAAAAAAATATTTTTCTGTATTTGTCAGTTTCGAATGTAAATTTTAAATTATTATAAGAATTAAGTTTTTTAAAATTATTAACTGTTCATTATTTATAATAGGTTCATAGATTACCAAAATATAAATATCATCCACGTATCAAACACGTGTTCGAATTTTTTTAAATATGGGTAATGCCATATACTATTCTACTCTCAAATTCCTGTAAATAAATTTTGTCCATAACGGCCAATGATGGAAATCCCATGGGTAAAGTATTATCTGGCGTGTAAAAATTTGTTGTTAAACTCAATTATTTGAAAAAGTGCTGTCATCTACTGCAGCTTTGGTTAATATGTACCTTTATAAGTTTATTATTTATAATATATATATTCTCCATTTGAATTTTGAAAATCGGATGATTGTGTGCAAAGATATTATAACAGCACCACATTGCATCTCCTAAAACAACGTTCTAGGGGCGTCCTGTTTGTTACCAGTGATGGTAATGATTGGTCTAGCCTCCCATGAGGTGCTCATATATCTCATCACTCTAGCCTCACACGCAGTCCCCGCTGGAAGTCCCATGGCTAAACAGAAATTTTATTACTGTAAAAAAAATTTGTTGTTACAGAAATTTTTTTAATATTACTCGTATTATTTTTGTAATATTATTCAATTGACCGATATGAATCATTCATTTCAAACCCAGGTCACACAGTGACATCTCTGTCACTGTTCATTAATTCAATTCTCTCAGTTCATTGATTCAATTCATTAAAGTTTGTGCTTCAACCCATAAATCTCCACTACTACATACACATACTCATATTTTTTTGTTGAGATTGTTCATATACCATCTAATTCATAAATTACCTACAATGTGAACTTTGATCGTCATAACGTTCCTGTTTAGCTAGTTTTAATTATTATTGCTTTACATCCATTCTCAAAAATAAATATTTTCTGGATCTATGGAAAATAGCTGAAACCAATCAAACTAGGTAAACCATCTAATGATATAACATCGTATCGACTGATAAGCTTGCGAGGTGTGTGGCAGTAATGGACCCGCTAGACTCAAACAACGTATTAATTTTTTGAAGTACTTTCTATAATTTTGCAATTTTCTTTGTTGTTAAGAGCTAATTTTCCATTTTTATCATCAAGCAAAGGCTGAGTAATTGGTATTTGATTTTTTTTCAATTTCTGTAAGTGTGGTAAATGTTTAACATTATTTATTTATTTAATTCAGATAAATGGGCATGAAACCATAAGAAAATCATAAGTACATAAAATAGAAGATCTGTCATCATTTTTGTTAGTAGATTTAAAAGAAATATTTGGAATCATTAAATAAAGATTCCTCAACTTTAACAGTATAATTAAAAATTAAATCTTTGTGACTAAAAATTTTACATATACATTGTTGTTAAATAGTCTTAATAATAAGTAGATCTATATTATTTTTGAAGCTTATGGAAATTTTTCTTATTAATAACTGTGATAATAAGTTCACTATAGAACCGCTTTGATAATTACATTTTTGTATAAGTATATTTGGTACATGACAAAAAAATTTCTGTATCAGTGATTAATATCAAATCCCAGTCAGGCATGGCATTTTTGATATGCTGCAAAATTCAGCTTCCATGTTCCATGCACAAACTTAAATATTACCAGGCAGTACAAAAAATAAATAAATATTATTTACTATCAAACTCTCATTTAGTAAAATGTTGAACGTTACAAAATTTATATTTTTATATCTGGTAAGAATTTATGTAAATCTTATATTTATATTTATAAGATTAGAATTCAAAATTGTAGGTAACGTTTTCTCTAAACATATAATGATGTTTATTATGATAAAAAAATTCACCGTAACCAGTATTAACATCAGTGTCAGTAAGATTAGAAAAAACAAAATCATGAGAATTACCGCAAGCGTTTTAACAAATTATTTGATTGTTAATTTGTAGAAAAATCTGAAAGGTGAATAGCAGCATTTTTTGTTAACGTTTAGCAAACCTAATTAGTCGCCTAATAATATTAGTAATAATTTAACTGTGACTGCACTATTTATGTGTGTTAAGCGAATTAAGAGATACGATTATTTTTATTTTATAAATTATACAAAAAAATCACATTTACTTTGTAGCATTCATATTTGCTTTTTATTACAGCAAGCAGATTTACTGCAACTGGAAGAGGAACTACTTGATATTAGTAATTGTGATATCAAAAAAGATCTTTTAGCGATTGAAGAGACTGACTTGGTTAAATCAGAAAATTTAAAAGTTGAAAATGAAATGGTAAGAGTGTTAGATTTTGCGTGCAGTGGAACACCAATTATCCAGATGGACCTTTGCAAGGCCAAATCTGGATAATTGAAAAGGACAATTTAAAATAGTTTTATCATATAACACTGCACATATCATTCAGTTTAATGGGTAAGATACAAAGTAAATAAAAAATACATTAAAAAAAATTAAATGTAATTAAAAAGAAATTTGGAACATATGTACCATGTAAGAAAAAAGAGATTCAGTAATACTGTTAAAGAAAATAGTGTGTATACATTTGCTTTTATAATTAGTTTTACAAAGGCCAAAACACATATATATTTTTGCTAAATGACTTGGAAAAATTAAATTAAAATTTCTGTAAAATTAACATCAATAAAAAACATTTGTATTGCAGCGAAGATTTATTTGAATAGTGTTTAAATTTTTTAAATAATGTATTGGTTTTTTTAAAGTTGTTTAGTCCTGATTTAAGCAGTGCAGTTAGTTGGACATCTGGAAAATTGGTGTCCCACTGATATCTTTTAGTCATCAACTGCTATGGTCATTAGCCCCAAATTTTCATTATTATTATTATTTTCATCAACTTTTTTTGTTATATGGGCATCGACTTCAACAGTCATTAGCTCTTATCACACTCTTTAAAATAAGGTTTAAATCACCATCAGGGTCATCATATGTAAGGGTCTAAAGGGCCCTTACATTTTAAGTAAAAACAACACAAAACATTTAGGCACTCACATATATTAAAGACACTAAGAACACTTACAGGGTGTAAATGGCCCCTATATTAAAATGCAAAAATAAATAAAACACAAAATAAAAATGAAAAAAGTATGTCTTCACCATACCAATCTATAGAATTTTTTTCCTTTTTCTTTATAAGCACTCCTGAGCTAACTGGAACTGCCCAGTGGTGGTTGATTGTCCCCCTATAAAATGTCTTGTAAAACTTAATCCATCAGAGTTCCCCTGCATCATAGGAGCAATTTTACCACCTGTTCAGGATGGCCAAAGAACCCCTTGGCGGGGAGGCTGCCCTTTCCGGTCCTGACCTACCTGGCTCTAGGCATACCTTTTGCCCTGTACTCTCTGTCCACCCTCGAGGGTCTCCCATGTCATCTTTGGATATGTCCACACTCCTCCATTCGTGCATGCAGGCGAGCCTGAGTGTTCTAGGCAAGAGGGCTACCTCCTGACCCTATACATGCCATGCTTCAAGACACCCTTTTTTATCTATAGAATTAAACTACTTCACTTAGAGATTCCTTAACACGGCTTAAATCTGCTTATTGACTTGTTAATAGTCCACTGGCATGCAGATACGCAACTATTTTTTCTTCATTTCCATCTTCCAAATCAGCAGCAAAATTAGTTCTTAAACCGAACCCTTTGCTGAGGTTCTCATATATGGTATGCTCTTCCATTAGATGCTTGACTATAAGTGCTTTATTACAAACACTGCACATTGGTCTTTCTTCGCCGGTTAACAAATATAAATTTCTTATTCGTGTTTAACCAATTGTAAGTCTGGTCACCACCTCTTGTTCTTGGCGAGTTTTATTTCACGTCGCTCTTCCATTTATATGAAAAAGTTTTAACTGAATTTAGTTTTGTATTTAATCTTCTCCATTTATTACTCTACCTGTTTCTTATAGTATTAGAAACTTTTTAACATCGGCCACTCGTACAGGAAATATATCCAAGTTATCACAGACTATTGCTGTACTGGCAGCTTCATCTGCGCTTTCATTTCTTGCAATGCCAACATTTCCTGAAGTTCATACAAATACACATCGCTGTCCTCATCGATTTAAAATATATAAAATGGACAGGATGCTTGCAATAAGAACATCCTTAATGTTCTTGTCCCTGTTTAGCCTCCAGTAATTACCATTCAGATAATACTTCAGAGGATGATATGTACGAGTGTAAATGAAGAGTAGTCTTGTACAGTCTCAATTCGACCATTCCTGAGGTGTGTGGTTAATTGAAATCCAACCACCAAAGAACACTGGTATCCACGATCTAATATACAAGTCCGTGTAAAAATAACGACTTTACTAGGACTTGAACGCTGGAACCCTCTACTATCAAACCAGCTGATATAGGAAGATGTGTTCACCACTAGACCAACTCAGGTGGGATAATGTTCTTGTTCTGAATTGCAGTAAGTGCACTTAACGAAACGAAACATATAAGCACCATCTCTTCGCGGAAATGTTCAGAGTAGTGAACAGATTGCTGTATGGCAATAACTTCTGCCGTTTAAACACTAACCATTTTTGGCAGTTTCCATTAATGGACTTTTCCATTTACATATATGGGGCATCCAACACCATGTTAGGTTTTAGAACAGACAGTTTAAATTACTATACATTATTTGTAACTACTGATGGTTGATAGAAATTCCTGTCAGTTGATTACTGCTTGCTTGTCTCTTTTTTGCCCAAGGTATAAACCTCCCTAAAAAAATTAAGAATCTTTAAAATAAAAAAAATACTCTGTTGCGACCGGTATATTCTGATATATTCAATATATTTTAATAGATTTGTATATATGATTTTATTATTTTTTTTTTTTTATTTGACTGATGAATCAATTCGTCAAACGTTGGATGAATTGATAGGAAAAAGATAATCGAATAGTTGTAAGAAATAGATAATTGTGTTTTTAAGTATTGTTTGTGAAATATGTTTATAATACATAAATTGTGATTTTTATGTGGTATAAATAAATAACATTTTGTCCTTAATGTAAACAATTTCAGAATTATGTACTATAACATCCACTTAAATATTTAAGCAGATTGATTATTGATTAATTTCCAAATGTACATTACAAATTATTTATTTTTTAATTTAATAAACAAAGTTACACAGAAAACAGGTTGTTTCTTTATTTTAATCGTATACCATTTCTTTTCATAAAAGCAAATCAATTGTATTATAGTGCGGACTGGATGCAAGTTTATTATTTATCTTGTAATAGTTATGATGATAATCACTAAATCAAATCTTCCCAACCTGCATACTGAAAGTGGTACTAATGTGTGTCAACAGATTTGGGGGTTTGAATCTGAGGTTGGTTTTGAATTTTTTATTTATAAGTGCCTGCAAATATTTGTCAACCTGTCTGTTTAATATTTTGAAATTTTTTTATATCGACATCATTTAAATATGATGTGCAACCTTACTCTTTCTATTTAAAATTTTATTGTTCCAACCATGGGAGTTTGAGCAGTGGTGGATTTCTAAATATGCTAGCTAGGCTGTAGCCTATTGTGGCAAATTTTCAAAGGCAGTAATGGGCTGCCTGGAACCGAGTCAGGCCCCGGACACTTGTTGGGATATAAGGTTGTTACCGTAGATTTAAGCTCATCAAGCACTACTACTATCTCCCTCCATTCGGTCTCTACAACTGGAAATAATCGTATCATCTTCTCAATCGCCATTTAACCAGGAAGAGGAGGGGGGACATGTCTACCAAATCAGTCCCATCACAGCCTTATAGGCTCTCCCCCAAGAGTCAGCACCAAGATCAGCAATGAACGTCTCCCATGCATTTATCTTAGCTTCTCTGATCGCATCAGTTAATGGCTATCTTGCTCGACTGTATTCTTTTCTCTTTCCCTCATTCATTCGACCAGTCTACACGTGTCCCGCTGCATTTTTCTCCTCAGTACGAGTACTGATGCTCTTATTTCTGCAATTGCTGGGGACCACCAGTATACCCAGCATCTATGTGGTCCGTCCTGCATGTCTGCATGCGTTTTGCAAGTATTCAGAAAGATGTACTGGGGTTATTTGTACATTTGCGAGACCTCATCTGCCTCGTTTCTGGCTTCGTAATCCGTTGGCTTCCAGCATGGGGTTCTGGTACATCCGGGCCGTGTGCAAGCCACAGAAAATGTGATTGTGTTGTGATCAGTAGCAAGTTCCTTCTGTCGCACATGCCAGTCAGTTGGAATTATGCTTTCTGTTGCCATCATTATGTCTACGATCGAGCCATGACCCTGTCCAATGTATGTGGGGACACAATCCTTGTTAGATGCCACAAGCCCTACTGCTGCAAACATGCTGGGCATGACATATCCGCGTCTTGTCGAGATCCTATCATCCAGCTCACGACATTCAGAATTCAGATTGCCCATTAATACAATGGGTTTGCGATGTCCTCTTATATATTCTTCAAGTTCTTCTATAAATTCAGAAAACATTGCCATCCCCGAGTTGGGGGAGATATATGCAGATATTAGTATATGTTCAGTCAACTCCACAGCAACAAATCCATTATGTGTAGAAGACACCTATCTGTGCATACCGACCTGATACGTTCAGAATAGCTGCATCAGCCTCCCAAGTGTAGGCAGTCACCCTCCTCATATTAGGTTCTGAAACCGCTAGAAAGTCAATGTTTTCCTCAATGGCCATTCTCCAAATCACTTCGTGCGCAAAGGCGCTACGGTTTGCATTAACTTGCATCAGTTTCATCAGTCTGTCTTCTTGCAGGCCTCGCTGTCAGTCTGATGCCAGCCTTATTACATTTTAGGCACCTTGAAGACTCCGTACAGTCTCTTTTCTTATGGCCTTGTCCGCTGCAGTTATAACAATGACCAGTGCGATCAGGCCTGTAACATTGAGAGGAGGAGTGACCCATTTCCCAGCACCTAAAGTAATGAGTATCGGATTCTTATCTGAACTCTATAAAGTACCCATTGTATACAAATTCTCGCCTGTATAAATTTCATTGCCGCTCTGTGTGTTGTGATAAGGGACGCATTTTGCATACTACTGTAAGCGGGTCTTATCGATGATATTTTAAATTCATCCTTATCACCGATAACTTGAGCCACCACATTTCTTATTTCATTTTCAGTTGTGTCGCAGTCCAAGTCTCTGAGCTGGACCACAGTCCTGTGACTGCCTCTTGTTTTAAATCAATTTGTAGGTCTGCGGCTCTGTCTCTGAGTACGTTTTTTAAACCCTCTGCATTCGTATGATCCTTGACCCGAATGCATAATTGCTCATCAGCACCCATACATAATGCCAGGACATCTCCACGCTCTTCTCTTGTAACACGTTGTCTTACAGTGTGAAGAAGGTCAGCGTATGATCTTCCCGCAGATCTTACTATTAGCGTGCTACTGCCAGAAACTGCTGGTATCGTCAACCTGACGCTCTGAACACGTCCACTTTGAGCTTTTGCCGTTGTCTGTGACAACACCATTTTTATTTTACCAATTCTCCCTCTCAGCGTATATATTAACATGCATTTTATTGCCATACAGATTTTTCCGTCTGGTAAAACAAAACTCTGTGACGAGGAATCCTCCACCACCTTCCTGATCGTCCCTAAGATGCCGCATACTGTATTTTCTTCTCCTTCCTCCAGGTCATAGAAAATCTTATATTTTCCTTTAAAGGATTTATCAGCTTTCCTGCCCATGATGATAGCTTCTTCAATAATATCCCCTTGCCTAATGTCTGAGGGCTGTGCACCCACATTTACCAAGCCCCGCCGATGTTCAAGAGTTCTGAATGTGCAGACATCTCCCTCAGCAAAACCTGCATTGGCCAGCAGTTGCACGTGTCCAGATAGGTCTGTTGGCCAGCGTTTTTTTTGCAAACCTGATTAGTTCAGCATCAGTCAGTTTTTCATGTAGGATGTTACGCATATTGAACATGTGGGGTTCTTCAGTCTGTGCCCCCTGTGTAGTTCGTTTAGTGGGTGTAGTAAAGTCAAGCAATTCCTGGAGACCACTGAGAATAGCTTGCAGTTCTTTTTCTTGCGTGTTGATAAAATCATGAAATCCAGTACCGTGGTTCTGTCTGAAAATCTATAGGAAATATACAGAAATTCTATATCTATTTCTATACAGAAATTTGGGGGGGAGTCCGAAAATGTATCCCCCAAAAATAAAGTCAAAAAAAGGGGGATCAGGTAGGACCTGGGACGGATAGATCCCAGCAGGTTTGGGGGTAGGCAGTACAGGAAGAGATCTATTGAGAAAAAACCGTTCTGCTTTATATTCCTGTCTCTGGACTAAGAAAAAATTTACGTGCTCACCACGACGATTGAAGAAAATTTCCTAAGTCCTTGTTTACTGTATTTGGTTACTTGTCGAATCTTGAAAACGAAACAGCCACTCAAATGTAGTCCTTAATGCCTATGGCAATAAGGTCAACGTTAGAAAAAACATTATAAAAAAGTAGTCTGTTATCCTTTAATCACAATTTTCTTTAAAACACATGAACTAATATAATATATTCACCAACAGTTCCAATAGTCCAAACTGAAAAACCAATAAAAATTCTAAAAAACATGAAGCAAAGTAACCTGACCGTCTCCTTTCTACCACTAACCATCCTCTACCGTCTTCCTGTTCAGGAATCGACTTAACTATATCCATTTCAACAGACACACTTGCCTGTTGCTTGTCAGCTGCCTTAACACCATTTACCTCAGTCGATTTCCCTTTAACATCTATACCAGTGACCACCGACTCTGTATCTTTACTGCCAGAGGCAACATCCATTGGTTGGACTTATTCTTTTTTGTCATCAGACATCACATTTTTCCTAGACATCACTGAAGAACGCTTTCTGTCGTAGCAGCTAGAAATGAATTCTGTGGCTCCATAAACTTTAAATGTTTATAAATTTTTACAAAAAATTATTTTTAACAAACCGAGTTCAGAAACTGACTACAAAAAAAATCTGACAATTTGAGTACCCACTTTCACTATTTGCGGGGGCAGGGGTGTCAGAAAATGTATAAACCTAAATCTGGGATATGATTTGGGGGAAGTCAGGGGGTCCCGGAGATAACTGAAAATAAAAAGAAGGAATTTCCCATTATAGCTCACCTTAGACTTAGAAAATATTCCAATTGGCAATACCTGTTTAGAATATTGCCACAGCTGTACACTACAAAACTGACAGTAACAATCCTGCCGAATCTAACTGGCCACTCTAACGTAAAAACACTATAACAGTTGAATTGCACTTCACTGAAAACGTGATTACTCATTTACCCATTAATTTACAAAAGTAAATTACACCCACTCGTATGATTCTTAAGAAACACTCATTTTACGTAATCTAACACTTTACATTACCAAAATCACAAATAACACCACTAAAACACCTTTCACTTCTGGGAGTACCACAAATTAAAGTATGTGTTTATACAGTGCCTATACTTCTTATTCTTTTATATGTCATTATTGTAATCTTGCTTTATTTTCTTGTTTACGGAAAGTGTTAAAGATAATTTGTATCAGCATTTTTTTTTTTTATGTTTTGACTCATTTTCTTTCTTTTCTCCAATACATTTCTTTCCACAACCATTTATTTTTCTATTTCTTAACTCATAATTTAAAATTAATTTTCTAAGGACATCCTGATTTCTCCTACATGCAAGAAAAACCAGGAAATACAAATTTAGTTAGGACATTTTTGAAAAAAATTTAAAAAATTGCATTTTTATTACCAAATTAAATAGTTATTAAATCAGTATTTTTTAAGTAATGCCAAATTATATTTGATATACTTTCCCTTTGTATATTTGATATACATGTCCTGTTCTCATTTACATTACTTAATTATTCTTTTATAATTAAGTGAGGAATATTCCAAATTGCAGTTAATTTTTTCACTGGTGAAATTTTAAAAAAAGTTTGCCATTGAAAAATTAAAAGTTGTTAACTGTTCTTGGAATTTATTTCAAACTACCGTGATTTTTTTGTTGTATTCTAGATAATAATTACTTTTAAATGGTGTATAAAAAGACTTTAATGACAAGCGGTTAAATATAAACTTACACCCAGAATTCAGTCAGTCGAGAAGAGGTTCCTACCTCTTCTTATGCTATAATCATACTTTTTGTTATTTGTGTAAAATAATTTTGCACCGAGCAATATGGATCGAAAGGAAATGATTTCACATAGTTTACTTTGTGAAGTTTGCCGCTTTTCTTGACTAAGATAGCAACCATTGAAAAATCTTTTTATCTGCCAGCAGTACTTCAACTCAGAAGATTAGAACTTTGATCTACAGTTGTGAGAACAGTGGTTGTGATATATATGTGTATTCTTTGCCCTCTAGTCAGAGTAATAGCATTTCAGCAGCAAATGATACATTTGAATCCTGCAAAATGACGATACAATTACTTCTTTTTGTTGTAATGATTGTTTCTAAGGAGGAGAATATGTGAGTTCTCAATGTACAAAATACCTTGTACTTAAGTTCATTTGATATGGTGCAACTTTTAAAATTACTTTTCCTGATAGTTTTAAAGCATCAAAATTACAGCTTGGAGCTACTAAATGCTCTGATATCATCTATCGTGGCCTTTTGCACTGTACTTTGATGGCATTCTGCAAATAACACTGGACTAAATATTTTTCAAGTAAAGTTTAGTAATTTTTTTTTCTGTTCAAATAGGTGTTCTGTTCTAGTTTTCTTATCTGTATTAATATTCATACAAAAGAAAAAAATTATATTTGTAACTTTTGTCAAAAGTCATTTAATCATAACAGCAGTTTAAAGACACATATTAATATTCATACAAAAGAAAGAAATTATGTTTGAAAATTCTGCCAAAAGGCTTTTAATCATCTTTCGAATTTAAAGAAGCATATTAATTTACACACCAAAGAAAAAATTTGTTTGTAACATTTGTCAAAAATCTTTAATGAGAGTTATACTTTAAAAAATTACTTCTTTTTGTTGTAATGATGTTGTTTCTAAGGCAGAGATTATGTGCATTCTCAATATTGTACAAAATAAGTTATACTTAAGTTTACGTGAAGATATTGGTGCAACTTTTACTTTTCCTGATAGTTGTATAGTGTCAAAATTCCAGCTTGGAGCTATTAAAAATGCTGTCATCAATCATGTTCCTGTACTGTACTTTGATGGCATTCTGCATTTACACTGGACTAATAATGACAAAATATTTTTCAAGTAAATATTAGTAACGTTTGTTTTCTGTACAAAATAAGTTGTGATCATACTTATATTTTTTGTTAAATTGAAATCTGTTTATTTTAGAATTTTTATGCAAACCAAGTTATTAAATATTGTTTTCTTTTTACTTGGCAAAATAATGTAGGCTAGTTTTTGTGAAAAAGTTTAGCAATCTTATGTAGAAGCCAATTATTTCTAAAAATTTCTTTAGTTAGTTTTTATTTCTTATCTATGTTACTTTTAGTTACCGTAATCATTTTTATGCAAGAAACATGTTAAATGTAATTTACTGAAACAATTTATCACAAAAAATGGTCTAATTTTAAATGTTATTGTAAAAAAATCAATAAAAAATAAACTTTAAGAATGAATGTAATAATAAATAATGAAAGGTGCGAGTTGGGCAGCTATAGGGATGGTAGAGGCTGCAAAAAAATAAAATGTTTATTTTTTTTCAGCGTAAACTGTGATAGCATACGAGTCAGGAAATTTTTATCAAATTGGTCAGTATAATAAGTCAGGGAAAACAAACCTTAAAATTCAGTGGGAATCCTGTTAATAAAAATTTTTACAATCCTTCTTGTTAGAGATCCTTTTTAATTGCTTTTTATCTAATTTACTTTGGGTTTTTTTCAGCAGAAATCTGTTAATTTTTAAAGCACAAAATAATATTTAAAAATTGTTGCCATCAGTGTAGGTATACAATTTACAATATTAGGTACTTTTCTTTTAACATAAGGGGAGCCTACTTGCTTTTTTATTTGTGGATTTTTGCTTCTTTCTGTTACACAGTAAATACCTTGGTTTAATTGAGTTTAGGTTGGATGAGGAAATGTAACTGACGATTCAGAATACCGAACTTTGTATCGTATTACCATTGCCTAGCTCGTTAACCTTGTCTAATTACATAAACCCGCGATCGATGTGTTTTTTAGTTTTTGATAATTGATTATGTATTTTTTAGCGCTGAATAGAAAATAACCTTCATTTTTGTTTCATCATGTCAGGATTGCAAATTTCAATATTATCAAAAAGATTAAAAATTACAAAAATGTGATACAATAAAATAGACGTTTTTTTTTTTAATAATAAATTAATGTAATAAATGTAATATTATATTTTATATGCTTGTTTGGCTTATATTATGCATTCTTAGAGCTAAACAGTTGAATGGTCTGAAGAGGGGGGCAGGTGGGGTCATTGACCCCTAAATTTCTAATGAAAATTGCCATAAAATAAGCCTAATTTCTATTATAGTGGTTAATTTTTATGAGGTATGTACTGCCTTAGGAAACCACTCCCCCTTTTCACCTACCTTTCATGATGAAGTATATAACTTTTATTCCAAGTGTCGAAGTTTCTTTGGACGGCTTATACTCTGCTTTGCGCTTTTCCTTCTATGTTCTCTATAGGGTTCATCTTGGTGTAACAGCCGGGCAGTAGTCTGCCATCATTATAGTAATCCATTTTCCTTGATACGTCCTTTCCATTTCTTTCATGTCCTGATGAAATTTCTCACCCGTCTCTTCACAAACGGCACCCAGATTTTCAGGAAAATAGTTCACATGTGAATTTAGGAAGTGAACCTTCAAGCACACAGAACAGCCTAAATTTTTGTACTCCTGCAGCATGCTCGAGCGGTTGATTTGAAGTTCAGATTCTTCTTATTGGCCAGAAACTTGGTTAGTACTTCTTTAAATTCACCCCCAAACTTCTTTTACTGCAACTTCATTTGTTTATCAAAATTACCTTGTTTGAGAAGTTTTCTAATGTCAGGACCAGCAAAGACACGCTGTTTATTTAGCATTTTATAAGACGGGAAATTTGTCGCAGATCTATTTACAACATTTACCTTCTTTTGGTAAGGCTTTGACCAAGCCTAACTTGATACGCAGAGTTGGAAGAACTTTATTCTGAACCGGTCTACGTACATCGGTGCAGAAGACTAATTCCTCCTTCTGAAAAATGTGTAAGAAAATCCTTTTCTCTATACCTGAACCAGGAAAGTAAGGTGCCAGCTGCTATTAGGTTCTTCACTTTAATCTTCAAACCAAGCAATTCTCCATTTTCTTTGATCAGATGTAATTCTCGAACCAAATCATTTAGTTCAGACTGTGAATAAAACTCTTGTGCATAGCTATCTCCAGGTTCATACACCTTGACATTATCTTCATTTAAATCGCTTGTGGAACCATCTGTTTCAGTTAAATTTTCTGATGGAATTGGCACTGGTATGTCTGGACCATGTGGAACCAGACATAAAGCATATGGCATATTTGGATAAACGATTCTTTTTTATTCTTTAAATTGAAACCGTGAACACCAGTTCAAACAAAAGTAACAATCGTCAATGTAATTTTGTGACTCCATTAAAACTCCAAGTCTGTACGCTTCTTGTTCCCTTTGACCATCATCTAAGTCCTTCAACACATGTGCAGCAAACTTATTGGGATCCCAAGTTTTGTCTTGATCTCCTATTTTCACCTGAAATATGACAGGTACACTTGTCAATCGAAACTTGTTATATTTTTTTTTTGCCTTTTCACCATTAACTCATCACAAATGTAACGAAAAGAATCTGCAGCCTCTTGAAGCCATTTAGAAAACGGAAAGTTTGCTTATGGTCTGGAAACATATTTTCCACTGACAAAAACATGTTTGATCACAGAGAACAAAAAAAAACTCAATTTATGCACGCTGATGATTGAAACAGCACTGATAGTAGTTGCACAGTGGCGGATAGCTGCCAATAAAGTATTACATCTTGTTAAGTGTTATCACAACCTGTTGACCAAACTCTTCCACTATCTTGTCATCTTCAACCCCCCCCCCCCCCAACCATTCTCTTCAGACCACTAATCTGTTTAGCTGTAAGAATGCATAGTAAAGGCCAAAAAAATGAATATGTTTTTTTTATTTTTTAATAAAAAAATGTTTTATGTCTTATTTTATAGTATCACATTTTCAACTTTTTACAAATTTTGAAATTTGCGATTTGTGAAAAATTCTGACATGATAGAAAAAATGAAGATTATTTTTGGATTCAGTGTTAAAAAAATACTTAGGAATTAATTGTCTGTCAGTAGTTAAAAAACATTCCTCTACATCCCAAATTTTGCAGGTCTGTGTTATATATACAAATTTGATACAATTTATTTATAAAAAAAGCAATAATTAAACTAAACACAATAATAAAATTTGAAAAACCAGAAACTAGTGAAAATCAAATGGCCTCTGTTAATACAGAAATACTTAATACTTTTTCAGGACAATGTTAAGTTTTTAACAGCTTTTCTTTTACGATTGATGTTTCTGTTTTGTTTTTTTTATTACATTGTTGTCTGACAGGGCCGTGCATGTTTGTAAGTAAGATTTCTTCTTGTGATTTTATTTTTTAGATTTTTATAATCTGTACAATCTAATGTATTACTTTAATGCAATCTAACCAAAATAATAAATGAAAAAAGCAGTTTGATTTTTTGTAAAACGGGTTGGTTGTAGATTTCTGTCATATTATGTATATGGATAAGTAGATATGAGTTATAAGCTGAAATACTTGGTTGCTATTTATTTTATAATTAAAAATAATACAATATAAAAATTGTTGTTTTAGGTCTCTCTGATTATATGTTTATGGATAGGTACATTAATGTTATTTATGTTATTTTGTGATAGAATAATAGTGGAATTAAAATTGCTGGAAAATGATTAATGTTCAGTAATGACACCAATTTATATAATATCAATGAAATATTAGCAGTTTATAATCTGTACAGTCAAATACTTCAAAAGAATAAATAAAAAGTTGGGGATAGATTATTTTCTTTTTAAAAATGGATGTTTAGACATAACTTCCCTTCAGCCAAAATTGTTGTCAAAGATCTCTCTCATATTATATATATAGACAGATAAGAGTTCAGTAATACACAGAAATACATTTCGTTGCTATTTATTTTATAAAGTACTAGCTGGCCGTCTAGCCAGAAGCTGGACCCTCTGGACTCAGGTCAGCCCAGGCGAATCCAGAGCCAACTCTGGGGCAATTCTTTTAGTTGGTTCTCACGTGATGCAATAACAAACAAACAAACTTTATATATATATATATATATATATATACACATTTCCGAATAATCATGTCAATTTGTTAGATTGACAGTGTACCCTGATGCATGTAAAAAGTTAGCCTTTAACATACTAACAAAGTCCATGTTTGAATTTTGAAAATCTGATGACTTTCCAGAGATATTAGAGAAGCACACCATTTCACTTACCAAAACAGCACGCCGTTTGTTACCAGTTAGTGATGATGATTCATCATCATCATAACTTATTCCAACCTGTTCTGCAATTTCAGATACTCTCAACCTGATCGTCTTTAAGAATGCCTCAAATCGCAACGAGTGTTTTTGTCTGTAATGCTGGTCCGAGGACGGTGATCGTGTTCCTGATTTTCCACTTGTTTTCGTTCTTCCTTGAACTCTTTATGCCAGGCAAACACACGAGTCCTTGACAATTTTTGGTCCCTGAACTGTGCAGTCAATATATGAAAAATTTCCATCGCTTAAACTTCATGAGCAAGAAATTTTATAATTATACATTGCACGGTGGAAGGGTGCACCTATTGCTGCTACATTGTGAGCGTTACTGACGAATTGGTTGGAAGTGTGGAATGGCTGGCTCTCCCCACTCATAATGACTCCACCCAAGCATACTAGAAGCACAGGCCCAGTCCTACGAACCGTAGATCCTCTAGAACAAAAATCCCGTTTATATTTGATTTACCCTCGTATTTTATTTAACGTAAATTTAATTCTATTATGTTTGTAATATTATTCCTTTGATCGATTCGAATAATTCAGTTCAGTTCCAGATCATAAAGTGATAGAGACTGGCAGTTCACAATTCATTAATTCAGTTCATTGAAGTTTGTGCTTCATCTGGCAAATCTCCACTTTTACATATATATTAAGAGATTTTTCAGAAAATATATTAGAGAGCACAATAAAAGAAAACAAATAACACAAAGAAATAATAAAACTAACATCAACTCAACTCAGGAACAATGAAAACAAATGCACGGTATCAGCTGTTACGAAGGATAGAATAGAGAATCAATATGCTACTAGTACTTCACTGTTAAATTAGAATAAATATGGAACTAGACTCGCACATTGCAGTAACTCATCAAGAATAAAAGAGATCAGTTCATAATAACAAATTACTTTGTCAGAGGCACTTTTAAGCAAAAAAGTGGATGATGAGTTATTTCTTCAAGGGCAATTTTTATTAAGGTAGTTAATGACAAGTTATCTCTTCAAAAACTGGTAATGGGTTAATGATTATTAATCATGAAAATAATGTTTTTTATTGATTTGGGTGACTTAATACTGGAAGCAAATTTGACACAATATCCGAAGAGAGCGTAGAAAAATTTGGGTCTGATTAGGTTCCCCCCGCTTAACACTCTCTCTCTCTCTCTCTCTCTCTCTCTCTCTCTCTCTCTCTCTCTCTCTCTCTCTCTCTCTCTCTCTCTCTCTCTCTGCTCAGGACTGGTCGGACTGATGCAGGAGTTGAGGTTTCTATACTATTGGCATCATGTATTAATATTATTTGCTTGTTATTGTGTTCTTATCTTTTTCATTAGTATAAAATATAACCTCATTCAAGCCACCATAAAGCATAATCAAAAAACAAATCATTAAGGATTATAAGAAACCTGTTTATGAGAAGAGTAAAACACATAACAATATTTTTATACATACATATTTTTTTTATTATGGATATGTTTATTATATTTTTTGTTTCATTTTTATAGTTGATGAATGGGCCTGTAAATAATACTTTGAGTAGTAAAATTCTACCTCTTAAATAAAAATATTAAATTAGAGATTGAATGTAGCAGAAATATGTTTTTTGTTACCACATCACATGACTGAAACTGATAACATCACATGGCATGTAAGCTTTTTAATTTTTTTTTTTTTTTACATTTGAGGCAATATTTTACTTAACATTCATTTTTCTTTCTTCTGTGCATTTTTTCCTGGTTTTCCAACAGTTCATTATTTTGCTTTATTTTTGCCTTCTCTCCTCTGACCAAATGTTGTTTCTTTTTTTTACTTTTCTTTGAAATTTTTACTGGTTTTCTGAACGTTGTACTATCTCCTTCAAATATTTTCATTTCATTTACAACCACTGAAATGTATTGATATTCATTCTTTTCTCTGTAAATGTGGTTGAAAATCTGTTTTGTGAGATTTGACTCTTCATTTACTGATGAAATTGACATTTTATCGGTTTCATTGTATTACCTCAAACCTACTTCAGTATCAGTTTTTCAATAAATCTTCTTTATAGTATATGTTCCTTCAGATTTGCAAGGCTAAAATAATTTCATATAAAACCGGAAAAAAACAGTAAATGCTGAACAAACACTACAATGCTATATTGAACCCGATGTTGAATGTAAACGTGTTCAGTGTAGCAAACGTGAATAGCATAATATTTGTACTCATCATTAGCTTGTTGTTTATTTAAAATTACAAGACAATTATCACTTTCATCATGTGGAAAATGTGTGATGACAAATATGGTGTGGGCATGGATTTTTACATTACCATTTCGTTAATTTGCAACTTGCGTTTTAAATTCTCATCTCCAAGTCTATTATTTTTGATTTGCAATTCTTGTTTATTTTCTATATATTGCAACTTTGAATGCAGCTGAATATTATCGTTTTGATATGAAAGTCTTTGATGAAATAATCTTTCATATCATAACATTTATCATATGCTTGTATCAGCGTGCGAGAGAATCTTCGGAAATATAGGTAATATTTAGTATTAGGAAAACAAGAAAGAATTTTACATCTTTTTGTACATCAAATGATGAAATGTAGTCAGGAGGTATATAATAAACTGATGCTTTTTTGTAGAATTCTCCAGGTTTATAGATAGTTAGGGTAGTTAATTAGAAACAGGTTCTGGTGTTAACTTTAATGATCGGGAAGTAATGGATTTTTTTTTTATTTTTGTTGTTGCAGATATACGAGGTTTATA
This sequence comes from Lycorma delicatula, assembly GCF_047948215.1. Taxonomy (NCBI): domain Eukaryota; kingdom Metazoa; phylum Arthropoda; class Insecta; order Hemiptera; family Fulgoridae; genus Lycorma; species Lycorma delicatula. The sequence continues at coordinate 8,088,411 of NC_134459.1, read as the reverse complement.
AATAAACTAATGAGTATGGTTCAGAAAAAATTTTTATTTACAGTCCAATTATACATCGACTCTAACACCTTTGAAATAGTTCCCTTGGGAAGCCACGCAATGCTTCAAATGGTTTCCCCATTCTTCACAGCAGTGTTGGAACTCAGAAACTGGAATATCATTCAGATGTTCAGTTACATTTTTTTAATGTTTTCTACTGTTCGAAAATGGTGTCCTTTGGTGTTTTTTTTAAGTCGCAGGGACTCAAGTCAGGTGAATAAGGTGGTTGAGGAACTACAGTAATGTTTTTCTTTGCCAAAAAATTATTAATTGTGAGTGCAGTGTGACAAGGTTCATTGTTGGAATGCAGCATCCAGTTTGGTGGCTGTTCTCATGCAGGCAACATTTTTCCGCAGTCTTTCAAGAATTTCTCAGTAAACATATTGATTTACAGTCTATCCTGTAGGCAAAAACTCCTTATGGACAATGCCATTACTGTCAAAGAAACAAATTAGCATGGTTTTGATTTTTGATTTGCTCAGTTTTGCTTTTTTAGTATGTGGGGAGTTTGAAGTGTTCCACTCCTTGCTGTGGCATTTTGTTTCTGGGTCGTACTCAAATATACAAGATTCATCTTCAGTAATAACATTAGTTTTAGAAAATCAGGATTAGTTCAATTCATCCAAAAAGATCACGGCACACTCCCACATTGTTGCTTTTCTGTTCAACATTGAGGTTTTTTGGGACCAATTTTGCACAAACTTTTTTCATGTCCAATTCATTTGTAAAAATTTGATGGACAGTGGTATGGTTCAAATTCAATTGTTCTGCAATTATGCTGACAGTTAATCGCTGGTCTTACCATATCAAGTCAAGATTATCAAGCCATATCATATCAAGATTTGTTCAACATTGTCATCACTTTTTGACATTAATGGTCTTCCAGAGCGTGGATCGTTCGCAACTGATTCCTGGCCATTTGAACACACGTTTTAAACCACGTTGAAAATTGGGCTCATGACAGAGCATCATCTCCATACGCCATTTTCAGTAGCGTTCTCACAGAGTTTAACACAAAACTTGATTGCACAATATTGTATATAATTAATATCACTCATTTTTGTAATGCACAACAAAAACCTGTTTCACAAAAAGTTTGTTTACTCTCATGTGGTAACAATAGACTAAAAATATTAATACTGAATATAAATCAGCTGTTCATATAATTGTATGTTTACTTTGGCTGCCAAAAAAACTAGTCTCATTACTTTATTTACAGAATTTGTAAGTTGGTAATCTTATTAATATTTTCATTGATCCATTTCTATTCTTCTTGGCTTAAAGGAATGTTCTTAATGGCTTAAGGGAATGTTTGGTAAGGCTATGGGTTATTTCTATTTTATTTTATTTTTAGTCTACATGTAATGTTTGAACAACATAAATATTGCTTGGAAAAAATATTACCTGCAGTATATATGATGGATAAACCTGGTTTTTTTGTACCATTGATTATATTATAATTGTATTATCATTAATCAATTAATTTGTTATTGATAAATAAATCTACGTAGTGCTTTCTGCAACTTATTTTTGTTACATTAATTAAAATTCAAAAAAAAATCATATCTATGAAGTTGTTAAAATTCAACACTAATAATGCCTTTATTTTTTTCTGGAGGTTACACCATAATCAAAAGCATAATTTCAAAATAAACATAAAAAAATTAAAATGTAAAAGAAAATAGTGTTTCTTTTTATTTAGATGATTTAAAATTGAGCATATTGATCCACAGAAATTATTATTTTTATCACTATAAATGACAAAAGCAGTCTTAATTAAAATACAATTTCTTAACTGTTTATATTTAAATTATTAAAATAATACATACCAATTCTTGTACATCTGGATGCATAGCGATTAATAAAAGTGCAAAACTCAATTCAGTAGCTGTAGTTTCTTGGCCACCAATTATAATAGTCATTGTTTCATCTCGCAATTCATTATCAGTCATTCCATTACCTAACATCAAATCTAAGAATGCAAATTTACCACCATCTTCTGTAAACGATAAAGAAAGTTTTACTTAATTACAATCTTTAAAATATATTTTAATGAAAGGCTTACAATTTATTGTTAAGAAGAATCCTGAATAAATTATCCTGAACATAAGCAGTACCTTGGTCGATTGTCTTCTTTGTCTACTTCTTTCCTGATGAAAGATAGTATATATTGTTAAGACCTCAAACATAATAAGATGTAAATTTTGTTTCTACATAATTGTAGATCTCTATTGAGATTATCTATTGGATAAGTTTTTCACAGTTGTTCCAGTGTTTTTCAGTTGTCAGTTTTTGTCTAGTACAAAGAAAGAAAATTCAGTCATAAAAAAAGAGAAAAAAAACCATCTCTCATATAAGATTTTGAAAATTTTATTTACTTGAAGTTTTCTTCGTAAAATCTTATTTTTTGATAAAATGCCTCCTATACAAGAAACATATAAAAAACTTATGCAAGAGAACTAGAAATCTGTTTAAACTTCCTGTAGTTCTTATGGAAAACAGAAATAAACAACAAAATTGCATACAGGCTAATAATACTTTAATTGAAAAAAAAAATTAATTACACTGGTCAACATAAAATTTGGAACCGAACAGGGAGTTCTACATAATAATTTGTATGCTGAATCTGAATATCTATTTTGAAACAAACCATCACGTAACATTCTTAAGTTACAAAACACCTTAAATTTATTTATTCCATTATTCTTGGAAAGAACAATACAAATAAGTTAGAATATCTGTATGTTTGCTCACAACTGATTTATATTGCAATGCATGCTGTTGAACCGTATTTGATACATAACAGTTCAATGCTGTCATTTCATGCCAAGCCAGACATGTATAGAAAAGTCAGAGAGTCAGATAATGAGCAATTCAACATGATGAAATTTTCTTCATGTTGTAGCTCTTGGTATGACTAGCTGTATTCTTTAATTGTGGTAGTGGTTTTATCATACATATATATATTACAAAGATTGTTTCTAACAATCAACAAAATTGTTTATAAGTAATGCTATAGATGTAGTGAAAGATTTTTATGACAGAACAAATTTTGGTATTATTTTATTGAACATCAAGATTTGTTAAGTTGTGTGTATGTGTGTTTGTGTTTTATTGCACTCCATGGGAAACAATTTTATGAAGAATTTTGAGTAATTAAGTATTAACAAATTAAAACTTAATTATTTTTATAATTAAGTATTTTTGTAGTATTTCAGTTTACTTTCTTTCATTAAAACATTTTGAATTTTACAATAAATAAAAATCGGTTTTGTAAAAATTCTCCAAATATTTTTTGTTACTTTTGCAGAGAATTCGCCACCAAAAGTTAATAAAAACCACTATCAAATCTGCTGAAAACTGTTTACAGACATTATTTTGACTGTCCCTTGGGAGACCGAGATAAATCCTGGGGTCCACATATAGCATGTATCAAGTGCTACATTAAACTAACACAGTGGTTAAAAGAAAAAAAGAGCATTTGCGTTTTGGCATACCTATGATTTGGTGACAGCTTACTAACAATTATGATGACTGCTATTTTTGCTTAACAAATAATAAAAGCAGTATTGCATACTCAAATGTTCGTTCAGCTATAAGATCAGTACTTCATGGTGTTGATTTACTGATTCCGATTGCTCCAACTTCTTGGAAAGAAATTTCTGATTTCCCAGAAGGCTCAACCAATGAATCCTCTACTTCAATAGATATTAATTACATTCCAGAAGAATCAAATACCTAACCTCACCTCATCACACAAGCAGAACTGAGCGACCTAATTCGTGACTTGTATTTGTTGAAACAACATACAAAATTCCTAGTTCATGTCCTAAAAAATGGAATTTATTAAACAACAAAACTAAAATTTCAGTATATAGAAATCGAAACAAAAATTTACTGAAATACTTTAGAAGAGATAGTTTAATTTGTTCCTGCCATGATGTTAGGGAGATGTCTGAATTGGACATTGAATATGTTGTTCATGATTGGCGTTTGTGCGTAGATTCATCAGAAAGAAGCTTACGGGCACTATTATTGCATAGCTTGAATAAGTTTTCTTCTATACCGGTAGCACATGCTGCAGGAACGAAAGAAACATAGAGAAGTATGTCAAAAATTTTAAAAGCTACTAAGTATGATGAACATGGCAAATCATTGCTGATCTGAAAGTGATAGGGCTTCTTCTTGGTCTCCAGAGCGGCTTTACAAAATATATGTGTGTGGAATAGTTGGGCTACAGATAAACATTATGCAGTTAAAGACTGGCCAAAAAGAAATTAGTTTATCCCAGGAATGGAAAATATTGTCAATATTCCCCTTGTCAAAACAGATTGTATTATTTTACCACCTCTACACATGAAAGTAGGCCTGATGAATTTTGTATAAACATTAGATAAAGATGGAGGTGACTTTAAACATTTAACTGAGGTTTTTTCACAATTAAGTGAAGCCAGATCAAAAGAGGAAATATTCATCGGGCCACAAATAAGAAAATTAATTCGTGAAAATATATTTGACAACAAACTGAATCCTTAAGAACTGGCAGCATAGAAATCATTCAAAAATGTTGTTACTAATTTTCTTGAAAACAAAAAATCATGATCAGCTTATAAATGAACTCTTAGTGAACTACAAAAATTTAGGCTGCAGAATGTCATTGAAATTCATTTTTTACATTCTCATTTGGATTTTTTCCTTTAAACTTGTGTGACATCAGCGACGAACAAGGAGAAAGGTTCCACCAAGATATATTGCAGATGGAACGTTATCATGGCAGATGGGATGAATCTATAATGAGTGACTGCTGCTGAATGATAAAAAGAGAAGACTTCACTGAAGACAAAAGGAAAATAAGAAAAAAGGAATTAAGATAAACATAAATGCCTGCAAAATAAAAGTAGGAATTTTAATTGTAATTATTATTATTTTTGTATTCTATTATTTAAGAAGTTTCTCAATAATTTAAAGGGTTATAACTAAAAATCTGAGGGTGATGAAAAAAATTGATTTCATTTTAAGATTCAGCATAAAAAATACATTCTAATTCATCTACTTTTATCTCAGTTCCAACTTATTTATTTCTTTTTCTGATGACCTGTGTTGTCTGTGTATATGTAGGTACTTGAAATTTTCTCAGTAAATCATTGTCTTTTATCCCAGATTTCTCAAAAACTACTAAAAATATAGTTGTGGGACCTATGTTTTTCTTCTATTTTTTAGGTCAGATTTCCTATAAAATCACTGAATTTATCCCTTAATTTGGGTCCCAAGAATACAGTCTGGCTTAATTTTACCAAAGGTGCAGAAATCAGGACGAAATCTTAGCCTCGTTAACAAAGGATTTCTAGACCCATGTTTATATAAATATTCTTCTTTGTTTTCACTAATAGAAAATGTCCTTATAGTTTGTTACATTGTTCATAAATCACCTTTTTCTTTTTTCTGTTTAGCCTTCGAAATCACTGTACAGTATTACTTCAGAGGATGAATGAGGATTATGTAAATGAATTGTAGTCTTATACAGTCTTAGGCTGATGTGTGGTTAATTGAAACCCAACCACCAAAAAATACCAGTATCTACAATCTAGTATTCAAATCTATATAAAAGTAATTGCCTTTATTAGGATTTGAACCTAGAAAAGAACTCTCAACTTCGAAATCAGTTGATTGGCGATGATGAGTTCACCACTAGGCCAACCCGGTGTAAAATAAAAAAAAATAATAAAAATTATACACTATACAGTAAATGTTTGTACAAATAATATAATTGTTGAGCTTTTTAAATATTAAACATTTAGTTTTAATCAAAAGGTTTTTCTACATAGAACTCTACTTCGATTTTAGATCTGATGTAGCATTATTGTCAGTGTCTATATTTGGTTCTATTACAATAAAAATAGCACATTAATCACTCTTGTGTTGATTTTAAATTCATATTATCATCTTAGAATCCATGATATCAACACTTTATTTCTAATTTCACAGGTAAGAGCTTACAGTAGGTCTAGATTTACACTATGTTGTTGATGTCATTTCTAAGAAATCTCATCAATTAATAATTTTGTGAAAATTTGCTAATAATGTTGCCATAGTATAAGTTTACAATTTATATATTGTCAAAATATTATCTAATCTTCATCCTGGAAAAATTGCAAATTATAAATAATTGAAACTGATTGTTCATACAATAAAATGTACTCCCATCATGCAATGTCAATTTTCCAGTAACATTTAAAAATTTAAAATTCCAGATCAGTTTTTAACAAAGGTTTTTCAATTTTACTTCTGACAATTTTAGACAATAAAATTATGAAAGAGAAACCATTACTTACCTAATTTTTTATAATACTCATCCTTGCTCATTTCCCATTCTTCATGTTTTTCTTTTATAACTTTTTCTGTGAACTGTAGAGTTGATTTAACTGCTTCATCATGAACTTTTTTTATATTACTTAGTGAAAATAATATTGGTATTTGTAACCATATTTGTACCATTCTTTGTTGCCAAACCTTAAACAAAAAAGTTTTTAAAACCTATTTCTTTAACATTATTACTAAGAGTAGATGACACAAGGGAGATATTAAAAGTAGATTAGCAAAAGAAAGATCCTCCAAGAAAAATAGACGTTTTACTAGTATTAAATTTAGATTTAGAATTTCTTAAAAATATTTTTTAAGTGTATCCTTTATGGTAGTAGAACATGGATGATAATTAATTTAGAAATGAAAAGAATAGATAGGTTTCTGAAGTATGGGTTACAAGCGTACAAGAAAAATTAGATTGGCTGATCAGGAATAATTTCTCTATAACCCAGTAGGCTATTGTCATTAATACACCACTTTCAGGATATCAAATATTTTTAAATTGAATAGTTTTTTATTACTTCTATGTATATTATTTATTAGATTTTACAATTACACTTAATGAAAAAACTTAATATTCTTTAAAAGAAGTAAAGTACTTCTTGATGCTTGTAATTTGTGTAACTGTCAAATAGCTGAAATGATATGTGAATATTCTAAATATCAGCAGAATAAATTTGTTTATATATTGGTAGCTCAATATTCTATATTGTTGTGTCATATTCATTCTTAAACCTAATTTCAGAGAAAATGAAGTGATTGTATTAACATATTTTAATTATAAAGAGAACCTATGTAATAACATATCCTGAACTCATTGTGAAAAAAAATTAAATCTTGCTTAGCAATCTACATAGTTATAATTAAATTTATATAAAAATTAAACATTTTTATAAATGGGAATTAAAATTAAAATAAAATTTAAAATTATTATGTTCATAACAGTTGATTGTCAATAGTTAAAATAAGTCAACGTTAAAAGAAAACATCTTGTCAGTAAGATGTTTACAACTGTTATGTATTGATTACATTTATAAAAATTTATATGCACAACTATAAAATTCATAATTTATCAGTAATCCCTGATGATGGAGGAATAATCCGAAAGCGCTTGGATAGTTGATACTCACAATTGTTGGTAAGTGGATTCTCTATTTTTATATAAATTGTATAATACTAACAGTGCCAGATGTTAAGATAATTGAACCTTATAATTAAATGTTTATAAAGATTATAGTTTTTATATTCATCCCCACTAGTGTGATTAAGATTAAATTTACACGCAGAACATTCCAAATCAGGTTGCTCTGGATTGACAAATGTAAATTTCATAAATGTAGTCATCCATCAATCTTTATTACTGTTAGAAACAGCAGGTATCTGATGATGAATGTGTACAGTTTGGAAGTTGTTCTGGTTTCACTGAGGTTATAAAAAGATATCAGTCATTGAATTCACATCCTTTTTATATTTTCAGACATATGTGGTAATTGTAGAATAGTCTTCTGCAATTCTCTTTGCACATAATGGATTTTATTAACATGCTCTCTTTTGATTTTAACGTCTCTATTTTGACATATAATTCAATCAATACTCCGTTTGTTGTTAGGAGATGTATAATTAATAATATGCAGCAACCTTTTTACCTCTAAAAATGTACAGTCTTTAAATACCATATTTGATCTCCTAGAAACAATCTTGAACATTCTTGGAGATGTCTGTTCTAAGGACATTATGGTTTTGAATATATCTCAAGATTAAGGAACAATTTTGATTTAGATTCTGTATTTGTAGTATTAGGAGCACAGTGATAAATAAAAAGGAAGGTATTCAATCATTTTTATAAAGTACCTTTGTAATTATTAACATGGCTGCAGTATTTTTTTTATGCATATAATTTTTGTGAGTTACAAGTCCCCATTGTCTGGTATTCACTTTTCCACAGGTGCATTATAAGTCACCTGCATCTTGTAAGCATTTTCCTCTTCTAATGCTAACTGTCAGTCACTGATAGAACTATTTGTAAATTTTATATTCAAATGGTGTGGTACCAATCACTCAGCAGCAATACAAATTTAATCCTTCTAATGTCAAAATTTAATCTTTAAAATTACTCATTGAGTAAATCCTGTCCTGTGGACTGGGATCCCTAGCTGTGAGCATTGGTTGTATTTCCAGGTTAAGGGAACAGGTATCAGTATGATGGTTTGCTGAGATTAAGGGGCAACCCGAATAAGCAGTAACAGGCAGCAAGGCCTGAATAATTAGCAAGGTCTGAAGTGGTGTGGTGAGATACTGTCAAGAAAGAGGGACAGTGCACTTAAAAAATGCAACTAAGCCAAAAACAGTCTTGTGAAATGGTGAGTATCAACTTCCAGTAAATAATTTGACTCATCCATCATGTGTGGCGGCAGAATAACGGCTGTGGGCCATAAAATAGCTTCCAGCAGCTTAAAAATGGCTTTGAAACAAAGCGACCTCTTTGTAAGAACAGCTTATGGAAAGTTTGATAAGGAAACAACCACGGTTAGGGCGTTCCCCTGAGGCAATGTGTAGTACTTGGACTTCCAGGGGTGCTATGAGAAATAGGTTACTAGGAAAAATGAAAGATGGGAAACAGCACAGGAAAGGTAAAGAGTTAAAGATTGGAATACAAATGTGGGACATTAACTGGGAAGATAGAGGAAGTAATAGACATAGTGATTACTTAAGGTTTGGATATCCTAGGTTGAGTGAGACAAAATGGCATGGAATGGGGAATAAAAAAAAAGCGGATACTATAAATTGGCGTGGAATGGAGGTAAAGAGTGTAAAAATGGAGTAGGAATTATCCTATAAAAGGAGTGGTATAACAGACTAAAGATGTGGAATATGTAAATGATAGAATAATTAAATTAAGCTTTCCTTTCAGAGGAGAGGTTAGAGAATTTATCCAACTCTATGGAAGTTTTAAAAAAAGAAAAAAGTATGAGAAGGAAGAGATGGGAAATAGATAGAGAAAGATTAATTTTTGTAAACATCACATTTCAGCCACGGGCTTTTAATTCTTCTTCTTTTCTGTTTACATAATTCAGAGTCGACTTAGGTATTCTGGTATCATTAATTCTTTCTAAGTACACCCAGCCCATATCTTATAATTAATAGAATTAATTAAAGCAGAGGTAAAGTAAAATTTAAGAGTAGTAAAAGACTTAGGATAATGAAAATGGACAAAAATGAAATTAATAACAAGAAATGTAGCAATGAAAACTGGTTGAAAGAGAGATCTATTGAAGTAGCAAAATGATAGATTGTAACATACATAAAGAGATTAAAAAAAAGAATTTGGAAAAATTAAACAAAGATGTGGATGGTAATCTTTGTTACAGAGAGAAATGTATGGTAAAAATACATAGAAGAAGTATGTAGGAGAGTTTTTTTATTTAATGAAGTGCAAGAAGAGACAAAAGAAATTGATTACTTTACAGATAACTATATTTTAAATTCAATTCAATAGTATTTTGAAGGATTTAAACAAGAATAAAGTACATAAATTGGGTGACATATCACCTGAATTATTACACTGTCCGAAAGAAATAAAACTGAATAAACTGTATTTATTAGTAAACTAAATTTATGAAACTGGGAAATAACTTCTTTCTTTAAAAACAAATGTAATTATTGCCATTTATAAGTAGATTAAGATAAATTTGAGTACTATTTCACCGCTAGTTTATTATACATAAAAAACAGGGTAGATCACAGGAAAATAGAATATATGATAGAAGGCATATTAGGTTGATTTGGTTTCACAAAAAGCATTTATATAAGGAGGGGCCATTATGGCTCTTAGACTAATCTTAGGAACAGTCATAAGAAGAACAGTCACCTTTTCTACTTTTCTGTATAGTTATTTGCATCTATTACTTTCCTGTTTCTTCTACCCAAGCAGTAAGGTGATTTTTGTCTATATCCTCTTTTTCCTGTTTCTGTTTTTACTGGTCTTATTATTTCTTATTCTTTTCCATTTGGATTTCATCCATAACACTGATAAATAACAAAGGTTCTGCACGGGATTTTAAACTAGTTTCCACCAAAAAAAAACTGTCATTCTTTTTGAGGTTCTAATTGTGCTTTCACAATTTTCATTTCCTCTTTTATGCTGCCCTCACAATTCTTCTAGACAGGTTACTATAGGCTTTCTTAATATTTATAAAATTATAATCCACTTTTTCCACACTACCAACTCTTCTCAATTATCAAATATTCTTTCAAGGATCTTTCTGTGTATGAGTTTAAAAAACTCTATAATTGACATCTTTTTAATAACTGGAAACATGAATATTATTAAGCTATTTACTTTTAAAAGTATTAGTTTTTAGAGTAACCTTTTTTTTCTGGGAGTGTTGGCCAAACTTAAGGGACTTATTCAGGGCATCAGAATAAACAAAAACGTTCCTGTGAACAAACTTCATTTTCCTGTGTCTGCCATTTTGTGTTTTTTTAATAAAATTGTATATCTTAAGAACAGATTGCAATATTTTAATGAATTTTGGATACATCTACTCAATGGCATCTTCTACATAATAAATGTAAAAACATAATACATATATAATAAAAAAAATAAAATAAAAACATATGAATATATTTAAAACATGTATAAATATTTATACAGTAAACATATACAATTTTTTGAAAATTCCAAAATGGTGGTTATGTAACTTTTTTAATCATGAACCGCTCCAATTTTAATCATTAATAAGGGGTTATTATTAATTATTTTTAATTCAATTAGTGAAAAAAGTGAAAACAAGCACAATTATCAAATTGCATCATTTTTGTGATCCACTGTAACAATTTTAGTCATATCTCAGCTGTTTATCAATCTATTTGAACAATTGAGGTGTCTTTACAATAAAAGGCTTAACATATTTTCTAATAAAACTAATATTTATGGAATTATTAATATTTAAAGATTCAAATGGCTGCCATTTTGGAATCTTCAAAAGGTAGAATTTTCAAACTTACTTATTTTGTAGATTTTGAGTATACATGTACATTGAATTTCATTAAAATATTTCAAAGCTTTCTAAAATGCAGGATGTATTTTTTTTCATCCTAAGTTTTCTATTTTGTTTTTTTAATTTTCATTTGAAAGTAATCTGCTTATCAGAACAGATCATTCTGTATTATTATACCACAAAAAATAATACTAAGTAACATTATTGCATCCTCTTATGAGTGATGAATTTCATAGTGAGTGTAAAATAATTAGTCATTGCTTCTAACCAGTGGCGGCTCTTATCTAAAATTAACGAGGGTGCTGCTCCAGAAAAGTTTTAGGCTTTGTTTTAAAATTGTGTAAATGGAAGCAAACATGTATAAAACGAAAATTTATTGAAAAACTTGATAAACCCCTAAAAGAACAAAATCAAACATTTTTTACTTACTTTAACCTAAATTGTTACAGTTCAAGATTGATCTACTCATTTAAAAATGAAATCCATTGTTGTTGTTTTAAAAAAAAGAATCAAATAGAATAGCTGGAAGCAGGATAATAATCTAATTCTACACTTTATCACATTCAAAAATATAGTACACAATTTTTAACACTATCATTTTTAACACACCCAGAGTAAAAAAAAAACTATCTTCCACCAGTACGCATGCCAGGGATGGCACTGCAGGAGTAACAGTGCTTTCTCTCCCTTACAGCCTCGCGCACAGCTATGTGCGCCTGTGCACAATAGCCAAACACCACACTGCTGGAACTATGAAGCGCACAGTTTCATACCAAGATTTTTGTATGTTTTACGTAAACTGGGGGATGGCTACTGACATTAAGCTCAAGGATTATATACTGTACAAATATAAAGAAAAAGGATCTTATTATATTAAATGTTATCAATAAAATCAAGTGGAAATAGGGGGTGCTACAGTTCCACAGTGCCTATACGTGAACCACCACTGCTTCTAACGATCTTGTCTGTTGCCTGAAGAGGATGGTTCCTGATGAGGTGCAAAGTGACTGGAATGCTACCATGAAAAATACACTTCACTCAATTAAGAACACTGTTTCACCATGGAGCTTCTCATGCAGAAATAACTGTCGAGAAGAGGTCATTATCTGCCATTTGTGAATAGGTTACATTAGACTCGCTCATGAATATCTGATGAAACAAATGGATGCACCAGTTTGTGCTCGCTATGACAGCTGACTGAGAACGATCACATTCTTGTGGATTGATCTGTTATGCAGCACTGCATTGCAAATTTAAACTGGGGCTAACATTTAAACTATTCTACGGATAATGAAATATTTTTGTTTTATGTTTTACGGTTTCTTAGGACCACCTGTTTATACTCAATAATTTAAATTTCTGTAATGTGTATCAGCTATTCATACCAATTGCCATATAGCAATTTGAAATTTTAGTTTTCTAATTGAGACATAAAATGTGATATATGTTTGTTTATTACAACAAATACATGTCCAGGAGATGAAAACACAAAAGTGTTTTTCACCCAGAATAAACCAAAAAAAAAAAAAAAAATTGACTGGAATTGAAACCCAGGTTAATAAACAATGATGAGAATAAAAGTGAAAAGTTTTTAATTATCTATGTAGACAAAGTATTATGACTAAAGATGTATGTAAAAAGTTTACTATTGAACCCTCAGAAGAATCTCATCTCAAAATAAATAAAAAAATGTTTAAAAACATCCTTTTTTAAAGAGGATGTTAAAAAAACTGTGAATTTAAAAAGAGTAGTTATTAGGGATATACACAGATTTGTGACAAGATGGCAAGTAGCTGCTGAATCCAACCAGACATTTCTGTAAGAGGATTTTGGAAAAGCTTACTCTGTTGTTAATGGACCAGTGGCTTTTATACTGTTGATGAGTATTACTGTTGATGAGTAAGTTTTGTGTTTTTTTTCAGGATGCTATTTCTTAATAGCATCCCGAAATGTTTATTTTTATAAAGTATAAAGAAATAACAATATAAATATAAAGAATATAAAAAACTAAGAAATATAAATATAATATTTATATTTTTTAATAGTGTTTTTTCAGGGTGCTACTAGACTTAATTATTTACAGTTGTTTTTTTTTTTTTTTTAAATAATTCTGGGCTGTGGTTTCTTTTATTAAATTTCAATGTTAATTTGTTGTCTTTGCTTCACAACCTGTATGAGAAAGTTTTTCAACTATTTTGAGTCATCATAATTGTATGTTATGATTTGTAATATAATTTTTTTTTTGTTAAAATTATGCAATTTAATTTGTGGTAATTTATTTATCGTATATGAAAGAAGAATAAGTAAAGAAAATGTTTTAAAAAATTTAGTGGTGTCTTGTACAACTCATTAAATTTTAGTATGTTCATTTATTATTTTTTTGTTACAATTATTATTAATAATAATCATAACTGCATACTAACAGTTAGCACATACCTAATACTACTTAATAACCCACTTATTAAAAGACATAACACACATCACAAAGTTTAAAAAAATTTAATTAAATCATATGTACAATACAAGGTAAGATTTTGAACTCTGAATTCTTTATTTACAAACAAACTTTTTAAAATAGCAAATCAAAATATTAATAACTTTTTTGGTGTGACTGTGAATCTTGTATGGTTACAGGTATAAAAACCTATAAAATTTGAAACTTAATATATTATTTTTTAAATTTTATTTATTTTGTTAAATATTTACTTTGATTTTCTATATTATTATTTCCTGCATAAATATTTATTCGACAAAACTAATTCGAGTTGGATCTGATGTAAAATTTTAGTTTTATTATTTAAAAAATATATTATTTCATATTTATCTGTATTATGATCTGTAGAATTACAATAATTTATTTTTTGTTTCTTTTCTTATTTAATGATTATGCTAATTTTATGGAGTAGGATTTTATTGCAAATATTAAATATTTCTCATTTCTGAAGGTCTTGTGATATATTTAATTTTTCTTCTGTTTAATAATGGTATATTATTATTGTTGTTGTTTTTACTATTAAAATTATTATTAATTGGGCACCCATTTAAACTGAAACGATCCACAAGTGGAATTATGTACATGCATGGAAAGTAAGAAGAGCAAAAAGAAGGAGCAAAACTCTGAAGATAAAGAGGCTGCAAAGGAGCAATAAAAACCTCCCAGAGGCAGCACCCAGAGCAGCAATAACAAGAAAAAGAGGAAGATTCTTAAAAAAGTGATCCTCATAAAAAAGATTGAGGGGAGAACTTATGCTGAAACCCTCAGTCAGTCTGGAAGGAGGTGAAACTGGAAGAGAGTGAGGTGGAATAAGAAAGGCCCGAGCAGGAGACGTTCTAATTGAGTTTGGGAGCAGCACCAAAGACAATTGAACATTCAGTGTGTCCTAAAGGCTGTACTCAGAGAAGGTGTTGCCTGCAATCTGGAACCACAGGAGACCCTGGAGATCCGAGATTTGAACTGTGTGACAAAGAAGGGAAGATGTGGAAGCAGTACTAAGAAGAGATCTTGGAGATATAGGAAACTGAAGGGTTAGCATTACAAATACTAATGTCAGGAAGCAGAAGGTAGTCATGATAGAGATTGGCAAGAAGGCTGCTTTCAGATTACTCAGCCAGTCTATGAAAAAGATTGGCTGGGTGTACTGCCAGATTAGGTCTAGAGCACAAGTCCCTCAGTGTTTCAGGTCCCATGGGTATGGGATCTGGCTTGTGGATTGTTGAACGCACTGATGTGGTGGCTGCTGGTGAGGTGGTGGTAGCTGGTTACTTCAACTTCAGGCTGTGGAGTGGGGTATGGAGCATAATGACTCAAGAGGGAAATACATTCTGGATGTGGCAGCACATACTGGACTCGCAGTCCTCAATGTAGGGAACATGATGACGTTCCCGGTCTTCAGATAGGATATCCAAAGACCATTCTCGTTATTTCACTCATCTCATCAAAGAGCTGGTCACGCTCGTCAAAGACTGGAGAGTCCTGCACTGTCAGAGACCACCAATGCATCTCGTTTAGAGTCCTAGACGGTGCACGGGAGCGCCCAGAGGCTCCACGGCTGGTGAAAAAATACAATTTCAATAAAATTGATGAAAAGAGATTCACAGGAAAGATCTCCTCAGGGGCGGTAATCCCTGGGAACATAACCACCGGGAGGCCATTGGCGCTGAAGCCGTGGTTCCTTAGACCATGCGACTGATCGCTTCTGCATGTGTCGCCTCTATCCCCCACGGGAAGCCGAGGCACTGGAAGTGACCCGTTTACTGATGGATGCAGGAGATTATGGGGTTGCGCTGAGAATGTCTTATTAAGGGGTTTTAGAGAACTATTAAGTAAGAGATTGGTTGCGGCGATGAATCAGGAGGTGGTCTATCATCCTACCAGTACGGTTTTCAGCAGGGTCGGTCGACCCTGGATGCAGTTCGAGGTTGTTGAGGCAGTGCGTCGGCGAGCAGAGGCCACAAATATTTTTTGCGCCATGTGGTCCTTCTCGTTTCGTTGGACGTGAAAAACGCGTTCAACTCTCACAATGGAACGACTTGCTTCGGGATATGGAGAATTCATTCTACGTGTTCTCGATACCTCCTCAGAATGGTGGATGCATACCTAAGGAACTGCGGTCTCATCTATAAGACAGCGGCAGGCTGGCATAGAACCACCATCACGTCGGGGAGGTGCAGGAGTCGATCCTTGCCCCCGACCTTTGGAATGCTGTCTACAATGGCTTGCTGAGGCTGGAGATGCCGGAAGATTCGGCCTTGGTTGATTATGCTGATGACATTGCGCTACTTGTTGTAGCCCGCGACGTGGGATACGCCGAACTAAGGTTCAGCCGAGCGATGCACAGTGTCAGCGGTTGGCTGGATGACCAAGGATTGTCTCTAGTCCTCAGTAAGAAGGAGATCATGGTTCTAACGAACTGTATTGACATCCTCCTCCCCTTGCGTGTCGGGGATGAGGTTGACGAGATCAAATTGTCCGCGAAGAACCTTGGTATGATCATTGACCGGAAACTCAGCTTTGCTGAACAGTTATGAAGAGCCACCGACAAAGCCACGAGAGCATAACCGCTCTCTCTCATAACGGCATGGAGAGCTGCTCTACTAAGTGACCCAGTTTTTAATGTGTTATGGTCAATTAAAAATGGTCAGTTCCAGGCAGAATCCTGATAGAAAGGTGGGTGGTTTTAACCAGTAGTTTACTAGTGGTGGTTTGATAAGACCACCAGAGGGAGCCCAACACTCCATACGTAAGTGCATTTCAACTCTCCACCCAGAAAAAAAATATTATTGTTATTATTTTCTTTGAATTTATTGATGCTGAATTATATTAAAATTTTATACTACCATTACTACTTTGTTTTACATATTTTTGCTTAAAGAAGATTGTTTTATTTCCTTTTTTATATATATGTGTATTCTTTTGTTCAGTAGATATTACAAATAATGTATTCATTGTAAATAATTTTCTATGCAGTAATATTAATATTTTTCCTGGAAGAAGAACTTTAAAGAAAAAAGCTTATTCCTCTGTTACTTATGTACATTTATTTAATATTAGCCTCAATATGTTTTTCTTTCTGCATTTAATTTATTATTTCTTACAGTTCAGTAAACTGTAAAAGTTAACATATAACTATTGATTTTATTTTTTTCCTTTATTAGAAAAATTAAAATAAATTAAAAATACAGAGATTCTTTAATAATATACCAATTTTATTGTATAAAATTTTCTTTCTTGAAAACGTTTTTTCTTTAAAAAAATTACATAGAAATAGATATAAGTTATGGTTAATATAAAATAAAATTCAAATAATTTGTGAATCTAATTGAAGAATTTACTATTATTATTTTTTAGTTTGACAAAACAAGTATTTTTAAATAACAGATTACGCTCTGATAACAAAAGAATCCGGATACATTTAATTTAAATTCTAGTGATTACACTAAATTCTCCATTAGCTAGATTGGATGTATATTCACCCTTAAATACAAAAACAGAAATATTCATGCACTTGACACAATAACAGAATAATCTTTTGAAAATCATCTTACAGAAACAAGACATCCAGTCATCTCTTCTCTTCTTTTTCTGTTTAGCCTCCGGAACCACTGTAATGTATTACTTCAGAGGATGACATCCATTCAAACATTTTAACATGTATATAATAACTAAGAATCAACATGTTTGTACAATTTTACTGATCAATATATAAGATATTTTGGAAGTCATCTGATATCCAGAGCAGTTTTCTTGATATGGGTCCTGTAACTAGCTGTCACTTGTTCATATAATGAGAATAAGTAACTTGTTACATGTAGATTCTCAAGCCAGGATATGTGAACTAAACAATAGAATGATGGCCTCCTCAGTTAGGAGTTACGGCTCCTATTGGGAAGCCATTATTGTTAAAATATAATTGGTATCAATTTCCTGGATAGAAAGGCTAGCTCTGACCATGTATATCACTCTGATACACATGTTTGAACAATATGAAATTATAAACGCACTAAAAATAAAATATGTAAAATAAACAAACAACTTACATTGAATATATTAACTATATACTAAAGAGGTTTTCTAATCCCACTTTACAATAGATATCAATCAAACTAATTTTCTAAGAGTAATGATGTTCGATATTGTTAACAGAGTAAAGATATTGCTTGTAGGATTGAGTATCATTTACATGTCAATGAGATTAACATTCTTTGATAAGCAAAATTATACTTGGTTTTATGAAGAAAGCCTGGCGAGGGAAGTTTTTTCTTGGTGAGAATAGCTGTCATTTTTTTTGAACTGGCTTTTTTTAGTTGCATGTCATCATATATATATTTAAGCATGTATATATGTGTTTATTTTTGTTTATTCAAGTACAAGACTTGATATTGTCATTGTAGATTACAGTACAATCAAATATCATTAATTAATTGTGAGAGTAAAGTTATATTTCACTTCTTGACTTCCTAGTCAATTATAAAGAATCCTCATATGCATGTATAATCTATGAACTCAAGTACTTTGTTTTTTTGAATAGGTAATGTTGTTAGAATTAATTTAACATTTTTTTAAAATCTACTTTTCCAGAATATCCCATCATTTTTATTCCTTTCCACATTCCCTTTCCTTTGTCTTGTTCTCTTGATATCCCTTTATATTTAAGTAACTAAAATTATGAAGGTTTAGTCTGTCTGCTTTAATTAGTTAACCTATTCAATTTTGAATAAATAGTATAACAAATTAGTCATATATGCCAATTGATTTAACAGCGATGTATCAAAATTTTGCTGTTCTATTTCTTATCATTTTTATTTCATATTTAGATACATGGTAAAAATTAAAAAAAAAATTAAGTTTACTGATGAAAGTTAAGTTATTTTGATGAAGTTTAAAGCGGAGGTTTCAATTTTAAGGCAAAGGAGAACTGTTTCAATTTTAAACTGAATTATAGTTGCTGAACTGAATGGTGGAGAGCTAGCGCCTGCAGTTTTTATGAGAATGTCCTAGATTCAGATCCCAGTCAGGCTTAGTATTTTTCATATGCAACAAAATTTTTATTCCACATTCCCATATAAGATGAATTAATAAACTAGTTTTTATGTTGCTTTTTCCAAACGAATCACATTTAGAATCATAAAATAAGATTTTTAGGTTACTCATCAGATGATAAATTTTCAAGTGCCAATTATAAGATTTCGTTTGCAACATGGTCAAACCATATTGTTTCTCTCTGAAGTATCTTAGTCTATAACTAAAATGCCATCATCATTCAAGATTAACATGCCTGTGTATGATATAGTATTGCTTCTTGAGATTATTTAAAAATGTTGGAATAAGTTTTTAGAATTCAAAAATTTGATGTCCAATATTTGTTTGGTGCCAATATATGTAACCTTATATATAGCCTCAAAAAAAAAAAAAATAATACTATCTAAAAAAGGAAACTAACAATATTTACGTTCATGTATTAAATTAGACAATCAAATTATTTTGATGTTATATAGTATAAAACATTATACATACAAGAAAGGGTCTTATTTATCAGTTTCTATTTTTAATAAATTATTCAGAAATCTAACAAAATTTGTCAAGTAATTTTTTTTAAATTAAAATTTTCTTTTTATATGAACAATATTACTGAGTAGGTGAATTTTTAAATAATACTAATTACATAAATTTGAATTTTTCATATCAATATTTACTTACATCTACTTAAATTTGCATCCAAATATTTATTAATACCTTCAAAATTTTAATTTTTTCTCCAATGATTTTATTTATTTTCATTACATTGCTATGTCCATATTATTCTTATTTTTATATATTAATGTAGACAGAACTATTAATTATTTTGTATTTAATAATATTTTTTCTGATCAAACTTTCTGTATATCTTTCATCGATCCTTTCAGGAAACTGCTGGACTAAATTCTTTCTGTTATTCGTTAAATAGTACATCTAGTAATTACAAAAAATGATCTGCACGGGCAGTTATTTTATTTATTTATTTTTGTGTGTCATACACTAAAATTGATTACTCTTATATTGTCCATAAACTGTTCGTAAGTACTTTGATTCATAATTATCAATACATAAGTATTCTCATTTTAAAATCAAGGTTCTATTATCCAACGTTTCTGAGACTATTCTCTTAAAATTAGCTTGGATAAGTTAGTATTTTTACCTTCAGAACAATTGTACTGATTTCCATGAAATAAATATCAGACAGTTTATTTCAATTTCACAAGCGATTGTGATTTAAACAAATATAAAAGATTGCTTGTACTTATTCATATTCAAACAAGCTCTTTAAAAACAATAAAAAAATAGTCATCACATCAATACCGTATTTTTACATTTAGTTTATATATAAACTAAACGTCTCTAATTGAAATTTCCTATTCAATTTAATTTTCTATACTTCTCAAATGATATGCAGCTTTAAATAAAGATACAAAGAAACATTTAGAGCTACAATATATAGTCAACAAGATACAATAGAGTCAACATTTTCCAATCATTTTATCGATAAAAGAATTTACTTGAACTTTGTCAAGTATGTAAATACAAAGAGATGTACAATAATAATGTGCTACATTTGATATATATATATGTAATTCAAATCAAACACATTTGTCAACTACATTCATAATTGATGTCTGCCTAACTTAAAAAAAAAGGTGAACATTAAAATCAACTAAAATCATTCATTTTTAAATCGCTGCATCAGTCACTGAAGATAGTTTCATGAGCGAATAAAAACATAATGATTTAAATTTTCAAAATGTTGTATTTATTAAATTTGGTATAGATAATTATTTAAAAAGTTAATTTTTTTTTTTTTAAATATATCTATTGTATTAATGTACTGCAATGCTCATACAAACAATGATTAAAATATTTTTTTATTTATAAACATATCTGGGTGGTTGGTTGATGTAGACATTTAGAAAACAAAACTAAATATTTAAACAAATTTTGCTGCTTATTTCTTTGGAGGTTATTTTTTATTTTTTATAAAAAATTAATTTTGGTGTATTTATGTAATCTGGAAATTAACTGTTGATAATTACAGTTGTGTAAACCCATATCTTTAATTAGATATTGTCAGTAAATTGGTTTGGGATACACTGATTATTATACCATAATCTATATTACATTAATGGAACAATATCGTTTATTCGTCCTTGCCAGAATATTAACAGTAAATATCATGTTATAGTCTCTATTGTACTGTTATATATAATGTACGAAATAGTACGTTATTCTATCTCAGTACATATAAATATATGCGTGCAGCTTTGTCTGAGCATGACATCTCTCAAAGAGATCTCTTTGACAGGTAGAGGGGTATATAGATAGATAGAGAGAGAGAGAGAAAGAGTATTTGAATCCTGGTGGTATCAATTTATGTGCTGGATTAATTTATTTTTGTTTATTCATAAAATCTATTACTCTATAAATAATTTTAAAATTATAAATTTATTTACAGATGACTAAAATTTATTTGTTTATTAAAAATACTAAAATAATCTCAGTAAAGCGTTTTGGCTCTTAAATAATTGTAGAATGCATGACACCTATATGTAGAAGGTAGTATTTGATTATGTAGAATCTAAAAGAAATTAAATTTTAATAAAAATATAACTGAAATATATGAAAAGAAGACTTTACAAGAATCAAATAGCATCAATAAGTGTAGAAGATGAAAAAAGGTTAGCTTTGATTTACGATAAAGGAGATAAAAGAATGTTTATTCAGTGCTTATAAACTTGTATATATAGAAGAAACAATACAGGAATTTAAGAATTCATACAAAAAAATAATAAATTTAAGAATTGAATAAATAAAAGAAGAAAAAATTAATTTTAAGATTCACTGATGATTTTCTTCTTTTGGTAGAGACCAAAACTACCTTACAAAAAATTCTTTGAAGGCGATAAAATAAATATTGATGAATAAATAAAACATGTGCATTTTATGACAATTACCAGTACAATCCCATACTTTTTTCACAGTACCCAGTATTTTTTTGACAGTGGAGTACGTAATCAAATTAAAAAAAAATCATTATGGGTTTGTTGTATGCATATTACCATAAATGGCATGTAAAATATAAATTTGTATTTTAAAAAGTTAAAGACTGTTACTAAAAAATAAAAATTCTTTGGTGTGCATAAAAAAAATGTTAGAAATTAATATAATTAATTCTAAGTAATCATCTGATTTATATTATCCTTTGAATAATATGTAAGGAGTTATTATAATGTAAAATATATCTCAATTATATTTCTTAATCGATTATTAAAATAATCTAATTACACCTTCCTACAGGATTAGATATAACAAATTAATAATTTTCTAATTTTACAGAAAAATTTTCAATAAACATTTATATTCATTTGTTTATTAGATCAATAATGAAAAATCGCATGAGCTTTCTAGTGCCAATCATGGACTCTTATAAAGATTTACCCTATTGTATTTTATATAATAATTCAGCACAGATAATTCCTGTCATTAAAAATAATTACAGCTTTAATAAAATCTGTTTGAAACATTAATCCTTAATACATCCCTTGATGAGTGAAATAATATAATATATAAAGTATTGTTTTACAATTGATAGGGGTACATAATTTATTGTCTTTTATTATTTATCTCATTATTTATCATGAATGAGACTAGAAAAAACCCTGAGTTATAACCCTGTTATATAAGCTGCTTTCTTTGAATGTAATGCTACACAGTCTTGTACAAATTAATAAGAACAAGAATATATTTTCAAAAATAATCACATTTATTACATATAAAGAATGTTCAGTATTTATTGTGGTATTTTTTAATATGTCCTTCTCGCTTTTTAATAGCCATTTCAATTCTTTTAAGCATTGAACCTATAAGTATTTTTTTTACATATTTCTTATTCGTGAAACCACACCTTTATCACAGGACAAATCATCTTCTCTTTGCTAATGCAGTCAATTTTTTTCAGTCTTTTCTTCATAACTACCCACAAATTTTCAATCGGGTTCAGGTCTGGTAAATTTCCAGGCCAGTCTAAACACTGAATTTCTTTTTTAGATATGAAAACTTAACTTTCTTTGATGGGTGGCAGTGAGCCAAATCTTGTTGAAAAACAGTGTTTTTGACTCCAAGTAAATCTGCAAGTTTTTAAAGTTCTGGTAGATTTGGTTTTAGTTTGCTTGGCATTTCTCCTGCCACCACCCAATTTGGTCACCCTAGATCATAAGATTGAATGTCTGTGCCACAAACAGGTACAGAGCCTTGAAACAGTTTAGCGACTAGTGTTCTAAATAGCTCCTTGAACTTACCTAACAGCGTGAGCAGACGTGGTGCCATACACCACCGGCTTATGTGTCTCAAATGCTCACTTGTCATATATTTACTAAAATGGGTAGGCGCATCCCGTCAATTACTAAAAATATATATGACATCCATAAATTAAAATTTACTTTGTCTAGACATTAATTTGCTGCCACGCTTAGGTCGCTGAATACCAGAAAGTACCTGTCCACCATATTAAAGTACTTGGAGCCTTAATTGGCTGTGGTTAGCCATATATTTCTAGGTTAGCTTATGACAGCAGTGTGGTAGGAGTCTTCCCTTAAGTAAACTACTGATGTGGGTTGAACATAGCAACCCCATCAAGAAACTCCCACACGGTCCAACAGTGTGGCTCTCGCCACATTGACTCACCGCTTGTGAGTGGTCAGTTTCCGCTTGACTTCTAAGTTCCAGGGTGGCTCCCCCGAAGAGCAGGGCAGTCAAACATCAGGTGTTCATTTGACTGGACCTCCCCACAGACGCACAGGTCATCAGCTGCCAGGCGGAACTGAAACAGATATTGGTTCAAATTAACATGGTTGGTGAGCAGAGTTCACCAACCAAAGTTCTGGTAGAGCCCTAATTTCCAATAATAGTCTGTACATTTCACTTTCATCATCCCAGTGATGGGTATTAAAGTTTTAAGTCCGAAGTAGCTGAAGCACCCTCGAATTATCTTCTTTAAAGGATACTTTACAACTTGTTTTATGTGAACGAAAACCGCTTATGTTCAAATTGGACCGATTGTAATACTTTCCCTTCCTCCTTCAGGAAGGAAGGGAATAATAAAATTAACGCTTTTATTAGTTTACAACAAAGTTATTGTAATTAAAACTTAAAAGCGAGATACTGAAGGTGATTGTGTGTTTTCATTTGTTCAAATACTACCGGCTTTCTTATTCTGAAAACACTGTTACTATTATACTATTGGATAGCGATGAATGTTCAATGTAAGATGAAATACTGAAAGGTGAATTTGTGTAGTCATCGGTATAAATATTATTGACTTCTGTATTCTGATAACACTCTTACTGAGTTACTAATGGAAGGCGATGAATATTCAGTGTGAAGAAAGATACTGAAAGGGGAAAGTGTGTTGTCATTTTTCAAATATTACCGGCTTTCTAATTCTCAAAATACTGTTACTACTTTACTATTGGATAACGATGACTGTTCAATTTAAATCGAGATTCTGAAAGGTGAACATGTGTTGTCATATGGTCAAATATTATCGTCTTTCCTATTCTGATAACTCTTACTAGGTTACTATGAGTGGTGATGAATGTTAACTGAAAGGTGATAGTGTGTAGTAATTGGTTGAAATATTATCAAATTCCGTATTCTGATAACACTCTTACTTACACTATTACTTACTTACTTACTCTTACTAATTCACTATTGGATGGCGATGAATGTTAAATATAAAGCGAGATACTGAAAGGTGAATGTGTGTTGTGTCACTGGTTTAAATATTAACGGCTTTCTTATTCTGATAACAATGTTAGTAAGTTATTATTGGATGGCGATTATTGTTAAATGTAATACGAGATACTGAAAGGTGAATAAGATCTGTCATATGTTTAAATATTACCAGCTTTCCTATTCTGATAACACTGTTACTAAGGTAATGTTTGGTGGCGTTGAATGTTAAATGTAAAGCGAGATACTAAAGGGTGAATGTGTATTGTGATTTGTTTAAGTAATTTCGGCTTTCCTATTCTGATAATACTGTTAATAAATTAATGTTGGATGGCGTTGAATGTTAAATATAAAACGAGATACTGACAGCTGAATATGTTTTCATTCGTTGAAATATTATCGGCTTTCCTATTCTGATAACATTTTTACTGAAATAATCTTACAGGTCGTTAATTGTTGCAGGTTGTCATATTGAACAGTGAATTTTTTTTTTTCGTTTGTTAAATATATCGGTTTTCTATTCTGATAACACATTTTGTAAAGTAATTTTAAAGACCGTTGAATGTTAAATGTAGGGCAAGATATTTAATGGGAAATGTTTTTTGTCATTGTTTTAAATTTTATCACCTTTCCTATCTGATGATACTGTTAATGAAGAAATGTTAGAGGGCTTTGGATGTTAACTGTAGGGTGGGATATACAACGATGAATGTGTGGTCATCGGTTTAAATATTAATTCGTCTTACACAACTCAGCTAAATGACCTGTCTTACCATAGTTGAAGGTCAGTGCTGTCTTGGCTCACTACGCCTTCCAACGATGTGATAAGTGCTCAAACGCACATAACCCCCGGCCTCCTGGTGACAGTTATTCACAACCTGCAAGTTACCTAGGCGACTATAAATTGTGGAGTTATAGTCGACGCATTTGTATGTGACGATCGCATGACCAGTCCCTTGAAGGCCTGTCTTTTTGACAAATAAAATAGTTTATTAAGGAGATGTCAATCAATTATTTTGATTATATATACAAAGTTTTTTATCTTAACACAAAGGTCAAAAAGGTTTTTTGTTTCACGTAAAATTTATTAAAACCAATTATGTGCAGTTTTGATATACCACCTTTTGTCATCTCTGACGTAAAAATTGAAATCCTCTCGCTGTAGACTAAAGTGTTTTCTGAATGAACTTATTTAGTGTCTGCGGAGATTAAAACAAACGGTAGTCGGTCAAGTACCAAGTCAGGTCTCGTATATAGTGGTGCATCAAAACTTACAGTTAAGCTTTCTCAATTTTTGATGGGTCACTAATGATGTGTTGGGTTCAGTATTGATAAAAGCTGTTACCTTTCCTATCGACCAATTCTGCTCACTATTTTTAGCTTAAAATTTCCATTTTTTGACAGCAACGATTAAATCGGTTGTTTGACTTGATGACAGCAGCTTGTAGTCCTTTTTGATCCATCATACATAAAACATTACTTTTCCACAGTTTGTGCAGCTTCCCCTTGCTTAAACTACAATCTCTTCCGTAAGGCCCATTTTTTATACAACTGCCCAAAAAGGAGTGTAATGAATTTAGGGTGTACGTATGTATGTTTATTCCACCATAGCGGTTGAATGGCTGAACCGATTTAGATGTATGATCCGGCATTGTAATCCTTACATTACCGAAGTGTCATAAGCTATATAAATATGTGTATATTGTTTACTTGTAACTACAAGACCATAAAGAATCATACATATGATTCTAAATTGATAATAGCATTTTAAGTATCGATTTATTTGAATCAAAAATAGTAGTTTTATGATCTGCTGTGATATTAAATGACTGAATTATGGTAGTAAATTTTATTAATTTACTTCTGTTTAAATAAGTTTAAAAAGTTTAAAAAAAAATTACAAAATTGTCACTCGGACGCTTATTTATTATCCTTTATTAGTAATTTATCTTATATTAAAGGGCAATGTTTGTCAGCGACGTTTTTTTTTGGCAGTCAAGTTTTTTTTATTTTTAATATTTTTTCTCTTGTTCATCACCTGTAATGAGCTATTTCAAAAACGGTTTGATTTCATTTTGTTTTAATAACAATTTGTATTAAAACCAATTACGTGCCATTTTGATATACCATCTTTTGTCATCTCTGACGTAAAAATTGAAATCCTCTCGCTGTAGACTAAAGTGTTTTCTGAATGAACATGTTTTAGTGTCTGCAGAGATTAAAACAAACGGTAGTCAGACAGTACTAAGTCAGGTCTCGTATATAGTGGTGCATCAGAGATGGAAATTTGATATATTTAAATTTTCATTGTTAAATCATGTGACTCAAACATTGAGTTTTTACATACATCAATGATGTTAAGTAAAAAAAAATTTATTTTACATTAACTTATTTTTTTAAATCAAAATAATAAACATTCTTAATTTTAATAAAAATATTTTTTTTAGAAGAAGGTATAATGATAATAAAATTGTGTTTAATTTTATAAACAATTTATTAAAAGAAATTTTTTTTTAATACAATTATATTTTAATATAATAAATAATTTACAAAAACAAAAAAAAATTATGTATATATATTTAATAAAAATATTTATTAAAAATGTATTTTTAATCATTTTTCAATGAAAAATTACTAAAAATATATATATATATATATATATATATATATATACGGTAATCTGTTAATTAATTTAACAAATGTAAATTCATAGTTGTAAATATTTAAAAATTAAGTTTGTGAAAAAGTTTTTATTTTTACTTTTACGACATATAAAGAAATAAATATCAATTTTTACATAACATAGTTCATTAATTACAGAAGCAAAGTTTAATTTTTAATAACTTATAAATAAACATAGAAATCTACATACTATCATAATAGCTATATATATCTGTATTGCTTATGAAAAATTATCAGAGTAAGAAAAAAGGCAGAGTAGCAGCAGCAACAACATATTTCATATGCTTTATTGTAAACATTTAACATAAATCTCAGGTACAATATCTTTAAATTGGCTTCAAGTTATAAACAAATTTAAAAACAAAAATAAAGAACTGTATTTAAAAAAAAGGTGTAATAACAAACGAAAATGTGTATGTTAAAAGTACAATCCACATTATATAATCGTTAACATGTAAGAAATAATAATAATAAAAAATTTGTCCTAGGTAAACATATCCCAGTGTGTGAAGTGTGTGCTTAAGAAAAATTAAAGTTATTTTTAATACTCTGAAATCTTAGCTCAAATAAAAATAAACATACAGGCTCACCGAATAAAAATACATGAAACGATAAAGCCTAGCTCCAAAGTAGTTTTGAATAACCTAACTACACCAAAATATAACTCACAATGAGCTATTTAATTCTATAATAAAATACAGTTCATATATTCAATTTTTACAGCTTTTTGGATTTATTTATTACTTTATTTAACTAAAAAGAAAATTCACGAACTTAGATCATCATGATAGATAAGAGAACAAGAATTGTTTTATTTGATTTTTTATTTACTACTTAATGAACATCTTAATTTTACTTCAAATTAATATACTAAAAAAATAAAAATTATTTTATATCAATTCAGGTGAGGAATAGTTAAAATTGTTCAAGAAAGATTAGAAGAATTACTTAAATTTAATCTTAAAATATTTAAGACATACTGCACGTGTTCTATGCATTTATAAATAATTAATAATACATTGCGGTTGATACCTTTTATGTTTATATCAATATTTAGAAAATACCAAATAAAAGAGAAACGGCTTCTAGTTATTTACATAACTATATTATCTCTATTTACATGTCACATCCTTTAACAAAATTAAACTGAATTGAACCTATTACAAAATAGAATACCATAAGAAACATAAACTTTTAACACAAAAAAAGTAGTAGAAAAATATCTTGCACACAATAGCATTTATGTATGACATTTAATAAAACAATGGTTATCTCGTTATTTATATAATTACAACATAATTATATATTTAATTACGCAGGTCAAATTTTTGCCATCACTGTAGTCTACATATTTATTTATATGACAATTATACTTTTAAAATGAAATCAGTCTATGACTGAAATTTGTATTATTTTTTTTTTAACTTCCATATGATCCTTTTTGAAATTAAAAAATTCCAATTTATGAGTTTTAATTAAACGAGTAACATTTCAAAGCAGTCGTTTCAAAGTTATTTTTCAAACTTACCGTTTCGGAGCTGTAGCTTGTGAAAGTGTGAAAATGTTACTATTAAGATTCTTGACCTGTGTATTGACCTGTGGTCTAGTCGTTGAACAATGCCGATCTCCCCGGCTACAGTAACAATAGTACTGCTGCGTTGCCATTGTACCACTCTATAACTCTGGAATGCTAAGTCGTACAAGAAAATTGTTTGAATAAAAGTTGTCTGTTTTTTGAGATTAACTTTTCCAAATGCAATACAGACGAAAAACAATTTTTTCCGGTGAAAAAAACAAAAAAACACGTTTTTTACAACTTCAGCGCCACCTAGTATTTCAATTTCAAATTATACAGCATTACTTCAAAGACATTAATTGTAGAGGAGAATGTCCTGTACAGTTTTTGTTTGAAAAACATTTCTCTAAAATGCATAGAATCAGAGAAAAACGCACTTCAAAAACCTTTTGAGTTTTTCAATAATCTATGGGAGGGGGATGTTAAAAATCTGGGGTTAAGCTTCCCTCATCACTCCTAACGCATGGACAAAAGATCAATCGATAGGTAAGGATTTTCAAATACAGCCTACTTTGATGACAAATTGCCTGTACTATTTTTTTTAAGTTAAAATAATTTAAAATTTTCTTAAAGATTTGTGCATGTTCATGGAAAATCATAAACATATGAAAATATAGCAAAATATTTTTTTTTATTAATTATACAGAAATGTAATGAATTATTAAATTCAACTGTTACCACTGTTGAAAACATGGCTGTCAAATAATGTTACTAAAGATGAAATATGAATCACTTAAGCAGTATCATAATTAGTCACTGAAACAAACTGATAAAATGTAAAAAAATAGTTTTTTTTAAATTATAGGGTCGTCGAAAAAGGTTGCAGCAATTTAAAATAATAATATCTCAAAAATTACTACATAATTTTTTTAAAAATTCACCGACAAAAGGTTTTTTATGTATCAAAATGTTTCAATATGAGCTGCATAGGTCACTCTGCAAACATCCAGCTGATAATCGACTTCTGCCCAGGTCTGCTGGATCATTGCAGGCACAACTACTGCAATAGCGGTGAAGTGATCCGTTGTCTTAAATGTTCTCAGTGACTCGATGAGATTATTGAGTACATCAGAGATTCCCCAAAAATAATAAACATAAGGTGCGGTTTGAGATTCGATCATGTAATCAGCCTATTCTTTTTTCATGAATCTATCACAGGGATGTTTATTTAGACGTGTTAAAACTGTATGTTTTCCCACAAGTTGACCAAATTGAACATTGGTGTAATGTTTCAACAAGATGGTGCATCCCCACACTTTATCCTAGGGGATCAACAGGTTCTTAATTGAAAGATTTCATAATAATTTCCTAAAGCACAGAGCAGTTTCTATGCTTTGGCCTCCAAAAAGCCCAAATTTGACATCCCCTAAACATTTTGTACAAGGATATGTTTAAAACCTTGTCTACAGTAAAAAAATCAGGGATGTACAACATTTATGACAATACATCACCACCGCTATTTTGCCACAGTTAAGCCTGCGATGATCCACCAGTCCTGGCCACAAGTTGATTATCATCTGGATGGTTGCACAGCAACTGACGCAGCTCATACTGGAATATTCTAAGGTATGTAGAAAACTTTGAGTCGGTGAATTTTTAAAAAAAAATTTGTTTGATTATCTTTAGAAGTTTCTGATATGATTTTTTTTTAAATTGAAGCAACTTTTTTCGATGACCTGTATTTCTTATGCGATAGATTTTATAATGCACAGAATAATTAGGAAAAATTACACAACCGATCTGCGTACATAACCACAGTTATTCATGCTAACCATAAATGACAGTGACTTACAAATAGTGTTGTGATTTTACACCGCTAATATTGCAGCGTATCTATGAAACATAATTACACATATAATTTAAGAAAAAATTAAGAATTTATTAAGCGATAATGATCATCAAGTAAAGAGAATGAAAAATGTGATGGTGTGACAAATTAAATGCATTAGCAGCAAATAAATATGAAGCAAAGTATTTTTAAACTTATGTATATGAATATGAAAAATATCTCAATATCAGTAGTAGCAATTTAGAGAGGTGAGTAAAATTATAAAACAGTACAATGAACTGAATTTCTTATTACTTCACAAATTTATACTTTTGTAATAACATGTAATAATTTATTTGTTTTACATAACAAAATAAAACTACAAATATATATATGCGTACTATTGAGAATAATGGGCTTAAAATTACTAGGTTTTAATGATCTGCCAGTAAAGAGAATGAATAATTTAAAATTTAATCAAATATTTATATTTTCAAACAAAAATCAGTAAAATTTTGTAAAATATTACTTAAATTTTTAATGATGAAAATAATTATAATTTCATTACTATTAATATTAAAAAAAAACTTTTTTCATACCAAGCTAAGACAAAAATTAAAATATATCTACAAATTTGTTTCTTTTACTTCATTATTACAATTAACTATATATATAATTTATCAATTCAAATATGTAATTGACCCTTGTATTTTAATTCTAGGATAAATGAGTTTTTACATACCAAAAGAATGTGCAAAAACTTTTACAAAATGAAATTATTTCAAATTTAAATTTACAATTTGTTAAAAGTTGTCTATTTCTGTTTAAAATATGTTAATTTAATTTGTTCATTTATTTTGTCGATAAAATAGAACTTAAAAAAAACATTATTTTATATCAGTTGTCATTAGCTTGTTCTAATAACAGGAAGAAAGATTCTGTTAAAAAATTATCATTTCCACTAATCGTACTGTGTATAATAGGATATTTTTAAAATAATTTTATTTTTATTATTTCATTTTTTTTTTTAATTTATAATCTACAACCAAGTAAATAACATATCATTCATGCTTGGAATGATTTTCTAATAAAAAAATCATTGATATACAACATTTGTATTGGAAATCTTTTATTTCAAATCAGGTGAGATGTTCACAAACTCTGATAGTTATTATAATAATATCATATGATTTACACACAATATTATTATTGACATCAATAAAATGTTAATTTGAAAGTAATGCAATATTTGGGGAAGAAATGCGAGAAAATACAATATGAATTAACCGAATCACTACAGATAAGTCACCTCAAAAAAATTTACTACAGCAAATAAATTATTGGAATGGGCTTAGAAAAATATATAAAATAAAAAGGGAATGCCATAGCGTGGAAATTAGCGATTAACTATTTAATTTGTAACAAATTCAGGAAATTTATTTTGTTTTTCATCAATAGCGGCTTTATTTTTAATTGCATGTAAAAATAAAGAGCACCAATAGATAGCTGAGAATTTTCTAAGAGCAAACCTAAAATTGCTAGCAAATTTTACAATAAGTACTAAAATCTTGCCACAGCTACTACACATAACTCGAGGGCATGCAATAAATAAACTTTGGTAACTCAGTTCCTATTAGATAATTTAAAAAATGAAAATGTACAGATTCATAAGACTCGAGGCTATAGATTAGTCAATCTTTTAAAGTATTTTTAATTCTGATTGCCTTTTAATCCAGATAATGTGAAAATATGCAAGTTGTTGATAAAATTCTTACAACAATAAACAAATTGCAAAAAATTAAAAAAATTCAATATAGCATTTTGTCTTGAGCTTACTACCTATTAGTTCCATTCGGTATAACTCTTTTATTTGTTTATTTATCGTCATTTGAAAATTGTATTTTTTAAGAAAAAGTGTGTTTTGGTACCTTGGCTAATGCTCAAAACAGATCATTATTAATTCAGTTTATTCATTTAAAAAGTATTTTAATTGTTAATTGTAAGGCAAAACACATGTACTTTATGGCAGAGATGGTTTTTCAAAAAATTTCAATAGGAAGTAAAAAATATCAAATTTTTCATTTATTGAAAATCGATGAAATTATTAATTTATCCATTTAGTCTATGATATAAGATTTATCGGTGCCTTTTATTTTTACATGCGATTAAAAATAAAGCAAAAAATTAAAACTTTTTTCCTTAATTTGTTAATAAACAAATTAAATAATTATACGCTCATGTTTGCTAGGACACACTTTTATTCTACATACTTCTTCCAAACCCATTCCAACAATTTATTTTCTGTAGTGAATTTTTTCAAGGTTGAAGCCTTTTTGAGTCTCTGTTGACTCACTATATGCTCCATGAGAATATTTGGTGCTCTATGTGCTTCTTATTCAAACATTTTCAAAAATAAAATTACACCTCCTTTTCATGTGAATTTACACGACTGGATTTCTTTCTGTTTTCAAAAATGAAAACTACACTGAAAGGAAACTGTTTCCAAATAATGTGAGATAAAAAAAAATTACTACTACTGAATATATAGATATTCTTAGTAACTAACTTAGTATAAATTACGTTTCTGTAGATTTTCATTAATTGACAGAATAATTGTGTAAAAAAAAAAAAAAATTAAACAATAAAAGTACTAATAGTAATATAAAGAATATAGTAATAAAACAGTTCATCCATTCAAACAAGCTAATAAAATTATTATTAAAAACAAGTGACGTATAAAGGGACCATGTTTATTCGCTTGTCATGTTGATTACTTGTCATAAGTAAAATTGCATAACAATAACTGAAATATAATGATTTAAATGCATGAATATGCAGAATGTCCACTGAAAATGGTCCAATTGTGAGCGGGTCATTAATTAAGTAAATTTTTTATTTCTGATTAATACATAAATTAATAAAATTGCTTAAGTAAAAAATTCTATTATTTAGTGCGTTTGTTAGTCCCCCCACCAACTACATTTATTGGTTAATACGTAAGAAGATTTAATTTGTTAAGAAAAAATTTCCATTAATAAGTGTGTTTGTTAGTCCCACCACCACCAACATTTATTGGTTAATAATTTAGGTTGATAGAACTGCTTTAGTAAAAATTTCCATTATAAATTGTGTTAGTTATTCCTACCACCAACATTTATCAGTTGATACATAAAATTTATAAAATATATCATCAACCACTTAAAGTAAGAAAATTAAATTTTTGTAGTCTGGGTATGCGAGACACAGCTATTATGATCTATATTTTCTATAACTTTTGGTGCAAAGAATCAGCTTCAAAAATAGGAAAATTGAATAAAAATTCTAAGTGAAAGACTGTTTGTAGAAAACGTATGTAAAAATTTAATAGCTAAAACCTTGAAACAACTGTGCAAAACTTCCCTGCTGAATTCTTATTGTGTCCTGAGGTAATGGGTCTCTTAAAGTTGGAAAAAATAACATTATCAAGATACAAGGTATGAGGTTAAAAGTACAAATAAAGTTTAAACAAAATTCTTAGAACTATGTTAACAAATTGTTTGTTTGGTGTGCGGGCACACACACACCACTCATATGTATGTGTATTATTAACAGTTTTACAGTACATTAACAGTTATGTGTGTGTGTGTGCACAGGCATATACACACACACATAACTGTAAAATTTGGTACATGTTCTAACAATTTTATTTAAATAGCGTACAGATATGTAACATTAATATAAACCATAATGAAAGACTTTAAATTATCAAATTAAAAAGGATAAGATACAACTTTTTCATTTACCTAATCAAAAGAGACCATCTTCTACAATCCTTTTCTGAACTACTGAACTATATTTTGCACAGAAAACAAATTTAAAAAAAAAAACGTTAATGAAACGTATATTTCAACAGAATAGAAAAATGATCATTATATTAAAGTATATAGCTTAAAAATAAACTCTTTTGACTAATACATTTTTGAAGGTTTATTTAACCAGATTAACGTACAATTAAATCAGTATAAATGAATATTATACAATCTAAAACAAATAATATTCAAATCACCGGCGATCAATAAATAGGTTATAACGTTTCACTGCTCATTATCGCACTAAAAAAATATACGAGTTTACACTTATTCGTACATAATTGCAATAACAAAAAAACTAGTAGTACAAATTACTAGCGTCAGAAAATAAATAAAAATAATGATGATAAAGATAATAAATGAAACATATTTATGTTTAAGTGTATCAAAGGAGTGTTACCAATACTTCGATAAATTCACATTGATAATATATAATGAGGATGTAATAACCTTCGTGAAACGGTTCATTCCATTCATAAACTTTAGTTGATACATTTAGCTAGCTTGAAAAATTACATTTATTCATTTAAATTTAGACACCGTGCAATCCACCTGATAAACACAGCTGATCCACATGACGTCATAACGAATATGAGTTACTGTATACCCCATGTTAATACATAACTGCTATATCCCGGGTTTGGGGATTGAATTGTTCGGTTGAGTTACATACTTCCATAATTACGAATTTTATTTAAGTAAAGTAAAACGATTATAGTAAATTAAGCAAATTTTTTTCAAACTGTGATTACTGTCACGAAACGTATACAGAAAATGTCGACTACAAAGAACTTTGAACTTAACCTATGAACCCAGCAAGTGTTCCCCCTATTAATATAACAGTGAATAATGAATTTTAAGTCTTTGTGTTGTGTAATATTAAAGTGCTTTTGAAATTTGTCTCATCGCTTTCAGATTTATTATTTGTAACTATTCAGTTAAATGAACCGGTATAATAATGCGACGTAGAGTCGTTGTCACCGGTTTAGGATTGATTTCCCCCGTGGGGAATAATGTTATTACTTCTTGGGAAACAATTATTTCAGGTGGAAGTGGATTGACACAATTAAAAGATGAAGACTATTCAAAACTGCCTTGTAAAGTTGCAGCTGTTATACCTAATTTGAATATATCTGATTACATTAACAAAAACGAAATAAGAACTATGTCACTGGCATCAGCTTATGCACTTATAGCTTCTAAAGAAGCGTTAAATGATGCTAATTGGTTACCTACAGATGATGTCGGTAAGGAGAAAACTGGTGTTTGTGTGGGAATGGGTATGGTCGATTTAGTAAATATTTCTGAAACCGCAGAAGCTTTAAAAAAAGGTTATAATAGAGTCAGTCCGTATTTTGTTCCCAGAATTTTACCAAATATGGCTGCTGGTTTAATTAGTATAAAATATGGTTTTAAAGGACCAAATCATTCTGTATCAACAGCTTGTGCAACTGGTGCACATGCGATTGGAGATGCATTTAAATTTATACAAAATGGTTATGCAGATGTTATGGTTTGTGGTGGTGCAGAAGCAGCGATTAATCCGATTTCAATTGCTGGTTTTTGTAGGTGTCGAGCTTTGAGTACATCATTTAACGACAGACCTACAAAAGCATCTAGGCCTTTCGATAAAGATCGTGATGGTTTTGTTATGGGTGAAGGTTCTGCTATCTTGATTTTAGAAGAGAGGACGCATGCAATTAAAAGATCAGCTAAGATTTATGCAGAAATTTTGGGTTATGGACTTTCTGGTGACGGTTCACATTTGACTGCTCCTAGTGAAGATGGTAGAGGTGCTGCATTAGCAATGACACGTGCTATTAATGATGCTAGTATAAAAAAAAGTGATATCACATATATTAATGCCCATGCTACATCAACACCTATGGGAGATGATATTGAGTTAAGAGCCATTAAAACAGTTTTTGGTGAACACTCAAAACATTTAGCAATTTCTTCAACAAAAGGTGCTCATGGACATTTGTTAGGAGCTGCAGGTAATTTAGAGACAATTTTTACAATATTAGCATGTAATAATTCACTCATACCACCAACAATTAATTTAGAAAATATTTGTGATGCAGGCAAAGATTTAAATTGTGTGCCTAATGTTAAACAAAACTGGAAACAAACAAATAGAATCGCTTTAAAAAATTCATTCGGTTTTGGAGGGACTAATGCTACCTTATGTGTCTGTAATTTTAGTGAAGATTCTTAAAATATAAGTTAGTGTTTTCATTTATTGAAAAAAATGCTACCTTATTCATGGAACAGTTTTTGTTTTTTAACTTAAAAGATTAAACACAGTGTACCTTAATTCATTTGTTTTGATTAGTTTTATCAGAAGACTGAAAATAAAAACCTCAATTTTGAGAACATCAAAGCATTTGGTTGTAAGTCATTTCTTTGTTTATTATAAAAGTAAAATAGTAAGTTTATGTAAAGGTAAAATGTATGCCAGTTATTTTTCAGTTAAAATAAAAGTTCTGCCTTAATATTCTTGATTGTATCATTTAGCGTATTAATAATAATTACTTTACCAAATTTTAATGAAATTTAAAATTACTTTTTGTTATTTGTATAATATTTTAATAAAACTATTATTAATGAATCTGTTTAAAAATTACATTATCAATGTTTAGAAAGCTTATTTGATACCATGGTATGGATGGACTTGTAGATTTCCTGGCATCTACAATGCTCTATTTTTGTCTACACCTAACCTCTTCACTAACAGCACTACTTCAGATACACCCAGTACAATAACTTCACAACTGCGTGTTTATACATTCTAAACTCTGACTGTATTTACAAAAAAAAAAGACTTCCCTAGTGGTACAGAAACAATTTTAAAATAATAAAAACTTCTTGCATATTTATAATTTGTTGAACAACATAATAAATACAAACAGGTACTTTTTTGGAATCCGATATCCAAACTTTTAAAATATTTTTTTATTTTAGTACTTCTAAAATATCTTTTTTTTAATGCTTAATTAAAAACATGTTGGAGAAATAGAGGTAAAATGATAACTTCACAGAAAATATTTTTGTTCAGAAAACAAAACTTATATTTAGACAGTACAAAATACAACTTTTTTTTCAGTCATTGAACAAATCTTTTTTTCAATCCTTAAAACAGAAACAAATTCACTAATGTGTTGAAGTGTTACAAAAATATCTTCATTTCTGTACCTTGCCACCATAAAAATTCACATAAATAGGGATCGATTAATTCTCTTGATATTACCTCTTCCTTTTTATTTTGTTGTTCGGCACACATCCTCAAATTCTAAATATTTTGTGTGCCCCTTTCTCAGGATCGACAAAATTCTCAGAACGGTTCTCGGTGAGTTGTTGAAAGTTATAGTGTTCCAAATTAGGGATATAATATAAGATTCCCATTTATAAGTAATATAAATTAGTATTATATAATTATAAATATAACCTAACGTAAGCTCGCTTCACTCGCTAACCTTGACTAGCAAACATAGGTTAAGTTTGGTTAGATTACATAGTTTTAAAAACAAGCTATTTCACAAGTATTAAGTTAAATAAAATTAAAAAAATTGGCGGTCAGATTACAAAAAAAATACTTGTAAACATTTTAAACTGTTGTAAATCATTCACTTTAAATTATATGAGATTTTACGTAGAGTAGATATCTATCTACTCTACTCTTGTAAATATTCATAGAATTAAGGTATAAATTTGTTTTACAAACCATGTGTTTTAATAAAAAAGTAATTCACCATTTAAAAAATAGATTAAATGAAAATAATTATATGATATTAAAAATCTTACAAAACTAATACACCTGTTATCATGTACACAGAAATAAAAGACCCTACTAATAAATTTTTAAAAATAATAAAAAGTTTAATAACCAAAGTATTTTTAATCATAACAGTAATTTAAGATATCATATTAGATTACACCCTTTTGAACCTGTCGCTCCAAAATTAACAGTACTTCCAAAAATACATAAACGCGGCATCCCAATGATTTTTACGTCTGCTCCATCTTATATTATTTCCAAAATAATTGATAAAATTCTTAGGATAAAAATTAATTTACATTATAGTTATAAAAAATGGATATGAATTTGTAAATAAATTAAAAAACTTAACGGTTGGAAAAAATACTATGATGGTAAATTATGATATAAATAATATGTTTCCTAGCATATTTATTGATAAAACAATTCATATTATAAAAAATAAACTACTAAATAATCATGAAGATCCAAAATTTATTGATAACATAATCACTATTATAAGGAATATATGCCAACAAAATTACTTTAATGATAAGTGTTAAACACAGGAAAATACCTTGCCAGTGGGATTTCCTTTGTCAGCTATCATGTCTGAAATTTACTTTCAAGATTTTGAGAATAAAATAGTTTATGGCATTATTCATACACTTTATGTTTTATTATGGACTCGTTATGTTGATTATATTGTTGTTGTTTATAATCCAGTTATATATAATGAACTCATAATTTTAAATAAGCCTAATTCATATTATAACAATTTAAAATTTACTTTTGAAATAGATGATATAAATAGAACAATAAGTTTTCTAGATGTCTGTATTTAAATTTATAAAAATAATCAAATTAAAACTACTATAATCAAAACTACAATTCATAGAAAAACAAATCATACTTTTTCTCACAAAATTAAGACATATACTAATATGATTAATAGAATGATCCATTATACACAAAATAATAAAAATAAATTAAACACAGAATTAAAAATACTATAAAATATATTGCACTTCATAATGGATATAGTG
This sequence comes from Lycorma delicatula, assembly GCF_047948215.1. Classification (NCBI taxonomy): domain Eukaryota; kingdom Metazoa; phylum Arthropoda; class Insecta; order Hemiptera; family Fulgoridae; genus Lycorma; species Lycorma delicatula. Next base: position 8,049,074 of record NC_134459.1, on the reverse strand, counting down.
ATTTGATGATTGATAATATTTATAAAAAACAAATGTCAAAACTTAGTAGTACAATAACTTTAAAACCAATAATAACATACAGAAGGTTGAAAATGTTTACTTATTCATACACAAATAGCATTATTGAAAATATAACCAAAGTTTATGATAATAATAAATTTAAACCTGCATATAAAACTAACAGCTACATAATAAAATATTTAAAAAGCAATAATAATAATACTGATTTATATAATTTATACAATTTATGTGGGTAATAAGATAAAATGTAATGATTGTGAGGACATTTACATAGATAAAACCAATAGATATTTTAAAGCCAGATTCTTTGAACATTTTAGGCATTAAAAATAAAAAATGGGTTTTCTCTAATGTTGTTGATCACCTATTAATAATAAACATTCTATTTCAAATATTAATACTAATTTAGAAATATTGGAAATTAAGAAAAGAGATATTAAACATAATATTAATAAAAATCTAGATATTTTGGAAAAGTATTATATATATATAGACAGGTATTCAACTTGATCAACTTACAAACAGAATTTGAGAATACACTTATAAAAGCTCCAATAGGTAGCAGCACTTTTACAGATATTACATCAACATTTTATTTAATGGTACAACACTATAGTATTGGCTCGACATTTACATGTAGTATGTTTTTATTTTATATTACTTTATTTTATTTTTAATTGATGTCTTATATTATTTATATTTAATTTTAATTTTAATATTTTTAAAATTTCATTTTTATGTTTAATATGTATTTTTATACAAAGTATTTTACAAAAAAAAATCTACAACTGAAAATGCGGGTTGCCACGAAAATACTTTTGTAGGAATGATATGAAATAAAAACATTGGGGTTAGATCTGTATTAAACAATCATAACTCAAGAAACAGCAAAAAATGTTTAGGATTTTGAAGCTTTTCATTGTATATACTCATTGCTGGGAGAAATGACAAAAAATTATGAATTTTTAATGACAAATTGAACAAAATTTGTTTTAATATAATATTCCTTTCATAATAATGAATTCTGTTGGTTTTGCAACCTTTATCAGTGCCTTTCTTTTTCCTGTTTAGCCTCCATTAATTACCATTCAGATAATACTTCAGAGGATGAATGAGCATGATATGTATGAGTGTAAATGAAATGTAGTCTTGTACAGTCTCAGTTCAATCATTCCGGAAATGTGTGGTTAACTGAAACCCAACCACCAAAGAACACTGATCTCCACAATCTAGTACTCAAATCCGTGTAAAAATAACTGACATTATTAGGACTTGAATGCTAGAACTCTCGACTTCAGAATCAGCTGATTTGGGAAGATAGATTACCACTAGACCAACTCGGTGGGTTACTTCATCAGTGCCTAGAGCTACTGTTTTCCACTCTACCATCAATTAAGTTTATTTTTTGTTTTCAGTCATTTAACTGGTTTGATGCAGCTCTCAAAGATTCCCTATCTGATGCCAGTCGTTCAATTTCTGTATACCCCCTACATCCCTAACAATTTGTTTTACATATTCCAAACATTGCCTGCCTGCACAATTTTTTCCACCTACATATCCCTCCAATATCAAAGCGATATTGGAGGGACATCTAGGTGGAAACTATTCCAGCATACCTTAAGATATGGCATATTAGTCTGTCTCTTTTTTTAAACATATTTTTCCAAACACTTCTTTCTTCATCAATTTGCCACAACACCTCTTCATTTGTCACTTTATCCACCCATCTGATTTTTAACATTTTCCTGTAGCACCGAATTTTAAAAGCTTCTAATTTTTTCTTCTGGGGTACCCCAGTCGCCCTAAGTTTTTCACTTCCATATAAAGCTATGCTCGAAACATATACTTTCAAAAATTGTTTCCTGATGTTTAAATTCATATTTGATGTAATCAAATTATATTTCTGACTGAAAGCTCATTTCGTTTGTGCTACTCAGCATTTTATATATTTTTCTTGTTTACCTTCATGCGATAGTTTTTGCGTAGGACTTATCCACGCCATTCATTGTTGCTTCTAAATCTTTTTTACTCTCGGCTAGAATTAGTACATTTTCAGAAAATCGTAGCATCTTTATATTTTCACCTTGCACTGAACTCCGAATCCAAATTATTCTTTAACATCATTAACTGCTAGTTCTATTTAAAAAGCAGCTGGAATAGGGAATATCTTTGATGGACTCCCCTTTTTTATTACCGCTTCTTTCTTATGCTGTTCGATTATTACTGTTACGGTTTGGTTCTAGTAAATGTTAGGAATTGTTCTTCTGTCTCTATACTTGAACCCTAATTTTTTTGTAATGCTGAATATTTTATTCTAGTGTACATTATCGAATGCCTTTTCTAAGCTTATAAATGCCATGTATGTCGGTTTATTTTTATTTAATCTTCCTTCTACTATTAATCTTAGTGCTAAAATTGCTTCCCTTGTCCCTATACTTTTCCTGAAATAAGAATTATTTTTTAAGTAATGCCAAAATATATTTAATATACTTTACCACCATCGGGAAGTGGTGATCCCATCAACAAGCACATTGCAACTACGTGTATCAAGCAGCCATTAATATCTCCAGTTCTTAATTACATTTCCTAATTATTATTTTATATTAAAATAGTAATATTATTAATTGCATCTAATTTTTTCATTGGTAAAATTTTAATAAAATGTTATTATTGGAAAATGTAAAGATTGTTGACTGTTTTCTTAGAATTTCTCCCAAACCACCGTGAACCTTTTTTTATTTTAGGTAATTAATTGCTTTTAAATCACATCTAAAAAGACTCTCTTTAACAACCAGTGGTTAGATATAAGCTTACACCCACAATTCAGTCAGTTGAGAAGAGGTAGAGATGGTGTTATCATGCTTTTTGTAAAAAAACAGTTGGACCGGGCAATATGGGCCGAAAGACAGTGACTTCACACAGTAAAAGAAAGTAGGATAATGAAATAATTAAGGTAAGGAATTCTCAGCCTTCAATAAAAAACTTTTTATCTCCCAGAGGTACTTCGATTCAGAAGAATAAAACTTTGGTCGACAGTTTTGATACATTTGTGTGTTTTTTGCTCGGATCTCTGGTCAGAGTAATAGCATTTCAGCAGTAAATGATATATTTGAATCTTCGACATCATTTATGCAAAATGAAAACACAATTACTTCTTTTTGTTATAAAGATGATGTTTCTAAGATGGAGATTATGTGGGTTCTCAATGTTGTACAAAATCGTTAATTTCATTTTAGATATCAGTGCAACCTTTAAAATTATCTATCCTATTAGTAGTATACCGTTAAAATTCCAGCTTGGAACTACTAAATGCCCTTTTGTTGTTAATCATGGCCGTGCACCATACTTTTATGACATTCTCCAAATACATTTGAACATTGATTCTCAAATGTTTTTCCCCACCGCCCACATTACGAATCAAAAATTCCCTAGCACCCCTCAAAATTTTTAAACTTATCATCTGTTAAAAATAATAATTGCAATTAATGGTTTTAAGATGCTTTCTTAAAAACAGCAATTGTAATTATTGTTTTTAAACATGCAATATTTCAGAGTTGAAACTTTCATTTTCAATGAGAGTAATTTCTCACCGATTGTTTTTTAAAATCTTAAGTATACTGTCAAAATGTAGAATATTCAAACTTTAATTTTTTCTTTTAGTCGTCTCTGTAAACCTCTTGGTTGCAAAGTTAAAGTAGTTTGAATACAATCTTTTTTATCATTAAATATACGTGTTTCTTTAACTTTTTGTACTAATGTTGTAGGTATTTAATTTTAGTTTGAAATATCAGGAAAACATAATTTTACCTTTTTTTTAATCAACTTTCACCTTCCTAGACAGCTTGAACTCCCCCAATTTTCTCTGGGCCTTCTTCCCATCCTGCATACACACACAGGAGTGGAAGAAGGCCCACAGAGTATTTCTCCCCCTGAAGTCCTCCATTGCTCATAAGGAGGGTTATCGCCCACTTCGAGAAGAATTTGTTTGAATAATAATGAGAAAATATTTTTCAGGTAAATGCCAATAACGTTTGTTTTCTGTACAAAATATGGTGTTCTATTCTAGTTTTCTTATTTGTATTACTTTTCAGTTTTTCTCTAAGTCGTGAACGTACATATATTCTTTGTTAAATTGAAATCTGTGTTTCTTTACATTTTTATCCAAACCAAGTTATCAAATATTGTTTTTTGTTTGCTTTGCAAACTAATGTAACTTAGTTTTCTTGTGAAAATTTTTTACAAGATTCGAACTAAAACACACAAGAAAATAATAAAATTACTGAAGCTGAAGATGATGACTGTAGAACACTGCTCACTGTCGACTGGATAAAAGGGACAGGGTGGACATTTCCCCCTTAATAAGTATATATTTTTATTTCTCTTAATAATAAGAGACTTTTACATCCCTTATAAAAAAAATGTATTTTCTTTATGGTCAAAACACTAATTAAATAAAATGATAAATTAAAGAAACTACTGTGGTTAATAAAAACTTTAAACGTAAAGATATATTCACTTTAAATGAAAAAAATTACAACAAAATTAATTTAAATACTTTTTAAAACTTCAACTAAATTTATCATTAAAACTTAATTCTGTAATAAAATTAAATTACTATTTACTAATTAAAATGTACAGAAAAATATAATTAATATAGATTAAATTCTTATAAAAAGTAATAAACATACTAAAATAAATTTAAAATTGTAATTTTGAAAAGTAGGTAATATTTTTAATTTTGAGTGGGTAGGGAGGGATTGAAGTGGAAATTTAAATTCTGAATTGAAGTAAGTAAAAGGTTGATGAAAGATGACTGTAGTTCACCAGGGCCAAGGTGGACTACCCCCTCTTAATTAAAGTCATAAATGATTACTTCATTAAATCAATTAATACCATCAATAAACAAATAAAAATTAATGTACCTTTATAAAAATAAACCTCCCTTAAATATAATTAAAAATATTATATTTTTACAAAAAATCTAAAATTAAAGAAAATATTTTAAAATTTTGAGAACTGAATAAATAAATAAAAACCACTTTTAAAAAGTATCTACATTTTATTTTGTATCTTTTTAAACTAAAATAAAAAAATAAAAAAATATTAATATATTAATACAGTGAAAGACTTATTTTTAATAATAAATATAAATTTTGAAAAAAATCTTTAATTTCTCTTCTCATTAGGTGGGAAATGGAGGACTGCTGCTGATGAAGCTGGAATCACAACTGAAAAGAAACAACAAAAAATACATATGGGTGTTAACGTTAGTAACACACATGTTATACAATTCGCGTATCCATATTTACGATTTATACCTAACACTGTATCGAAGGATGGCCAGTGACCGACACATGGTCGATAACGTGACCACACATACGTGTCATGCACTAGCTTATCAAATTACAACATATTTATGCATATTATATACTAATACATAATGTATATGTTAACATATCAGTCAGTAGCACTACCATTTAAACTCTAAGCAGAGGTTGTAAATACTAATAAATTTAATATTGTCTAAAAAACAAGAGAATATTTTGATTTCGACATGTATCCTGCAGAGCAGAACACACCTCTGATAGCAGATAGTCAATAAATTTTATATTCTCTTCAAAACAAAAGAATATTTTGATTTCACTATGTATCCTGTAGAGCAGAACACATCTCTGGTAGCGCATAGTCAATATTTTCTGCATGACAAGTTATCTGCCTAGCCCATACATTTTTTTTCCAATATATATATATATAAATAAACTATTGGCCCTGCAGTGCATAGCACATCATTTTTATAGCTGACATTGTATAATTTCCTTTAAGGCAGGAAATTTGTACCCTGCAATGCAAAGCACATTTTCTGTTGTAGATGATAATGTATAAATTCCTTACACGACTGAAAATGTGATCTGGCCGAGAAGATAAGATGCAATGCTGATACTGTAATGTATATTGAACAGCTCTATACTGATTACTGGTTTAATTTAATATTGAATTGTAACCTTACAATTCATCAAAACTGGAGCATACAACCAGTAGTATATTTATACTAATTTCAGCAGGTGGGAGCCTTTTAGATCAGACAGTATAGTAAATAATTTGATTGAAGCCAATTAAATTTAATACATTATATTACTTATGAATACAAATTACAAATGGAGTATACAAATTACAAATTAATGGAGAGGGTTTGCTGTATTATCCAGACATTTATTGAATTAATGAAGGAAAAATTCAAAAATATGAAACCACTGTAATAATCATGTAATGTTAACTTAATGGACCAATACTAATTGAAGAAATCAAAACCTGAATACAAATAGCCACTAATTATTGCTATACTGAAAAAACTAAACTTTGAAATCATCTAATGAATAATAATTATATGCAACCAGAATGGTAACTGTAGGATTCCTGTAAGTACATAGTGGAAGGCTGAAAGAATATGGCAGATTAATGTGAATGAAGTTAGAAGAAGAATATGGTATAAATAGGAGAACTCTATACATATATTACTGGCTAAATTGCGTTTGCAATGGCTGGAATATAAAGATAAATTTAGCTTTTTTCGGAATATCTGATAATTTTAATTTTAACATCGATTGAATTATAAATGATTCAACAAATATGAAAACTATACCTACTCAGTGAGCTTTTAATCACAAAATTATTTATATTTACATGTTTCATCATCTCTGTCATTCTAGAAGTTTCCACATACTGCTTCATGTATTGCCACTCTAACCATCTTTCTTAACCTACTTCTCAAATGGTAATACAGTATGCATTATTAGAGATTAATGAACTTGAATTAGAATTGTAAGTAATGAAATGACACCATAAAAATTAAAATAAATATAAAATTACAAAGCAAATGAGTTCTCTTAGAATAACATAATGCAATCTTCTACAAAACTGGATAAATGTTTTTAAAACCTGTATTTCTACAGTTTTTGCTTTGCTAACTCAAGGCAAATTATGTTAAATGATATAACAAAAAAAAAAAAAAATAGCTTTTCTATCAAATTCATTGTAAAAGAAAATAGAAATTAAAATACAATTAAATATAGGGAGGAAGAAATAAAACAGAATATGAGATCTAATTTTAAATAAAGTGGATGGGCTGTATAATAACAATAATGTTAATTTATGTGATTGAATGAAGATAGATGTGAATGGTGGAATATTTTACCAGCATTGGTCAATAAAATTTAAAAAAAACCTCTAAATACACAAATAAATTGTACAACCCCCAACTAGCAACATATTCAAAAGAACTTTTAAGTCAATATATTGTACAGCTACACTAATGGAACTGGATAGGATAAAAATATTTTCTGTATAAAATGTGTATTTTATCTGTTTATAAATGTAAATATAAATAAATATATTTATATTTATTCTGCATTAAATTTAGTAAAGCAACAAGCTTAAGAAAAACAAGAATTCTTCGGCTTACAAAAAATAACTAGGATTTGAATTCAGAACCTTCCAGATGAAAGGAGAGATTTTTTTGTTACCATTCTTTCTCAAAGTGTTAACTAAAAGAAAAGAAAAGAAAAGTGGAGTAAGAGAAAAGACTTTCAGTGAACATATGAAACAGAAAATATTTGTTTTCTTAATTTTAAAACAATGACTTTATTAAAAGAATCTATTATAAATATTTTATGAAAAATTAATCCGAAGATGGAAAAATAAAATCATTAAACTTCTCAAGAAATTTCTTGTAGTACAATTAATACTAATTATATTACCATACTAATACTAATTAACTCTTGGAATACTTTGTTTTTATCAAATAAACTATCAGTGATTATGCTGAAACTAAATTTATGCTTAAATATTTATTAACATGAATAATGTACATAAAAAACCCATTACCCATTATTCTAAGTAAACACATATATACTGTTATAGTTAATGTTAATTTCTATAAATATTAGTGTAGTAAACTTATCTTAGTAGTTAGTAGTAGCATAGTTAGTAGCATGTTAGTAGTTAGTAGTAGCATAGTTAGTAACATGTTAGTAGTTAGCAATTAGTATATTAATTGTTAGTAACTTTTTTTTTATGTACATATAATGTTCTATATTTCACCAAGAATGGGTTGATAAATCCATAAATATTGAACGAATTGATATGAAGATAATAAAAATATTAATTAATTAGAAAATTTATTTTTTAATTTAATATATAGAAAGAGTTCACAAGATGCAAGTCTGTTAAATATTACATGAAAAAGAAATATAGACTATTGTGAAAATAAAAGAAGCTGTTATCATATCTGATTGTGAAATAAATAACATAAAGAAATGTAAACACAAAATTATGGATATAAACATAAAAACGATTATTTACAATTTGTCTAAGGGTAAATAAAAAATTAAATCGTATAGTTGTGTATATTAAAGACAGTTTAAAAATTAATTCATGATTCTCAAGGTCATGGGGTGGTCATCAATGAAAGGATGGTTGAAGTTTGTGTTGCTAAGGAAAAATGGAAAATACCAATGAATGAACAGGATAGATGCTTATGCTTCAGAAACGATGCTCAAAGAATTTAAGAATGGAAACAATAAAGGAAATTTATAAGAAGAATTTTAGCACCTAAAAGTAAAAATAATTTTAAGATTTATAAAATAAAATATCTTAAGATCACATTAAGAAGTTTAAAAAAAAGTACGGCCTCTAAGAAAAAGAAGATTAAGGTTTTATAAACAGTTCAAATAAAGAATGCAGGGCAACTGATTAAAGAAAGAATCTTTAATATTTAATATTTATCTTTAATATTTCTAGAATTAAAAACTATATTTTAACTAGTTTCAAGAAAATGAAAAATATCTAAAGGAATTAAATATTAAAGAAGAATTTTTATACAGATATCCTTTCAGAAATAAAATAGTAGATTTGAGTTTTTAGGAAAAACAAAGAAAAAAATTTTCAAAAAACAAAAGGGATGAAGTTGTCAATGAATTAAGGTACTGGATGAAGAAACAAAATCCAAAGAAAATCTTTTCTTAATGCGATCCATAGATTGTCTAAATGAAAAAGAAACAATAAAGTGCTTATTTAAATGTTAACTTTGTACCGTGAACTTTACCTGGTATTATTTATAAGAAAGAATCTATTAAATAAAATTTAATTAAAATCATTAATTTTCCAATAATAATTTCAAATTATTAAAAATATAAATCTATTAAAAAATCAGCCACAAAGATAAAGACGGGCAATATATTTTTATAAGTTGTTTTCTTAATAAAATAATTTTCAAGAATGATATGAATAATAATATGATGCGATAAGTAAGAGAATGAAATTTCTAAAAATGAAGAAAGAAATCATAGGATTAGCTAATGAGAGTTTATGTTGTGCGACATAAAAATGCACAAGGTTATGCACAGGTTATGTTTCCACTTTCATAGAAATATAGAGATGAAAGAAACTAATTATAAGTATTAAATCATATTTCATTAAAATTAATTAACTAAAAAAATGAGAATTCTTTTATTTTGGTTAAAATCTCTTTAGTTATAAATAAAAAATAAGATAATTCATGAGTAATGCAATGTAGTACAATAAAAGTTGGATGTTTCTATCTCTTAAATGATTAAATCTTTTGATACAAATTATGTAGTAATTAAGGACATAATTTTTGTAAGACTAAAGAAAAGTACATATAAGTTAATAAATTATTTGTTTTTAAAAAGAAATGGTTATTTCTTTTCATCATTATCTTTGCCTACATCCTGTTTGTCCAAAATAGAATTTTGAAAAATAATATTTATAAGCTGTTGGGACATTGTATTCAGCAATTATCTTCTATAAATTTAATTTAATAATAATTATTTATATAAATTTATATTAATAATTTATATTCAATTATAAATTTAAATATTCTGAAAGCTAGATTGTATTCAGGTTTCAATTAATTAAAAATTATAGTAGAATTTTGAAAAAAAAATTATATGAATGACAGAAAACTTGTAAACAAGATTATCAATGTAATATTATATAAGATTATCAATAATTTATGCGTTATTTATGTTTAAAATATTAAAAGGCTATACATATAATGAAGAAAACTTATATAAAATCTAAGACATGAAAGAAAATAATGGTTAGTATTATATTCAAATAATAAAGTACCTAAAGAACAGTAAATAATGTTGATTTATTTCGTTTATTCAAGAATTACAAGCGACTATAACTTCTAATAGACATTCAAATTACTGCTTACAAAACCATGTAAATTCTTCCACTTTTTCTTAATAATTGACTTAACATTAAAAATCTATCTATGAATTCTTCATAAATACAAAAAACTATATTTTGCATAAAAAATTATGTAAAATTAATGAAATAAATATTGCTGGCATTTCTCATAATTTGAAATATAACAAATATGATTTTATAAATAAGTAAATTTATCATTACCAGTTATAAGCATAAGCTAACTAACATATAAAATCGAGGTAGACTTGATATTAGACAATAGATAGATGATGATAGACCATTTGAGATGCGAGGAGGAACCATCCATCCCTCATCATTATTCTTCAATTTGTGCAACACATATTTTTTTTTTTATTACTATTACTGATTAGCCTTCTGCTTATTCAAAATTGTTTTTATATGAATAAATTGTAGAAAATTTTAACTTTTATGGTGCAATAAAATAATAACTTAAGATAATTAACTTTCATGTTAACGTTATTCCAACTTTACTTTTTTGACATCCACTCACAGCACAGTCAATCAAAAATTAACCAATCAATTCTCACTTTTTTTCGGAAGCTGTTAGTTCGTGAAACTCAGCCGTAACGCAGATTTTCATAGTTAGATCTAATCTTCACATTTTCCGTCGACTGGAAATATGGTAGAAATGAAGCTGCAGGGAGTCCACCGGAACCAGCAAAATTTTGAAAGTGGTCTACGAGAAAAATAAGTTTGGGAACCTCTGATCTAAAGGTTATCCGCAGGGTAGTGTTTTAGGACCGCTACTCTGGATTGAATGGATGTCGCGTCATCGCGTATACTGATGGTGGGCTTTGTCAAACCAATAAATAAACACTCAAAGGCCACAAACCATATAACTACAACGCCGTTGCAACTAACGGTACCGGAATGATGTACATTTAAAACGTCACGCAACTACGTTCTTAAAAGTTGCCAACTGCTACAACCCACTCGCTATATCTTTAATTAAAACATCATCTTCAAAAACGATCTGTTGATTAATCATTTCACACTTTTATTTAAATTTATAAATATAATATTTTCCAAGTATACTGATTTTTTTATTGTTGTAACAAATTTCAAAAACGTTTTAATTATTTTTATAATCAGTAATACTACGTTAACATTGCAACAAATGGTCGGGTATATTAGACACACCTCTCTTTTTGTTTCTCTAAGCTTTTTAATGTTTCATAAATTTTTTTTTTAAATTATTACTTTTACCAATATAAATCTTATTACATTCATTGCATTTAATTTTACACATTCCCCTTAAATTCTCTCCATCATTTTTATTATTCCTACTGTGGATAATAAGCTTTTTTAGTTTCCCCTCTAGAAAGCGCTGATGCTCAAGAAGAGATTCTGGATTTTCTGGGCGAAAAAGCTTTCGTGTTATCATCGTCCGGACTTGATATATTTGTTGTAAAAATAAATTTAAAAAAATGGACATTTAATAATTAAAAACCCATCAACGCAAAAATACATCTTCAAAGTAAAAAGCCTGTAACGAATGTTAAAAGTGAAATAAAAACATAAAGAAACGTCATATTATTTATCGCAATTAGAATATTCCCTGCTTTGCAGTAAATGGCACCAACTTTTGAAACACACTGCAGAAATTTAAATATTTTAATATAAACGAACGGTCCTAAGAAATCGTAAAGCATAAGACAATATTTCATTAGACAATAGTTTGCATGTTAGTCCCTAGTTTAAACTTGGGATGCAATGCTGCATAATAAATACAATCACAAGGATGTGGTGCACTGTTAGTTGGTATGTCTTTTGAGTCATCAGATATCCATGAGTGATCCTAGAGTGCCCTATTCGCAAACAGCAGATAATAACCTCCTCATGACGGTTATTTCTGCATGAGAAGCTCCTTGGTAACACAGTTTTCTTAATTGGGTGATTTTTTATTGTTCTCGCTAGCATTCCATTCACTTTGCCATTCATCATAGACCACCCTTTTCAGGGAAAGGAGAAGATCGTTGGAAGCGATAGGAAGCGTATCAGGGGCCGAAATTCATCGAAGACTTTCGGTACGGTACGGGAACAGTGTGTTGCCGCAACGGAGTGTCTACGAATGGATTGAAAAATTTTAAAATGGTCGCACGAGTGTTACGCACGCCGAAGGAGCCCGACGACCGTTTACCGCCACAAATGAGTAAAACATTGAGCGTGCACGTGACATGGTTTTCTTAAGCAGAGTAACTATTGATGAAGTGCCACATCGTCTGCAAATTAGTCACGGTTCTGCCTACGAAATCATCCAGAACAGGCTTGGGTTTCATAAAGTCTGTGCAAAATGGGTCCTAAAAAATCTCACACAGTTTCATAAGCAAACGCGCTTGGCCATCTCCCAAAAACATCTGGATCGCTATGGTAACGAACGAGAAACATCTTCTTAGACAGAATCATCACTGGTGACGAAACATGGATCAATCATTACAAACCGGAGAGTAAATGGCAGAGTATGGAAGGGAAGCATCCAAATTCGCCCTGCAAAAAGAAGTTCAAGACCCAACCATCCACAGGAAAACTGATGCTTACGGTTATTTGGGACTCACGAGGCCCAGTACTGGAACATTATGAGGAAAGGGCACGACAATAAACGGTGCGCGTTTTAGTGAGATGCTTACTGCCAAGCTGAAGCCTGCAATTCGAAGTAAACGCCGAGGACTGCTGTCGAAAGGTGTTGTTGCACTATAATGTCCGTCCACATACTGCTGAAACGCTTCAGAAACTAAACTTTGAAGTACTGGCTCACCCTCCGTATGTCCTGATCTTGCCCCTTCTGACTTCCACTTGTTTGGTCCACTCAAAGAGACATTAAGGGGCCGTCGATTTACCTCGGACGAAAACGTGAAAGAAGCGGTGCATTTCTGGCTTGCAGCTCAACCGAAACCCTTTTTTATGAGGGCATCAGGAAGCTTGTGCAACGATGGATTAAGTGCGTTAAAATGCAAGGGGACTATGTTGAAAAATGATGTACATGTAAGTTTCCTATTTGTATTACAATAAAATTTATAACTACACTGCAGATAATAATTGACTTACCCTTATAACTGTACCGGTAAATCTGTAGTCCTGAACAAACTCGGTCGACTACTCTTGAGACGTGTAATTAATTGAAACCCAACCACCAAAGAACATCGGTATCCATGATCTAGTATTCAAATCCAAATAAAAGACTACATTTATTAGGATTTGAATCTGAGAACTTCAACTTCAAAATCAGCTGATTTACAGTGACGGGTTTATCAGTTGACCAACCCAGTGGGTTAACATGAAAATTAATTAAGGTGCAGAACAAAAATAATTATCAGCATCATATTAGAGAAAAATTAAAAAATTCGATATTTTGTGTTATGTTATATATTATATGAATTAATGGTACTTTTTAAAAAAATTTCCATCATCATCAAAATTTTATGAAACTGTTGTTTGAAGATAAGATTTTTCCACAGGTTATATTATATGATCTAACATATTTTATGCAATTATTTTTTCCACAGAAATGTAAACAATATACAAAAAAAATGTATAACCAGTATTTCCCCCTTGAATGGATGAACATTCGGGTAGGGGGAGATACAATAAAGTCATCATACATCTTACAGTAATCCGATGACTCCCTAATCAGCAATTGATTTACAAAAGAGATATCAGCTCAATACTAACGTTGCATACAACTCCTAAAACACCCCTTTGTTGTAATTTGTTCTCTCAAACCTAACTAAAACAGTTATACTATAGCCTGTACGTTCACACACAAACACACACACACCCGCACCCGTACATATAAATATTAATGTACAATACATAACTATCTTGTATATGCATCTATTGGGACATAAAGGTTCTGTTGATTTTTTTTTAAGGGAGCAGCCATATGATAAATAAATTCTTCATCTATCTTACTGTCTGTGTTTCAGTGATTCATCTTTCATCATTTTTTTTAATTGTTAGACTTACCGTTTATTCATACAATATCTTCTCTTCATAATTCCGATTGAACCATCAGATTGATTAACCTGCAAACTTGTTAGAAATATTACATATGATTTATACCAGTTAATGGAAAATTAATATTCATAATTTTTATAAATGGTTGTGTTTATATTATTACATAACTTCCAATCATCAGAACATTAATATTAACCTTGGGCCAAATTATATCTAATAAAGTAGCCTATTACAATAAAGTACTTAAAATCAAGCAAATAATCAAAATGCTAATGCTAGGCTATTATTATTTAGGCCGGTGGATCATTTGTTTTCTTCTACCAAATTTTTTTGTAGTTTATTTTCAAAGTTTTCAGAATAGTATCTTTGAAATCTATTCACCTGATCAAAATTTATTTTTGAAGAAATAAATGAAAGGAGATTGGCAATACAAAGTATTAATAGTCACCATCTACAAAGCATACCTTTAACCTATAATTTCAATTGAGTATAGGTTTGTACATAACCTTCACTTAGTTTATACCGATAATAAATCTAAGTATTTTCAATAGTGCTTTAGATTGTTATATAAACTACTGTTATATGATATCAAAGAACTGCATGAGAGATAAAGTTTATTTTAGTTAGAGATTTTTGTAGGAATTGGCTGATTTTTAATGTTTTTCACTTTTTGTTAAAAACGTGTCATAATTATTTTGTGTTTGTCAACCGACTTATTTTCGAATGGGGAAAACATCATTCAACCGATCCCGTATACAGTATTGCCAATGAGGAGGCGCATCATCTGGTTGTCAGATAAAATTCTGTCGTCCATATTGCAGTTGAGGAAAGAACCATTTATGCAGCATTCCAAATTTAGCAACTCCTGTTACACTTTCTTTGGAGAAAAAAAACGGCCCTTACATTTTCTGTTAGGCTATTATACAGAAAAAATCGAATTTTGAAGAATCCCTTTCGCATTGTAAGAGGTCATGGTGATTTTCTAATCCCCAGATTTGAACATGATTGTATTAACTTTTCCACTATTACTAAGATGAAATGTTGACACTTCACTAAATAAGATACTGTCAAGAAAGTCATCATCTTCATGCTGCAGCATTTTGATTTCGAAGTCAAAAAGCACAGCATAAACTACAAAGTCTGTAGCAGCTGTAAACAGTACAGACACAAATGAAAGCATTTCCTTAAAACATTCCGCACTGTCATCACCAGCAATGCTAGTTTGCCGCCGGCTTTCTAGAACTTTTTTGGACTTTGTCGGAGACTCCTTGACATGTTTAACATTTTCTTCACACATCTTCCGTCGTCCTGTACTCTTCCCTTTATGCAAACATCCGGTCGTTACAAACTGATTATGCCATCGACAGATGTTGTTGTTGCTTGTAGGATCAAAATTAAACATTCTACAAAATGAACGTTGAACTGTAACTACAGATTCACATTTGGGAAACTGCAAATCGAAGAAGGCTGTCTGTTAAATAGTCATCTATGTTAGAAATGCTATCAAGAGGAGTGATAGGGAATCAATCTACAGCTAAGACCGTAACTAAAACTGTTCTTTTTGCTCTTTGAATCAGTGTTGAAAAATCAACACTGTATACATCATTTAAGAGATATTATAATCAAAATTTGAATATTCTCTTTTGCACATATATATATATATATATATATATATATATATATACACACCCAAGTGGACTGCTTAAAAGAGAATTCTGAATGGGCAATAGAATTGTATGTGAATGAATAAATAAACAAATATTTTGGTCAGTACATAATAATAGATTGATCACGTCAAGAATAAGTAAGTATACCATTCCACGGATAAAAATATGAAATGTCCCAGCATTTATCTGGATGGCAAGACTATAGAAATTGACGTAAAATGTTGTTTAAAGTAATAATCTAGAGGTAGACAAACAGTTTTGATCATCAAATTAACTTCCTAGAGGTAGTATAATTTAGTTTCATTTGCTGAGATTACTGGTTTATAATTCCCATCATGTAAGAATTAATGTGTACTATTAATTCCATCAATATAAATATTAATATGTAGGTAAATTGCTTTCTAGATAACTTGAGAAATATTTTAATTTATATAACTCATGTTTATAACGAAAGCTATTTTAGAAGAAAGCTAGTTAGTTCCTTTTGGTTTGAAATTCTATAATAGTATTAAAACAGGCTTACAATGAAAAATATGACTGGAAGATGGAAAGAATAATAGAAGTACTGAGATAATTGTAAGAGATGAAGCTTACTGCTATAACATGAGGATATTAAGAAAGTATGTTTATAAAATAATTGAAGTAATATTTACATTACTTTGAAGGATGAAAAGAATATGAAAAAGGACATTAAATCAAGAAGAAAATAATACAGTTGTGTAGAAGATACCCTAAATGAAAAAAAATTATGGAGAGGAAGGGAAATTTCAGAAATTATGGAGTTTGGAGTTCGCTGATTATTAAGAAAATTAATTTAAATGATTATTAAATATCAGCAGTTATTTCAGGAAAAGGATAAGATACAAAGATAAAAAATAAATATTAAAATATATCAAAATAGTATTTTCAAATTTTTATAATAAAAATATTAAATTTCCATAAACAACCAATCTGTTGGTTGAGTAAATGCATAGTATGCTTATGAATCAGTTTCTGTAGAGTTATACTATTTTATTGCATACTCTTCATTGAATTTTACGTTAAAGATAATAATCATAGTTATTTTAAATCTCTCTCTGTGAATCATGAGACCTTGCCAAAGGTGAGAGGACTTGAGTACTCAGTGATACAGAGTTGCTGGACCAAAGATGCAACCATATTGGAAAGGTATGTGTTGATAGCCAGACTAAGGAATGATTTCTGAAAGAGAGCAGCACCTCTTTTAATAATTGTTAAGGGTGTAGGTCAGGAGATCTTAAACGGCCATATCAGCATCACTCAATTTTCTGAGTACTGTGCAGCTGAAAGCAATGGAAAATTACAGCTGCTTTTTTTTTTCAAAAAATGTAGTTCACTGCATCCTCATGTAACAAAGATGGAGGCGCATTCCTTGGTAAAATATTCTGAAGGTAAACTAGTTCCCTGCTCGGATCACCAGGTGGAGACTACTAAGGAAGGCGTCACAGTCGGAGAGTGGAATGTTAGAAGTCTGAAAAAGGTTGGTAGGTTAGAAAATTTAAAGAGGGAAATGAGTTGGTTAAATGTAGATGTAGCAGCAATTAGCAAGGTTTGGTGGGATGGTGGGAAGAGGAAAACGATTTTTGATCAGATGAGTTTAGAATAATTAACTGAGCTTCAAATAAAGGGCAGGCAGGAGTAGGTTTTGTAATGAACAAGACGATAGGGAAGAGAGTAAAGTATTTCAAAATGTATAGCAATAGAATCATTGAAATAAGGATAAAATCAAAACCTAAGTCGACAACAATTGTTAATCTCTCTATATGCCTACAAGTACCCATGATGATGATGAGGCAGTGTGTATACAAAGAAATTGAAGAAGCTGTTACAAATAAAAGGGGATGAAAATTTAATAATAGTTGGAGATTGGAATGCAAGCATGGGAAAAGGCAAGGAAGGAAATAATGTTGGTGAATATGGGCTGGACAAAAGAAATGAAAGAGACTTATTGAGTTTTACATGAAGTAAATTTAGTAATTGCCAACACCCAGTTTAAAAATCATAATAGAAGAATATACACATGGAAAACGTTGGGCGATAGTGCAAAGTATCAGATAGATTATTTCATGGTTAAACAAAGATTTAGAAATCAACTTGTCAAATACAACGCTTATCTTGGAGCAGACATTGAAAGTGACCATAATTTAGTGATAATGAAATGTAGATTGGGGTTTAAAAACCTGAAGAAAAGGTGTCAGATGAATCACTGGAATTTAGAGAAGCTTAAGAAAGAGGAGTTAAAGATGATTTTTGAGGAGGACATGGCAAGAGATCTGAGTGAAAAAGGTAAGGTAGAAAATATAGAAGAAGAATGGGGGAATGCCAAAAAGGAAATTCTTAAATCAGCAGAAGTGAACTTAGGCAGAACAAAAAAAAATGGTAGAAAACTTTGGATGATAGATAATATATTGCAGCTGATGGATGAACACAGAAGGTATAAGAATGCTAGTGAATGCTAGTGATGCTAGTGATGAAGACAGAACTATCAAAAATTACAAAATACTGTAAACAGGAAGTGCAAATTACTGTAGGAAGAGAAATAGAGAAGTGAAAGGAGAAATAATCATTGATAAAATAAACGGAGCATACAGGAAAGTTAAGGAGAATCTTGTGGTACATAAATAAAAATTTAATAATGTATTAAACAAAGATGGTTTACCAATTTACAATACGAAACAAAAGGTCGATAGGTGGCTGGAATATATTAAAGAGTTATGTGGAGGAAATGAATTAGAAGCTGGTGTTATAGAGGAAGAAGAGGAGGTCGAAGAGGATGAAAGGGGAGAAACAATACTGAGATCTGAATTTAAGAGAGCATTAAAAGATTTGAATGGCAGAAAGACTCCTGGAATAGAGGGAATACCCGCAGAATTACTACGCAGTGCTGGTAAGGAAGCGATTGATAGATTATACAAACTGGTGTGTAATATTTATGAAAAAAGGGAAGTTCCCTCAGACTTCAAAAAGTGTTGTAGTCATGATACCAAAGAAAGCAGGAGCAGATAACTGTGAAGACTACATTACAATTAGCTTAACTACTCATACATCAAAAATCTTAACTAGAATTCTGTACAGAAGAATTGAGAGGAGAGTGGAAGAAGAGTTAGGAGAAGACCCATTTGTTTTCAGGAAATGTTTAGGAACAATGGAAGCAATTTAGGGCTCAGATTAATAGTAGAAGGAAGATTAAAGAAAAACAAACCAACATAGTTGGCATTTAAAGACCTAGAAAAGCATTCGATAATGTAGAATAAATGCTCAGCATTTTAAAAAAATTAGGGTTCAAGTACAGAGATAGAACAATTGCTAACATTTACAGGTACCAAACAGCAACAGTAATAATTGAAGAACATAGGAAAGAAGCCTTAATAAAAAAGCGAGTCTGACAAGGATGTACCGTATCCACTTTAATTTTTAATCTTTGCGTAGAACTAGCAGTTAATGATGTTAAAGAATAATTTAGATCCAAAGTAACAGTGCATGGTAAAAAGATAAAGATGCTACAATTTGTGATGATATAGTAATTCTAGCTGAAAGTAAAAAAGATTTAGAAGAAATAATGAACAACATGGATGAAATCCTACGCAAGAACTACCACATGGAAATAAACAAGAACAAAACGAAAGTAATAAAATGTAGTAGAAATAATGTAGATGAATCACTGAATATAAAAATGAAAGAGAAAAGATTACCAAGTAGAAGAATTTTGTTATTTGGGAAGTAGAATTACTAAAGATGAACGAAGCAGGAGCGATATAAAATGCTTTATAGCACAGACGAAATGAGCCTCTAGTAAAAAATATAATTTATTTACATCAAAAATTAATTTAAACGTCAGGAAAACATTTGTATAACATTTGTACATTAATAGTATATGTTTGGAGCATAGCTTTATATGAAAGTGAAACATGGAGGATCAGAGTACACGAGAAGAAAGAAAGATCTTTTGAAATGTGGTGCTATAGGGGAATACAGCACAAGCTTCCTGATGGCCTCAAAAAATAAGGTTTTCGGTTGAGCTGCGAGCCAGAAATGCACCGCTTCTTTCACCGTTTCATCCGAGGTAAATCGACGGCCCCTTAATGTCTCTTTGAGTGGACCAAACAAGTGGTAGTCAGAAGGGGCAAGATCAGGACTATACGGAGGATGAGTCAGTACTTCAAAGTTTAGTTCCAGCAATGTGGGAGCAGTATGTGGACGGACATTATCGTGCAACAACACAACACCTTTCGACAGCAGTCCTCGACGTTTACTTCGAATTGCAGGCTTCAGCTTGGCAGTAAGCATCTCACTTTAACGCGCACCGTTTATTGTCGTGCCCTTTTCTCATAATGTTCCAGTACTGGGCCTTGTGAGTCCCAAATAACTGTAAGCATCAGTTTTCCTGTGGATGGTTGGGTCTTGAACTTCTTTTTGCAGGGCGAATTTGGATGCTTCCCTTCCATACTCTGCCATTTACTCTCCGGTTTGTAATGATTGATCCATGTTTCGTCACCAGTGATGATTCTGTCTAAGAAGATGTTTCTCGTTCGTTACCATAGCGATCCAAATGTTTTTGGCAGATGTCCAAGCGCGTTTGTTTATGCAACTATGCATAAACACATTCCTCCGGCTCCTTCATTGTGCGTAACACTTGTGCGACCATTTTTTAATTTTTCAATCCATTCGTAGACACTCCGTTGGGGCAACAAATTGTTCCCGTACTGTACTGCAATTACTGTTGTAGTCATTATTAAATGATAAATGTAAACTTTCTGTTATGTTACTTTATCTCAGTTATTCAATCAAAATAAAATTTCTCAGTTAACAACCTATTAATCATCAGTCCGAAAAATTAAATTGTATTTTAAACTGCAATAGATTTGTAATTATAAATATTACATAAAATAAAATATATTATAATGAAAAATACATACTACAACTATTTGCATTAGAAGCAGTTGAGGGTATGTCTGACTAGGAGTACTAGCATGTTACCACCATTTCCATCTATTCTTTTCAGATAGTTTGTAGTATATAGAATACTTACAATGTACTGTGATTGAATGAACTTACTGACCCTGAGGCAAATCCGTAAGTCCTTTTAGGGCTAAAAAATCCCTCTTCTCTTTAATTTTTTACTATTATTTGTGAGAGTTGCCCCTGTTACTAAAGGGTGAAACATTTTTACTGAGAGATTTACTGGTAAAACTTTTTCTACACTAAAACTTTTTCAAGCTTCTCTAACCTCCATCATATGTCTCTTATTTTACATAATTTTTTGTCATATGTTCTTATTGTAGGACAAAAAAATTCCTCTCTCTCATTCAGTAAATTCTGCCATTAAACAAAATGGCCAAATACAAATAGTAACAAACCAGAAGTATCAAAGTGCATGTTTTAATCTTTTCAGTAACTCATCTTTTCAATCCTTGGAGCGTTTTCAGACTTGTTCAGTATACATTATTCTTCAAGAAGGACAACAAGTCTGTAGATGAAAGATCTGGGTTACATAGCCACTGATCTGAAGAAATCACTTGTTCTACATCAAAAAAATACTGTGATTTTCAAAGAAATCAGATTAATTGATATTTGTGATCATGCAGTGGGCACTGTCTTGTTAAAAATAACTGTGCCACTAGACTTGTCCAGAAAAAAAAACTGGAAATAATGTCTCTAATATTCTGGAGGAATTGTCTTATAGTATTGAACCTTTGCTTAACAACAGTATTGCCAACTTCTTAAGAACATACAATACATACCAACATTTTGCAGTTGTAATGGTATATTACTGTACTTATGTAAATATTCGGCCAGTGTGTTCTGAAATTTTGTTAATCTACTTTTCCACTTTCGTAACCAAAACTTCATCTGAGAAAAAAATTCTACAACTGAATACAACAGTGCCAGCAGAATCTACATGTTTGTCATAATCATTTTAATTTTTACAGGGCAGAAAGTCTAGTTAATATTACTGTACGCATAATCTTAAGTACAGAAGAACAAGAATGCCGAAGAACTGCATTGCTTAGGCACTTGGATGATTTAGTGGAAGAATCAGTTATAGTTTTCTCACTTGTACATTCATTTCTATATGCAAATGTACAAATTGTACTGAATGCAATAAGTTGACTCGATATTTTGATATCAGTTTATGAACGATTCAGGTAATTGCTTTGTTAAATGGTTCAGATTTATGTAGAAATATCTGTTTACTCATCTTCCATTTTATCACATGATTTCTTTGTATCGTGTAATACTCAATAACAAAAACTATAAATACCATAATACCAAAAACTATCAATACATGCAACTTCTAATCATCATCTATTAATGGCTGTTACTGATAGAATTCTTAGTCTAGAATTGACAATGTGTTTTTTTAAAAATGCTTATTATAATGGACTCTGCTCAGAATCAAATGTCTTTTAAAAAAAGACAAAAAGTTAACTGGACTTCTCAATAAAGAAGGAGAAATGCACTTTAACTTTGTAAAGGATATACAGAGTGATTCAAAGAAACGGGAAATTTTGAAAGTTGTGTTGGTAGCCGTGGGCGTTTGGTACCACTTGTTAACTGGCGCCAGCCTCTCTAACCTAACCTGCCATTTAGTTGTCATGGATCCTTGGATTGGTGCGCAACGTGCATTTGCTATCAAAGCGTTTTACAAAATCAATGACAGTGTGGAGGGAGCGCGTAGAGGATTTCGCTGTCATTTTAATCTGGGACGTGTTCCATCAGCACATGCAATTAAAACATGGATATCTAATTTTGAGGTAACTGGTTCGGTAATGAAAAAGAAAGCTCCAGGCCGTGAGCGAACCGTCCGTACACCACAGAATGTTCAAGCTTTACAAGATGCTGTCACACGAAGTCCACATCGGTCAATCCGTCGTCTCTCAGCATCTTTACAGTTGCATAGTTCAAGTATTCGAAGAATGTTAGTGAAGGACTTGCAATTCCATCCATACAAGTTGCAGGTCGTCCAAGAACTGAAACCAAACGATGCAGTTGTGCGAGCACAATTCTGTAATGTAATGCTTCAGAAGATAAATGATAACGAAGAGTTTGTTCACGAACTGTGGATGTCAGACGAAGCGCATTTCCACCTCAGTGGATTTGTTTTTACGAGCAAAATTTCAGATACCGGGCACAAGAAAATCCTACGCAGCTACACCAGCGTCCGTTGCACAGCCAGAAAGTGACCGTGTGGTGTGCTATATCATCTTACGGTAATTATAGGCCCTTATTTTTTTGAGGATGACAACGGTCTTGCGATTACAGTGACATCGGCTCGTTACGTAGCCGTGCTTGAAACCTTTGTTGTGGAACAACAAAAGAGATTTCCACCGATTCTTAACACAGCCTGGTTTCAACAAGACGGAGCAACGTCACATACTGCACGAATATCGATACGCCGATTGTTTGGACAACGTGTCATTTCACGAAATGGTGACATTAGATGGCCTCCCAGATCGCCTGATCTCTCAGCTTGCGATTACTTTTTGTAGAGTCACCTTAAAAGCAAACTGTTCCACAGTATACCTGCTACAACGGAAGAACTGAAGGCAAAGATCCGAGAAGCAATTGCGGAAATTCCAGTTTAGATGTTACGTCAAACCATGAACAATTTAACTTAGAGACTTCGTGAGTGTTTACTTAGAAGAGGAGGTCACGTGCAAGATGTCATCTTTAAAAAATAAACTAAAATGTATGTATCCTAAAATGTCAACATTTGTACAATTACATGAAATAAAATTCATTTTCTAAAAAAAAATTTTCATTAACGTTATTTAATTTTTAAAATTTCCCGTTTCTTTGAATCACTCTGTAAAACACATTCATTATTGGACTGTCACAAAAAGGTAGCAGAGAGTCATTGCTTTCCATTGTTCAGATACTGTAAATGTGGGCATTTTACCACTGATATGAAATATCAGCTCATCAATTATGATTATGCTTTGCAAGAATGTGTGGTCTTCCCCCGTTCTGATAACACTTTCTTCCCAGAATTTGTCATTTAACCTGAATCTGAAATTTCAAGCTTAAAGTTGTCTATGATAATATGCAGATTTTTTCTTAAAAATTTTAAGTTCTTGAAATAAATAAATCCTATCACTCTTCTTTATAGGTCAATGGATAATTATCTCAATCTGATTTTTTAAAAATCAATCAATTTATTTTATCAACTTCCATGTCAGAGTGGTAGCAATTCAGCCTTTCATCTGACTGGTCCCAGGTTTGAATCCTGGTCAGGCATGGCACTTTTTAATTTTCCAAAAAATATCTATTCCATATTCCCACTCACAAGCTTTGAGCGTATATAGTGAATTAGACAAAAAATAAATAATATTTACCGTCTAAGTTGTGGAGTACTTAATAACGAATATTAAGAAAGTACAGTATACTCATATTTGTAAGAGATGTTACAATACCTTTCATCTACTGCTATTACTTAAAATTTTATCAGAGAATAACATTTAAAAAGTTACCCGAGGAAGCCATTATAAAACGTTATGCTTATAGCTGATAAAATATTAAATGAAGACTCAAAACTTATCTTTTCTTTTGATAGGTAAAAGGCAACATTTCTATTTCTGCATATCCTTAATTATATTTCTGAAACTTTAAATTCTAATACCTTAGCTCTTTTTAAAGTATAATTAATTGAAAAGTCGTTCAATTAATTAATAGAAAACTAATTAAATTTTATTTAAAAACAATGAAATTAAGCTCTTCTATTATAACAAAATTAATAATTAAATATTTTGATAATGACAATAATAACTATAATATACAAATTATTTTATAAATTCAACACTTTAAATGAATTATTCAAATGTTATAATATTAATTTCTTTTTGAAAGTTTTTCTTTATAAAAACTGTATTTGGACTTAAAACAAAACATGTAAACATTTACCACTCATACTATGTAGAATAAAACGATAATACACAAAACAATCAGTTCATCTCATTTTCTTTAGACGTAATTGTATCGTCATCAAAATTTGAGTTCGGTAAGTTCAGTGTGTCATTGCTGCTGTTATTACTGTTTTCGGTTAGTTCTGCTATATCGTTATTCGTTATAGTACTTGAACCATATATTTCATTGTGAACTGTGTTTATATGAACGTTTGAATTATAAACAAATAATGATGAGTTCAGGTTTATAACGTTCAAGGTATCATTCTCCTGTTGTACATAATGATTTGATGGATTGTATAAATCATCGACTTCTTCGTACATAACGGGTTTATAGTACCTTTCTTGTAAGAAATCTTGCGGTTGAATTAATTGGTATGGATAGTATTCGCTTAACATTATCATTGGTTCCACATAACCATTTACATAACTGTTGTATCCATTTACCACATAATTATTCATATAAACATCACGCGGTGCACAAAATGTATATGGTTCTATATTTCTGTTTTTAAATTCTTGATTATTAGGGTAATTATATCTTATTGCACCTTCATAACAGGTGTCATTTGTATGATTTCCATAATAAAATACTCTTCCAAAATTTGGTTGTCTTTCAAAGTACCAACTGTTATCTGAAACCGGTACAGAAATTTCACCGTTATTCATTACATATGGATCTCCAAAATTTAAATAATAATTATAACATTCTACATTGTATTGTTCTCTTTGACAAAAGTCGCTATAATCAGACATTATTGAATGTGCATCTGAATCGTCTGAAAGTTCTCCAGAATCAGGATTCTTGATCAGAGTACTATTTCCTTCATAAGTACCGGCTTCTAAATACTGTTCACAATTGGATGATGATGTACATGAAGAATTTGTATTTTGTTTCTCATTTTTCATATCGCATTTATTTTTATTTCGATTTGATGTGAATGGTGCTGGAATTTCATTAGTATTACCTACAGTATCCTGCTTTCTTCTATTATCTTGTCTCTTTCTGTATCCTCTAATGGTAAAATTATTTTTTACTTTATTTTCTATACAGTTGTTCATTTTACTTGCATAATTTTCATCTATTTTTTTAATTGATCCATTTAATTTTTCATTATTGTAATTATTACTTCCACCGCTACTGCTGCTGCTACTTGTCACTGTTTTTGATGAAGATTCTTCTTTTAAATTATTCTGATCGGAAGTTCTATTCAAGCATTTTTCATTATTTGGTTTATATTCATTGAAATGCACGTTTGATTTTGAACGTTTTGTATTTTTCTTTTTATAATTTTCATTCTGCATATTTTTTGCCATTGTAAATGTTAAACTAAGCTTTTAAAATAATACAGTTATATTTGTTTTTCTCTCAGTATTTTCTCGATATATACATATTATCTAAGTGATTAGGGTAGAAATTGTTATTTGAATATAATAACAATATCTGGTTACTGACCTTTGATTTTATTATTTGGCGATTTAATTCTAGTGTGTCAATCATTTGATATAGTAATTTATAATTTTATGTTTATTAATTCCCGTTGAGGTTTTCTTTTCATTATTAGTATTGTAATTTAATTGCTAAAGAAATAATGTTGTGTATGTTTTAACATACCATAATTCTGTTCAAGTACATTTTATTGTTATTGATATTAGTTTTGTTATTATTTTTAATGTTATTTTATTTAAATGTAGCAAGTTTTATAACTGAGTAATTTCTTTTTTTATATTTTAAAATGAGTCACTAAAATTTAAATTTTCTGTTACCTAAGTAACGTATTTTATCAATTCAATCTTGTTTATTCTATTGTTCTCACAACAGTAATTTTTTATTCTTTATAAAAGAATTATTTTGTCCATTTAATACTATACTTTTGATTTATTTGAATAAACCTGTTCAAAAACTTGTTTAAAACATATAACAATAAAAAGAATCATTTGAGGTATAAAAGGCAGGATCTTATAAAATACTTTAATGATTCACATACTGCTGGAGAGAGTTACTTGTAAATACTGCTGCACTACTCCATACTTGATATATTACTACTGATCTCTTGATTCTTTTTTTGTTACTGTTTAGTAATAAAGATAACAAACACATCTAATTTAATATATATATATATATATATAAATAATTATTTTAGTAAAATTAATCTTTTTAAATTCTGTACTGTTAAATTATATTTAAATTCTATTAAATAAACCACCTAGTACATATTATTGAGATAAAAACTTAAATTAACTTAATTTTTCATGAAAGTACTTCCCAAGATCCCGCATCCTGTCATGATAGAAATATTTCTGTTATTAATAACAGAAAATTACTTCCACTACTAATAATGTGAAAAGTACTTTTATGAAAAATTAAGGTAGATATATCTCAATATTCTGTACTAAGTGGTTTATTTTATATATATAATTATAATTCATCTTTTTTTGTTGGCTCTACAGTCCATTGTGACCTTTGAAGTCCTTCATGTTCCTCTATTATTAACAAATCTTCAATCTCCTCCTCACTGTGCCTCTTAATACATTTTATTTTAACTCGTAACTTTTTGTTTGTTAAATATAAACATAATTATCTTTCATCCTTATGGATTGTATCTGTTTATCTGTTTTATCCTTATTGTATCTGGCATTGTATTGCAAGTTTAAACTAGGGGCTAACATGCAAACAATTCATGGGGATAGAGAAGTGTTATCTTCTGCTTTATGTTTTCTTAGAGCCATCTGTTTATATTCAAATATATAAATTATTTTAGTGTGTTCCAAATATTCATGCCATTTGCTGTAATGCAGATTGTGATTTTTTTTCTCCCTCTATATAATGTGATATATCTTTGTGTTATTTTGCTTTTAAAACGTGTAATAGGCTTTTTACTTTGAAGATATATTTTTGTAGGTTGGGGTTTTTTTAATTAATTTTTAATTGCATAATTTTTTAGAGCTTGGGAGATACTTGGGAGATAACACCAAAGTGTTCTTCACCCTAAAAAAATTAATTAAAATGCAATATAAATAATTCAGTTTATATTGCACTTCTTTTAAACCTAACCTTAGAACGGTTTTTTAACTTCCATCAATAACTATAAATATTTTAATGAAGAGTAACTTTATATTTTATTACCAAAAGAAATTTTAAGTTCTGTGCAGCTGCTGGGAAATTTCAGCATCATCATTCAGGTTTATTTATCAAATAGTAAAAAGTAGCAAGAAATATTTAGTAAACGTACAATTTTTAGGGTTTAACCTGATTAAATTTTATTTAGAGCACCATTCTGAAGTCACCTCATCTCAAAAAGAAACATTGGTTTGTGTGGAACTACGTTTGATTTGAGAGTGACAACTTATTGCAAAGACCGACAATGTAAATCGACCCCAAAGAGCTGAAGGTATACTAGACGATTATCAATAAACTTCGTCATAAACAGAACCTTATAGCAAACTTTTTTTTTTTTTGTCTTCAGTCATTTGACTGGTTTGATGCAGCTCTCCAAGATTCCCTATCTAGTGCTAGTCGTTTCATTTCAGTATACCCTCTACATCCTACATCCCCAACAATTTGTTTTACATACTCCAAACGTGGCCTGCCTACACAATTTTTCCCTTCTACCTGTCCTTCCAATATTAAAGCGACTATTCCAGGATGCCTTAGTATGTGGCCTATAAGTCTGTCTCTTCTTTTAACTATATTTTTCCAAATGCTTCTTTCTTCATCTATTTGCCGCAATACCTCTTCATTTGTCACTTTATCCACCCATCTGATTTTTAACATTCTCCTATAGCACCACATTTCAAAAGCTTCTAATCTTTTCTTCTCAGATACTCCGATTGTCCAAGTTTCACTTCCATATAAAGCGACACTCCAAACATACACTTTCAAAAATTTTTTCCTGAGATTAAAATTAATTTTTGATGTAAACAAATTATATTTCTTACTGAAGGCTCGTTTAGCTTGTGCTATTCGGCTTTTTATATCGCTCCTGCTTCGTCCATCTTTAGTAATTTTACTTCCCAAATAACAAAATTCTTCTACCTCCATAATCTTTTCTCCTCCTATTTTCACATTCAGTGGTCCATCTTTGTTATTTCTACTACATTTCATTACTTTTGTTTTGTTCTTGTTTATTTTCTTGTTTATTTTAAGCAAACTTAAGGAGTTCGATAAAATACACAGTAGCGAAATCATAAATTTATCATTTTTATTTACAAAAAAATGTTCATTTATTATGTTTTTTAAATCATTCTTTTTAATAGTTTAATTTAAAATCTGTCAGCGTTAGTTTTAGAATTATAATAGCTTTGATTGTTTACCATTTGATTTGACTCACATGTTTTGCCTATGTGTATGTTTAGTTGTAATTACAAGGCCGAAAAAAAATCATGTTTACGATTCTAAATGAAAGCAATCCCTCATTATTTTTATCCTTCAAAAGAATAAATAATTAAAAAATATAAAGGTAAAGTAATTGAATAATGAAAAGTATAAATAATGAGGATTTTAAACCCTCATTATTTATAGTTTTGTTATTTTCTATTGTGTTTTATTTATTATTATTATTATTATTAGGGTATTAGTGAATCCATAGTATTTTCAGTATCGATTTATTTGTATCGAGAATAGTTGATTTAAGATTTGTTACGATATTGAATGAATTAATTACGATAGTAAAATTTATTAATTTATTTTGCAATTATTATTACTGTTGTTATTTATTGTTTATAAATATTTAAGAAAAACTTTTATGATTTTTTGACAGGCAGTATGTTCAACTATGTAAATATGTTCTTTTTTTTTCTCTTATTTGCTGGTGTTGCTTCTTCTTACTTATTGTTTATAAACATTTAAGAAAAAACATGATTTTTTGACAGGCAGTATGTTCGATAATGAAAGCATGCTCTCAGTTAAGAGGAACACATACACAGACAGATACACATACAAGTGACTTTAGTAGGGTAGGACTTAAATACAATTTTAAATAAAACTCAGTTTTTTTTAATATTGTCCATTGTCCTTATTACAGATTACATGTGAAATTTTTAAAGAAAGTTAATAAATAATTAAAAAAGAATCGACCTTTGATATTCGTCGACCTTTGATTGTATGGCCGCAAAAAAAAAAAAACTTGTTACCCTTATAAAGAAAACACATGTTTTTAAGAAACTGGCGTTGGGCTAGATGAAAATACCAATTAATTAAATTCATCCATGATTTGGATGTTTTAAAAAATTACAAAAATTGTTTGTTTAAACAAACAAATTGAATCGAAGTGATTGTTTAATTAGCTAATGAAACACGTTAAAATTCCATTTTCATTTCATTTAATAATAATAATAATTAATATTAATAATTTTTGTAAGTTTAAATTGAATGATTTGTTAAAAAAAAATTATGAACAATTTGTTATAGAAATAAACTTTAATCAAATCAATGTTGATAAAGTATCAATTTAAAACGATGAAATTGAAATCATAAATCAAATTCATGAAATTGCTGTTTTTGAAAAGCCCGCCAAAACCTGCTTGACATGATATTCCATGGCACGACAGTTCGGCTCGGGTCGGCTCAGGCGGAACGGGACAATTTTTCGTGCGTGCTGCCGGCGTTCATCGATTTGTAAGACGTCACGTCAAAAAAAGTTGTAATATTACATTTTGATAGTTGAAGAGATAAATATTAGCTCTTGATAAGAAGAATGTAACTGAATACTAATTTTTATTTCATGAATTTAATACTCAAATATAAATGAACATACTCAAATTATTCTAGCGTCATTGTTATTTGTAGATCATTTTTTCATGCAAGCCATGCAATTTTATCAATGGTCTATTTATTTAAGGTCTCCCTTCCTTAAATGGCTAAAAGAATACTGGGAGGATATCAAACAATTAGATAATGCTAATTTGGCCTTTGAAACTTCTTAACTTTTATAACAGATTTGTTGTGTGTCTTATAGTAATGTACCTCTTTCTTTCTTTTTCCTGCTTAGCCTCCGGTAATTACCCTTCAGATAATACTTCAGAGGATGAATGCGGATGATATGTATGAGTGTAAATGAAGTGTAGTCTTGTACAATCTCAGTTCGACTAGTAATGTACGTCTAGAATGCAATTAAAATTGTAAGAAGCTTAAACCCTGGATATTGCATGGGGAGTAGTGTTGACACAAAAAAATAACAATTGTAACTAAAACAATAAAATAATTCATACTTGGTGTGTCTTTTTTACCACCATTAGGTAATGCTTCATAGAGGATGAGATGAATTTTCATTTTGACAGGGATTTGAACATTGTACCTCCAGATGAATAAATCATATTTAAGAAAATATCTAATTATTATTTAATTCAATTAAATTAATGGAATTTATTTAGTTAGAGAAACCCTTAAAGATTATGCAAAGTATAATAAGAGAGGTTGTAAGGAATTAAAAAAGTAAAGATTCAATTTAAAATTGTCATACCTAGTGAAAGGGAGCTTGTTACTGATTTTAATACATATTATACTATTCTTATGTGAGTAACCCTTTTTTGAATGAAATTGCAAGAAAAAATTAAATATATCCATAAAGTAAATGTACAAGGGCAACCTAAATTATTAATTTTTCAGAAGTTAATATTTGAAAATTGATACAGCTTAAAATAATGTTACCAGCTGTAAAAAATATAACTAAAAATTATGAAATAATGAAAAATATATGTTGACGCTATTTTTTCATATAATTATTTTAAGCTAGGTGTATTGAATAGTGTATTTCTGGAATGATAAAAACATTTTTTATAACTTAAAAGTTGAATAAATCTCATATTGAAGGTTATCGAGTGATTTCTCTAATTTCAAATAAGTAAACTTATTGAGAAACACAGTAAATATCTAAATTTAATTACTCAAAAATTTACTTTACTCACCTTCTAATCAGTATGGTTTTTGACTTGCTGAGGATAGAGAGGGTGGTTTCTGAAATGACAGTCTATATAAAATACTGGATATGGGAAAAAGATACCGGTTATATTCGTAGATCTTGCTAACACTTTTAATACTGTTCAGTTGCTTTTAGCTAAGATCCATAGACTTTGGCACTAGAATTAATTATTTAGAAAATCAACTAAAAGTAATAAAATATTGCACGCAGTAAATTGAGTATTAAAAAAAAGTCATTTGGAAAATAGAACCACCCATTTTATATTAAAAAAATATCAGATAGAGATTTTTAAACAAACTTTTTATTTAGCATTAACTAATCTTAAGCTACTTTTCTACATAATGATTTTGAATATTCAAACACTTATCTTACAATCTGAGTTGTAATCAACCATCAATTTTAGATTTTATAGTTACCACATTACCATACATAAATTGGAATACTAAAATTAAACTGAGTAATTGCAGTAATATTGCACACTTGATAAAATTAATGATGAATGTTCTATTACAAATTAGTCTGCATAGAATAAAATATTGATATTGTCAGCAAAGTTGTTTTTATTATATACTATCTCCTTATATGCAGCTGAATTACACATTTAGATTATGTTTTTCATTTGTATTAATAATTCAAATTTTATTGAATCATGAATGAAGAGGAATCAGTTAAATGTGATTTGACTCTTCACCAGTGTAGATGATGGAAGCATTCTTCAGATGTTGACAGATGAACCAGAAATAATAATTAGTGATAACGAGGTATTAATTATTCTTTTAAAATATATGCTCTGTCCTTGGTTTTATTATCGAGTATATATCCTGGTTGAAAAGTACCCGAGATAATTCAAGAGCTTCTCTGAATGTAATGAATGCAGTGTAGTCATTGCCTGTCGTGACAGAGTGAAGGTGTTGCTTGTAGGGTTAAATATCACCATTATTTCACTGAGTGTGACAAGTTGATCTGCAACAGTACAACTGGCTAAAATAAAAAGATTAAAAAAAAGTCATTATTTTATTTCCCTGGCATAGAATTCTTATTCTTAAGAGTAACGTGACTGCTGTAGCTGTTTACTTATAATAACTAACAGACAAGCTAATGTGTATTTGTCAGGACGTATCGATACAGAATTCTTGTTTGTGGGTAATCAAAAATTATGAATACACTCTTTCTTGTTATTAAGTAACTAGAAGACCCAGCAATCCTTCGCTATTGCTGCATTTGAGTACATATACTGATTAAATGAACACAACTTAAAGTTTGATAAGACATTAAAAAAATGAACATTACGAAACTTCACAAAATTTAAACTTTGCCTTTTCCCCCTTTTTAACTTTTTCTGTTTTCCATTTTTCGCTTTTCCATCTTTCCCCTATTTCCCCGCACATAAATCGATCCAGTAGTTTTTTAGTCTATAACAGACATACATACGAACACTGCCTTTTACATATATAGAAGAAGAAAGTCTGTTTGTATATTTGATTGTTTGTTTTGTAAATATCTTGACACTGGTGCCACCTAGCGGGTATAGTTTTGCAAAAATGTTTCTTTTCATGTAACTAATGTATATTCTGAATATGAACCATTCCGATGGAACTAATGGAAGTTGTTGTTAAGGAATGTGTCCAATCTGGTGTGATGATCCAAGCAATAGAGAAAAGACATACACATTGCTGGAACGTATTGTTACAACAACTTCATAGCACAGTCTGAACACTTCAGAGGAAGTACGAATGAGCTAACAGAGGGGCATATATAGACCATCAGGAGCGAGCAAAGTTATAATGGCCATGGCCAGGGATGAATATACAGACCATAAAGAGAGCCAAGGAGACTTGTTGGAAGCAACTCTGTACCAGCATAGATGTGATCCCTTGGGCCAGGGCCACAGGATCGTAACCAATAAACTTGGAAGTAGACTCCCGGTACTAACTGAGAACCAAATGCGGGAGTGTCCCCAGGACCTTCCCCGAAGGTAGAGACTCAAGAAAAGAACTAGCTCCTGCCAGAATGGTGCCATTCAGAATAGAGAACTCATCATGGTCGGAAGGAAGATAAGATTGCGTAAGAGTCCCGGTCCCAATGATAATACCAGTTGAGGTGGTGCGGTTGTAAGTTGACTTGGTATTAGTAGAGATGCTAGGGGTATATGAATCACATGCTAACCAAGGGGAACATTCGGTCGACTGGAGGAAGGCAAAGCTAGTGTTGATAAAGAAGCCTGGAGCAGGAAATACATCGAGGTCATATCGACTGATTTGTTTAATTAATAACTGTTGTAAGCTATTCAAACGGATGTTAGAGGCCAGACTTCAGACCAGAATAGAAAACCTCGGGCATGTCCACACCATACCATAGGCGTGTCCACAGTGGGTACTGTGGCACCCATACATGTTCTCAGAGGGATGCTGAAATTAGGTACTGGGTACTGCTCTTTAGATAAGACATAAAGAACAAGTGATGGAAATGGGACACAACTGTATCTTCAATAATAGTAAAGGAAAGAATTTGTAAGGTCTTAGCTACAAAACTTTACAAAATGATTGTACCAAGAACCTTTTGCCAATGTTTAAGTAGCTGAACCGTATTTTAATTGATTTAAAGAAGTAGGATAATTTTTTATTGAAACTATAAAATTCAGTAATCACAGGTCTCGAGAGCTATTTCCATTAGGTATTTCTTCACGTTTTAAAACAAGTACAGATATTTAACATAAAATCTGCTGACCAGCCCTCACTGACAACTGAGCTTGTATATTATATTTTTTTAAATTTATATTAATAAAAGTTTGAATACATTTATAAATAAATAATTTATTATAAATTTTATTTTATATCTATTTGACGATAGCTTGCTTCGGCAACATCAAAGACTAAATTGATTGGGGAGGGAGCGTTTGCAGGCGGCTTCGGCACCCACTCAAAACAATCCTGGACATGCCTATGTTGAGTTCACCACAATATGGGTTCAGATAATCGGTTAGTCAACAGTTGACGCTGTAAAAGAAGCCATTTGGATAACAGATGAGGCAGCCAAGGGAATGTGGCAAACAAGAAATACCAGCTGTGATGTTATTGGATGTTTTAAACGTTTTCAATAGTTTGAGTTAGGAGGCGATTTTTGCTGCATTTTGAGATCAAGGAGTTGAGGGTTACCCGACGAAGATTGTCCAAGGCTACCTTCAGAACTGTTATGTAATTTGTTATCAAGGAGGGATTGGAGTAGAGCACAAGGTTACGCGCGGGGTTCCTCAGTGGTCTGTTCTGTAGCCACTATTATGATGTTTATTGTATGATGAAGTACTACGACTAGATTATCCTAATAAGGCGTAATACCACGGCTTTTGCTGATGACTTGGCCTTAGTTGCAAGGGCCAGTACAAAAGATGAGGTGTCAGCTGCGAGCAATTCAGCAATAGAGATGATAATGGATAGCTGATAAAGGATTACAACTCCTTTATAAGGAGATAAGTCTTGAGTGATATTGATGACCGGGAAAAGGCGGATTGAGCCAGTCTTGATCAGCGTAGGAGGTAATCCAGTGCAACAGGTGGCAGAAGTTAAATATCTTGGAATATGGATAAACAAGCGTTGGATTTTTTTTACACATTTCCACGAAACGTGCATCAAAGCGGACAAGATGGTTAAGAGCCTGAGTGCGCTTTTGGCGAACGTAACCGAACCGCGTTCATCGAGACGTAAACTGTTCGCATATGTGACCAATTCGGTGATTTTCTATAGTGCACCAGTTTGGGTCAAGGCACTAGATATGTTGATCGAAGCATGGAAACCAAATGGAAACTGTAGAGTCCAAAGACGAGTGACCCTTCGACTGGCGTCCGCATACTCTTCAATATCAACGGAGGCTTCGTTGGTGATAGTTAGCCAGGATGAGGAAAAGAATGGCAGAAGGAGAACGGAGGCGTACGGCCAGGAACGACATGATCGATGAGTGGCAGGTTAGCTGGGATGCCACTTCTAAAGGACGATGAACGTACCGTCTAATAAGGACGATAGGACCCTGGACCGCTAGGAGATTTGGGAAGCTTAATTACTGGCTTACCCAGTTCTTGAACGGCCACGGGAAACCAGAACGTACTTGTGTTCGAGGCGAAGAGCAGAAAACGAGGAATGCCCCTACTGCGGAGAGATTGATACTCCCGATCATGTCGTTTTTCAATGCCATAGGTGTGCGATACAAAGACAAGAGATTGAAGGCAAAGTGGCTCCGATTGACGCGGACAGTGTTGTGAGGAGAATTTTGTCTGGTGAGACGGAATACCATGAAATAGCTAAATTTGTCTCAACTGTGCAACGGTGAAAAGAAGAGGGGTTGTGGGACAGCCCCTCGTGGAATCGCCGTTCGTCTTGTTGGCGATGATGAAGTGGATCCTCTCGTCCGTGTAAGAACACTGAGGGAGCGAGGAAATTGGGATAAAAACTGAAAAGACCCGTACCGGCAGGGGGCTAGTAATGACATCCCCTGTTTGCGTGGACAGTAAAACAAAAGATCTAATCGGAGGCCCGACCCGTCATGCCGGTAGACGGGAAGGACCGTTTGAGTTCAAGAACACTTCTCTGCGTTTAGCCATGCTTAATCGCTAATCCAATGCAGGGGTGTAGGGAAAAAATCAGCCAGATTGGTCCATAAATACAACTTTTATAAATATCTCGACCCCAGCGCCATCTAGCGAGTCCATTTTTCGCAAAAATATTTCATTTCACGTTAACTAATATACATTCTGAATATGAGCCAAATCTGACCATAAATGCAATTTTTCCAAATATCTAGACCCCCAGCGCAATCTAGCAGGTCAAGTTTTTGCAGAGGTATTTCTTTCCATGTAACACATATTCCGAATATGAGCCAAATCGGACCATAAATACAATTTTTTTAAATATCTCGACCTCAGCACCACCTAGCGGGTCCAAACTAATTCAGAAACCTTCGCGGGTGTGCGCACAACTCACCAAAATTTCATCGCAAACGGCTGAATGATGTAGGAACGCATATGGTAAAAACAAACATTCATTTTTATATATATGCTAGCAGACCCGGCAAAGCTTCGCTATTGCTAGATTTAAGTATATAT
The DNA here is from genome assembly GCF_047948215.1 of Lycorma delicatula. Classification (NCBI taxonomy): domain Eukaryota; kingdom Metazoa; phylum Arthropoda; class Insecta; order Hemiptera; family Fulgoridae; genus Lycorma; species Lycorma delicatula. The sequence goes on along the minus strand of NC_134459.1, from coordinate 8,012,245 downwards.
ATATATATATATATATAAATTGAAAATGAACACAATTGAAAGTTTGATAAAACATTACGGAAATTCATAAAATTTCACCTTTCACTTTATCCCTTTTCCCTATTTCCCTTCTTCAGTTTCCCCTTTCCCCTACTTCCGAAATTTCCCTTTTTTCTCGTTCGTAAATCGGTCCAGAATTTTTCTAGTGTATAGCGGGCACACATACGAACATAGCCATTTATATACAGAGAGTTTCATAATGTTCTTTGAAGTTTCGAAAATTCATTAACAAAAAACTATTTCACTCATAAGAATAAAACAAGTACTGTACGAAAGAGTACATAAAATAGTTTTTTCCACATATACTAGGCAGTTAGTAAACCATTTGCTCACTGGGCGTCGGCAGTAGAGTAAATGGCTGCCACGGAAAGCGAGAAGTCGTTTTGTGTGTTAGAATTTCGCTTGTCAAAGTCAGTAATTTCTGTGCAACGTGCGTTTCGGTTGAAATTTCATAAGGAGCCACTAAGTGACAATTCAATTCGTGCACGGTATAAACAATTCAGTGAAACCGGTCGCTTGTGCAAGCGAAAATCAACCGGTCATCCATCAACCTCAGAAGTCAATGTCGAACATGTGCGTGCAAGTTTCATTCACAGCCCGTCAAAATCGACTGCGGCTGCAGGCAGAGAATTAGGAATTACAAAAACAACAGTGTGGAGAGTTCTCCGTAAACGTTTATTATGCAAACCAAACTGTCTTCAATTAATCCAGCATCATTCTGATGGAAATAAAACACGTAGGCTCGATTTTTGTTTACAGTTACAGGAAAAGATGTTAGATGAAGGTTTTCTAAACAAGATAATTTTCAGCGATGAAGCTACTTTCCATATTAGCGGAAAAGTAAACCTTCATAACGTGCGAGTTTGGGGAACTGAAAACCCACATGCTTATGTGGAACACATTCGGGATTCTCTGAAAGTAAACGTTTTTTGTGCGATCTCTCGTGAGGCAATGTATGGGCCATTCTTTTTTTATGGAAACAAGAGTAACCGGCATGATATACCTGGATATGTTACAATTATGGCTTATGCCTCAGCTACTACACGACTTCGTTTTCCAGCAAGATTTCATTTTCATAACGAGGTTCGACAGTACCTTAACATAACATTACCTCGGCGCTGGATAGATTGGTCTGAAGAAGACCAACACATTATCCTGTGGCCACCAAGATCACCAGACCTTACGCCATGTGATTTCTTTCTCAGGGGTTACGTGAAAAATAAGGTGTTTATCCCACCAATGCTGCACGATATCGCTGAGCTAAAGGATCGCATAATCAATGCAATCAACCCTACCGAAAATGACATGTTAGAACGAGTTCGCCAAGAGTTAGACTTTCATGTTGATGTGTGCCGTGTCATCAGAGGAGCACATATTGAATATTTATAGATTTTAACAAAGACTGTTTGAGTCCCTGCATCACCTCGTACAACTTTCATTTAGGTAAGTGAATTACTTTTTTTGTACTGAATTTTTGTAACTCCTAAGAACATTATGAAACGCCCTGTATACAAAAGTTTAAATATCTCGACACTGGTGCCACGTAATGGGTATAGTTTAAGCAAAAATGTTTTCACGTAACTACTGTATATTCTGAATATGAGCATAAATACAATTTTTCCAGTGCTCTCTATATAACTGGATAGCGGATCCTTATGGCGTAAAATACAATTAAGTGTTCACTATTGAAGCATACTCCAGCGCCGCGGACTGAGATGCTGGGAACTAAATAAAACCATTGTACGCTTGCGCGACTATAATCGTGATGGTAGGACAGTGTTTTATCCCTACTCTTCCCTCTGCGCATGCGTCGTTTCATTTTATTTAGTGGCGCTAGTTTATGCTTCAAATTTTACAATTCCAATACATGAGATCCCCTATCCAGTTATATAGAAATCAGTGAATTTTTCCAAATATCTCGACCCCAGCACCAACTTGCGAGTCCAGTTTTTTTAGAAGTATTTCTTTCCATGCAACAGATTCTGAATATGAGCCAAATCGGACCATAAATACAATTTTTCGTAATATCTCGACTCCAGCGCTATCAAGCGGGTCCAAATTAATTCAGAAACCTTCGCGGACGTGCGCACAACTCACCGAAGTTTCATCGCAATCGGATGAATGGTATAGGAGAACGCATACGGGACAAATATTCATTTTTATATATGAATATATATCTTATCGCCGAATGGTTTCGACGGCTTGTGGCACTTAATAACCTTGTAGTAGCCCTGAGAAGGGCTGTTGTCGTTGATTGGCTTCGACGGCTCGTTGTAATTAACAACCTTGCGGTATACCTGAAAAGGGCTGTTTTTGTCAGCTCTGAGAAGAGCTGTTGGGTCCGGAAGCTGGTCTCCGGCAAAGTCGACTTGGCTGTAGTCGGGAGGTACTTGGCTGTAGCGGTTCGTCCAATGAAATCAGACCGGGCTTTCTTTCAGCGGCAGTTGGGTTTCCACTACAGCGTGGCAGTGACGGTCCCTCGGCGGGCCGGCTGCTCCGGCGGGGAAGTTGGCATCCGCCGGGAGGTCCCACGTTGAGGCGGCTCGGTAACTTCTGTCTTCTTCTTCTTGGTTTTCTCCAGCTGGTGGTCGACGATGAATTGAAAATTCACTCTCGTGCACGCTCTTTTATTGGAGCCTGATGTGGTGGAGTCGCAGCGCCGCTATACTGGGAGAACTGCGCGGCGGGAGTGACGCTGTACCAGCGCGTAGGTATACTGTGCTCACACTAACATCTGAGTACCGTTGTCGTCCGTCGATATTAATTTAGGAATACACGTGGTAACAATATGTAAGATATATAATACAAATTTTGATATAGGTGTAAATATATTTATATATTTTTTTTTTTTATTATGATGGAAAACTTAATTTAGAATACTGCATTTAAATTTTTTTTCTTTAAAGAATTTACCAAATCAGCATAAATAAATACATAGCAATTTTTATAAGACAATGCAATTGTGTAAACAGGATTAAAATCTAAAAATATTTCTTGGGAATGTAATCTCCCACAATGGTGATATATTCTACCCTTCAAACATTATATGTCCATTATTTGTTACTAATTTCTCTGGGGATATCTTGAATGTAAAGTTTTTATTAAATGGCTAAATTCTCTTGATAAACAAACACACAAAGGAATTTGTGGTGATTCCATTTGAAAATAACCTAGAGATAATTTTAAAGTAATTTTGCAACAATACCTTCAACTTGTTTATATGTAAACTAAAATGAAAAGTAAAAAGGTGATAAAACGATTTAATGATAAAGAACAATAATCTGCTGTAATTGAAATTACATTTGTAAATTACAACGACATTTATTTTGAATAAACATTGTAAAAAATATATCTATATCATACTCTTACAATTATTTAAAAATTAACTATTCATTAATGCTGAAATTTAAGCATATTTCGTTTCAAAGCCACCCTTATTCATATCGGGCCATAAAGTCATAATTATTGTATTTCTTAAGAATTGTAATGATAATTACATCTCAGTGTAGTTAAATCATTCTTTATTACTTAAAACAGCTGTATATATTGTATACATACTACATATTAAACAATAGTAATTTTTCATCGTAAACTATGACATAGAATGTATCACTTTCATATATAGTTCATATAATACAACTACTGAAAAATTAATACATTTATGTAACTAATACTGGTAATTAATGATCATGCAGGTGTATTTACAAGACATGCTATTTTTTAATGTATCATTTTTTAAATATAAATACATTCTAATTATATTTAAATTAACAATTTTATATATATTTCATATTTCACTTTTATGTTGCAATAAACTTTAAAATAATAACAAAAAATGTTTAAAATATTAAAAGGCTTAAACAAGATTTGAAAAGGCTTAATAGACACTTCAAATAAATAAATGCTTAATTATCAGAACTATAACATATAATTTTAAACATAAATAACTTTTGCATCAAATAAAAAAATAAACACAAAGAAACAATATTTCATTGGTTATACATATGTAGTTTTAATATTATCAATATATTCATCATTTTTTAAAGAATACCATATTCTTTACAAATACTTTGAATGAAAGTCCTGGATAGGATACCTGATCTTATGATATTCAGACCCTAGCATAAATAAAAACTAGGTGACTAATTTTACATTATCCAGTTTTATTTTTAAATCATGTTAATCTAAAATATAAAGTAAAATTCCACTTATTATTCCAACACAAAGAAATTATTCCAACACAAAGAAGATATTCCTTTACATCAAACTATAGTAATAAGCTTTCCTTTGATGAAAAAGTTTGAAGATTTATCTAACATAGGAGCGATGTTAACTGCATGTAGAAACATTTAATTGGTAGAATGCATCCGCAACTAGTAGAAATAATTTTAAAAAAATACATATTGAAAACTATGCTTACACTATAAATACAAACTGTAAGATAAGACAATGTTATAATATGTTAAGCAGATAAGTGGGAAATGTATTTTAGTTAACATTTTGAGACAAAAAGATAAGCGTCTACCTATACTATTTTACAATCAGATAGTTACAGTTACTCGGAAAAACATATGAGTCGGATCAAATTAATCAATCAGCTTACTTTGGTGAGTCTAACTTGTCACTGGAACGTAACACCTATTTTGTTGAATTCAACTTTCCAAACATTTTAAATGAGTGATCATGATCTAAGATAGTTCAAATACTGCCGCTAGATGTAAGGTTAATAATTCATATCATATACTGTATTGGAATCATTGTAATTGTAAACATTTTGGCATAATGAAAGTTATGATGTTATCATACCTTCTAAAACTGTTAAAAAACATTATAATATTTTATTTAATTATAAATAGATTTAAATCTAAAAATACATTAAGTAATATAATTTGGCTGACCTGTTTCATTACAACACATGTCATTTGATATACCTAATGTTTTACTAGTTCTTTGTGTACAGTTCAGATTTCATTGTTTTTATTTTATAAAATTTGTCATGAAAATGCATTTCATCTCAAACAGGTACTGGAGATCATCTATTAATAACACTGATCCTTCCAATTTAGAAACAATTGATTCAAATAAATAAATAAATTAACCTAAACTTAATGCGATTAAGCTAGTGAATTTTTTTATTTAAAATAATTATTTTAGAATAAAAAATACTAAAATTTATCGATAGTATTTTTTGAAAATTATTTTCACAGGTAAAATTAGTAAGCAAGCGGGTTAATGTAAATAAGGTTTATTAAAAGAATAGTTGGGAGAAATAGAAAAAGTGATTAATTGATAGGGAAAGTTCTGGAAATGAGACTTATGAATCGGCTTTAAAACATATACACTGATAAATGACTAAAAAAAAAACTAACATTTTCTATACGTGAAGGCACTGAATTCTAGTCAAGATAATGGTCCTAGAATGATGTAAAAAGCATATATGTAAAAACTGGAAAATTACAAGATTTATGTGAGATTTGTCCAGAAAGAAACTGAACTTTTTCAAAATTGTTTTATGTTACTGTAACAGTTAATTGTAACTTAATTTATCCCCTTAGAATTAATGTTCTCCACTCTTAGTGCAAATTCTTAGTGTATTTTTTAATTAGAATGCTTTATAATACGTATTTCATGGAATACTCTGGAGTTACCTTAGCAAATTTTCTTTAACCTCTTCTGTTGTCTGGCAACTTTGTCCTTTCAGGGTGGCTTTTCTCTACAGTAACAGATAGAGTTTTGGGGGAACCAATATAATAGTCATGTTATGCTTACCTAAAAACATATGCATGAGGAAGCGCGGTACATCATCATGGTTCAGCATTCATGCATTGTTACCTGTATTTCAAGCCTTTTGTTCTTAATGCCTGATTAAACATTGCATCGCTCGCTGCTTCCAAATAAAATTCTTTATTGATGTTATGAGTACATGGGTTTACTCACAATCAATGACACCTCTCAGTCAAAATAGACAATTATTATCTTACATATAAGAAATTTGGTATGCTTGCTATATGCTTGATTTGGTAAGAAATCATAATATTACATAAAGTTCATACATAAGCCTTCCTGCAACATTTTCAGAGGGTTTCTAAATATTTTGTCTACTTTGAAAAAATTCTCATAAAAGCATATCATAACATAGTAAAAATGGCAAAATAGTAATCAGTTGAACACTACTAATACATCTGTACACTATTTTAAAACTTCAATTTCTTTTTGAACAAACCTTGTATAATAATAATAATAATAATAATGATGTGCTGAAACAGAAATATATGGAGAAAACAGATACAAACTTGACATTGAAAACCAAAAGGTTAGGTAGAGAAGAAAAATAAGATTATAGTGGTACAGAAATATTGTACAGGAAGACTGTAAACATCATGTGATTCTTACCTACATCATTCAACCTTACGTAGTAAAGTATATCATATTATGTCCTTTTTATACCAAAACATGTCAGACATGTTTACACTTATATAAAGTAAAAATTAGATATCAGTAAACCACCCTATTCAAATGAATCCATAACATAACTTTCAGGTATCTACATACAGTTACAGCATATAACCAATACAAATTAAATCAACAATTAAACATCATGGAAACAGTTACTAAACTCTTATATAGTTTTTACTTAAGAATTAAACAATTTATTTTACAATCATCTAATTCTCATGTACAATCCTGCTGCTGACAAAATATGTATAACATAATAAATTCTAAAGTATTTAAACTCTTTAAAATCAACAATCAGTCTTTCTTATAAATTATTAAAACTTAATAATTAACAGTAACCAATACTACAATAATATTACAGAAACCAGTCATGTCATAATGTTTGTAAGAGCTTCATATAGCCGGTCTAGTCAAATAAAAATGTTATAAGGTTTGTAATTAAACAATATTTTTTTCTCCTTGTCATATCTTCCTTGCACTGTATACTATGATACAACATTGTGATATCTTAAGATATAATTCCTCCTACTACTTCACCATTGAGAGAAAAATCTGTTTTGCAAACATTTTTATCCGACTAAACCAGCTGTAAGTCTCATATTTAATATTTGTAACAAATAAAGTTATTGCTTAAGATTATTTTTTAATTATAATAGCAACATTTATTAAATATAATGAACATAATTAACAAACACCAAAATTTATAGAATTTTTTTAATATTATTATTTCTTTACTAAATATTTTAAATTTAAAAAAAAAATTGTTAATATTACATTTAAAACTTATTAGTATTTATATTTAATATTTTTTAAATTTTATTATTTTCTCAGGTTGTATTAATAAAAAATCATTTATTACTTGAAAAAAAAAAGATATTTTCAGAGTACCATCTCTAAATATAGAACTAACTAATATCAAATAACACTGATATATTTGAACATTATCTTAATTAAAAATATACTTAAACAAAAAACTATTAAACCATTTTTAACAATTTTGTTTATACTTAAAAAAATGAGAGTTGATATGACACTATATGCTAAATTCTTTGAAATTAATTATCAACTATCCTATAAGTATGCATAATTAAACTGTAAAAGAAAGTTTTAAGTTTTTCAAGTGCGTTGATGAGATAGATTTTTAGTGAATGTAGCGTATATAGACTTCATAAAAGAGTTGACATATTTTATTTATTTATTTATGAAGATTAATGCATGAATATTAAATGATTAGAAAATTTGAAAAATAATCAACCAGTTATTGATAGTGAATTGTTTCTTTATTAAATATTAGAAAAAAGTTTTTATATATGTATACAGCAGAACAGTAATTTATTATTATTTTGTATAAGAAACATGCACAAATGAAGAGATAAATCAATTTATTTAATGTCTAGGACACTGGGAAAAATATTTGGACAACAGTAGATACTTATAAAAAAATTATTGGCTATCGGTGTGTTAAATACCACAATATTTTTAAATTTTACTTTATCTTCATGAATATTCAGTAAAAAAATGTCATTTTGTAATAATTTAATAAGTTATTTGTATGATACAACTTATATTGTAAATTCCCACCCCCGATAATCTATTTGAATTAATTCATAAACAAGCAACAATAACTAAAAAAAGAAAGTAAAATAATAATAAACATTTCTACTAAACATTTTTTTATAAAAGAAAGTTTCAAGCACTAAGAATCTATGAATCAGCAAGTTGTTTACTAACTTTGTGTCTACATAAATAAAAAAATAATTATGAATCAATACTTTATTTCTACAAGGGTGTACACACACACACATACACATATACATATATATTGTCTAAAATGTATGTTTCATAACATATTTTGTAATTAATTTAATGCAGTATATATAGTTATTTATTGAAATTTTTTCCATTAATAGGCAACATTTCTAAAACTAGATAAAAAGTGAACACATCTGTTCGGCCATCATCAGTCCAAACTGCCTCACTTCTCTCCCACTCAGTTTTAAATTCATTTTTACTCCTGCAGTTCAATTTTTAAATAAATAAATTTTTTTATTTTATTTTTAAGGATACATAAAAATGCATCTTTATCGATTAATTATATCAAGAATAATTAAGTGTACCACTGTTTGGATAACAAAAGGAGCTGGGAGCTGCCCAAGCGTTTTCCTGGATGGATAAAGGGAAACCGTGGCTTCTTTTGTAGCTTAAAAACTCTTATTAAATTCTGTTATATGTTGATTCCTAAAGCTTACTCCTGGACCTAAAAGCAAAGACAGTCTGTCAAAATGTAAATCAATTCCTCAAGCCTGCGATCACAACGATTATTAATTTCATTAAAATATGTCTGTTGATGCTTACTTCCAAGAATTCCAACTAAAAGGTACATTTAGATTTTCAGTGATAAAAAAATGTTGCATAATAACAGAAAATATCCATTTATTCTAATATAATTAAAGTTCAGTTATTTAGCGTTACATTATTTATAGCTTAGGGATTAAGATTTAGAATATATTTTAACTTGTTTAATTACATATTGTATTAAAAATAAGGCAATCATTTTAAAGAAAACCTCTCAAGAAAAATGACAACCTTTTATTTAAAAGGATGTCAACCTTCACTCATCTGAACAAAAAAAAATTTGTTTAAATAAAAGGTTGTTTTAAACAACCTTTTATTTAAAATTGAAAACATCTTACCTACAAGCGCTAAAACTTCAGAATGTGATGTGAAGCTTTCTTTAAAAATATCCTTTATTTTCTTGTTTTATGAAACAATTAAACGTTATAATGCTACATAACATGAACTCATTGTACGTGCATAAGACTTATTAAAATTATCAAGTATTATAAATATTTATTTATTAATTGGCACATATTTAATAGTGACAATTTGTTTTCATATGATAATCACTTATCATAATTACAAAAGGGAAATAACATAAATATAAAATAAATTAATCTATTAAGTCATGTTTTTCTAACTTTTTTTTATAAAGTTTTATTTCTATTTAAATTATAACTAAAGAAATGACTGTTATATTTACATATGGCATTAATTTAACAGTATATGATAATTTTTTATTTCTTCATAACAATCAAAATTCCTACTTTTTCAAAAGTAACTAGATATTTACGACTAATAAGATTTCTTCAGAACTATAGTTCAATTCCTTACTCAAGATATTGCACTTCTGAGATAGTACAAGTCTTGGATCGGTTAGGAAACTTATTTAATAAGCTGACAAATATTATATTTGATCGGCATCATGTTTTTTTCATTTAACTACCTTATTTTAAACGAATCTAATGTATTAGTAAATCTTGTATCATTATAGTTAATATGCGTCTCATCTTTATGATTTACAAAAATTGATTCAAATTTTTTAAGTGTGTGTATCACTCTGTATTTATGGATTGAATATGCATACATAGAGTCGGCCTAATAAAATGATTTAGTGCACTATAGTTATGGTTCATCAAAATTTGTTGTAATTTATGTCATGAGATCTTGTGTATTTTGTCTATGATACCGAAAGCAACAAAACTTTCTTCCAGAAAATGTATATATATATATATATATATATATATATATATGTGATACATATATATATATATGTGATACATATATATACCATATTGTTCACCACAATGTAGACAATAATATATAGCACATTAATATGTGCTAGGAATGGTGTTAGATATGTGCAGATTATTTCTTTACTATATAGCTCAATTATTAATTACTGACATTGACTCGTGTAATAGAAAATGTAATATGTGACAAGCTGTATTTTTGTATTGTGGGGTAATTATGTAAAATATGTATAACTGTATATGTTGTCACAAGTATTAAACATATTTTGACAGCGTGTCTCTTGTTCATTTTGTGGTGATATAGTGAATTCCACTGACCTCAATTTCAGTATAACTTCAATTTCAGCCTTTCATCTGAAAGGGTCTGGTTTCAAATACATCAGGCTTCAGATTTTTTTTGTACGCTACAAAAATCCATTTCATATTGCTGTACACAAGCTTAAAGCTTGTTATAATAACCCATATTACCCATAATAACCCATAATAATGCCCATAATAACCCAAACAGTCTAATTGTAAGTAGAGATATAATTTGTTGATGAGAGAGGTGATAGTCTTGAATTACTTTCATCAACACAGTATTATCAAGAATTTCTCATCATGTTTTTAATTGAGTATTTCATCTGTTATTTCAGTATTGTGAAAATATTTCAGCCATGAGGCTAGAAACAGGTGAGCCCAGCTGGGTTCAGTGTATGGGGAAAATTGGATGAGCAATCACCAGGAGATGCAAAAAAATGTATAAAAGGATGATAAAAATATCAAAACCACCTTTGTGAATCACCTTGCACAGTAGTAAGTATAAAAAAATATTTCCACAACAGACAAACTTTACACATACCGCATAAAACTCATGAAGTCAACATGGTTAAAAAATATGAATCGATCGTAATTAAAGTTCTGGAAAAAGTAGAAATTTCATTTCATCATGCTGAACTATGAAAAAAATATTAAAGCTACATATTTAATAAAATAATTACAATGAAAATTTATTTCATCTGGTAATTCGTTTACTTGATTAATAAAATGTATATAAATATTTAAAATAAATAAAATACTTTTCAGAAACATTTAAACTAATTTTTTTCTACTATTTATTAATATAAAATTAATCATATCCATAAATAACTTAATTTTATTTATTCATTTATACTTAAGCACTGGTAACAAGAATCAAAATAAGATATAAAAAAGGTTATACATTTTTCTAAACATAACATACAAAATATTGGTCACCTCACAGGAGGAAATTAAACATTATTTTTTCTGATTAAATTGTAATATCATGCGGTAAAACAGAAACACGGCTAAAAGTAAGTGAATTATCATCAAAGGAAAAGCAACATGCAATATGAGAAAGTACACAAAAATTTTAACAAGATAAGATTAGAACAGAGTATAAAAAAAAGCTGTAACTTAGAACAGTAACACTAAAAGAATATATGCCCTAAAAAATCAAAGCAAAAAAACATTGTTTGAGGTAACATAGTTAAAAAGAATGTCAAGAATTTCTTTTTACAAATCTTTTTACATTATTCTTATTGTCTAAGGGAAAAGCTAATTTTTACAAAATAAAGTAAAATAGGAAAAAAATCATATTTAGTTTTGTGGAATTAAGAAAAAAGATGCAATAAAACATAAAGAAAAAACTTTTCAATAGAAGAGTGAAATAAATGGAACAAGAAAGTATTTAGCCTTTACAGAAATAGATTTTCATAAACAGGCTGTAAATTGAGAAGATAATGAATAAAATTTAAAAAATGAAAAACTTAAATCATAACCAAGGCAGTCAACAAGATCCAAAACAGCAGACCTTAGAATTACAACTCTCATAATGGGACAGTTTCACAATTTAATTACAGCAACATAAAAATATCATGTAGAACATTTCTCTAATCTAATGAAGAAATAGACTTAAAACAGGATCTCTTTATATTCATTATTATAATTAAACATGCCAAAAGTCATCAAATAAAAAAAAAATAAAATCTTAAAACTTTACCAGAATTTAGATTTAGAAAAAGCGAGGTCCAATCACAGGTTTTTATTACAATCACTTTATATTTTTTGTGATTGGGAGTGACAAATTTTCCAGTGACTGAAAAACACTAAGCTTGATTGGTAATTGAACACTAAACTTTCTTAGCGAAACAGATTTTATCCTCATCAATGAAATTACATAATTACCATTAGTAGTCATCCTAGTAGTGATGATGAGTATTAAGTTAAACCTTACCTCTCAAAATTGTGCAGGAGATATAAATATGAAATCAGCATGTACGAGTAATATCTCATTAGTTCAGGTTGAGTCAGTCAGTCACTCTCATGTGCAGGTGCAATTATTGCTTTATGTGTATTATAATTACTGTAAGCTCTCACTTGTCTGGTGCTGTGTTATGATGATAAGCGATAAAAAATTTTATTGAGTCTTTATTACTGATGTTTAATTACAATATAATTTATAATGTTTCACACCATTATTCAGTTCAGTGAAAAAAAATATTTCAGTATGTATTATCGTCTTACTCTGTATAGTGCCATACAGTTTTATAGTACCATTTTTATAACAGTTTTATTAAGTGTTATTTTCATTAATTTTAGTTTATCCTCTGTTTTGTGACAATCTGGTTTTAACGATGAGTGATTCTGTCATAAGACATAAACTGAGAAAACCCTTAAGTACCTCCAAAATAAAAATAATCAAGATAACCCTGATACTGCAGTCATTGCTCGGAAAGCAAGTAGTGCAACAGGCGTTAGTAAAAGAACAATTTTTAATATAATAAAGAAACACAAAATTGATAGTAAACATTTTAGCCTTAAAAGGACCCAAAAGCTTATGAAAACGTCTAAAAAGTTAGACAATTTTACTAAAACCTCTATCAGAAAAAAGTTTTTTCGTTTTATTTCAATAATGAGCTTCCTATCTTGAACAAAATATTACATGCTGTGAATACCGATCCTGAACTGCCAAATTTTTCTACAAATACATTACACTATGTTTTAAAATAATGAATTTTCATTTCACTTTAAGAAAAAATAATTCTTTATTGATTGAACGAGAAGATATTATTTCATGGCGTAATATTCAAGAGAAATAAGCGATTTTTTGAAGACATAAGGTAATTTATTATCTACATGAAACTTGGGTTAATGTGAGACATATTAGGGTAAAAAGTACGGGTAAATAAAGAAATAAAGAGCGCAGAAGAGGCTTTTATGAAAGGTTTGTAAACTGGGGGGAAAACCTCAGCTGGAAAAGGTAAATGATTAATAGTAATGCATGTAGGAAATGAAAATGTTATTTTTAACAGTGGTTTATGAATATTTGAATGCAGATCTTCCTGAGAGTATCACAATGAAATGAATGTGAAAATTTTATAGTGATTTAAAAAAATTGTGCAAATTGTTGCTGAATGATCTGTCATAGTAATGGATAATGTGCATACCATTGCCTGAAAACTGAAAAATTCCGAACACTTTGACCCGAAAATTGGAGTTGCCAAGCGGTTAAAATCAAACAAATCAGTATACTGAAGACATGTTAAAAAAGTAGAACTCTTAAAAACAGTAAAATCAGTTAACAAAAATTATATTCATTATCAAGGAGATGAAATTGCAAAATCAAAAAATTCATGTGATGCATCATCCTCCACACCATTGCAATTTTAACCTGATAGAATTCATATGAGCACAAGTCAAAGGTTACATTTGAAATAATAACACAATATTTAAATTAAGCGATATAAAAAATTTATTGATAAAAGGTGTTAATAGAGTAGATGCAACTGCTTAGAAAAATTGTATTCAATATGAAATTAAAGAAGAAAAAAAGCACAGGAAGTGGAAAGTTTGTGTGAAAATATTATTGAAGATATTGCGATAAGTTTGGGAAACAATAGTTTATATAGTAAATTTGGGATAATAGTTCAATAGACAGCAGCTTATCAAGTATCAAAGAAATACATTGAGGTAACAAATTTCTTTTTTCTGTTTTACTGGATGAAATTTTAATACAAGGTAACATACTTATTAGTTTTTTGGCCTGATATTGTGTAGATGAAATAATCTATAGAAATTTAAATTTATACAAAATTTCTAATTTTTCATTTTTTGGCTTCTTTAAATTACATATACACCACTAGTGTTAAACAACAAATAAGATAAATTTTTTTTTTCTGATTAATGACTTCAAAAAAAGAGTTAGTTAATAATTATGTTTATTAGGGAAGAGTGTTTTCAACATTACATGGATCTCAGAGAAATTTAGCTTTTAAGTATTTTTTTCTCATTAAAAATAACAGAATTCAAAGATGTAAAATATTTTTTCTGATATGTTAAAATAGCATTGCAGAAGAAAACGTTACTGGAATAGTGACATCTGACCAAAGAAGAAAGAAGCAACCACCAAATAATTACATACTGATGTCAGAGAATCAGTTAAGAACTCGTATTAGCTACACAAAAATTATTCCTAATTATTCCTATAGTTGAGTCAATACAGTAGGTAATGCTCAGCTAGAATAATTGGGGAATTAATTTTTTATAGCACAATAAATAACAGTGACAGTACAACACAATTTTTAATACAGAAATTGATCTGTCATTCTAACAACCAGCAAATACATATTGGACACATATAATTTTTACGTGAAATAAACAGATAAGGGGGAATGAGAGAACTTATAATAAAATTATATTTGCAACTGGAGGAAGCTAAATGAAGACATGAAATTAAAAGAAAAGATAAAATTGCAGCAAAGAAGTGTAACTCAAACATAGTTTATATTACAGTGAACTTAGAGAAATGAATATCAACATCGCTACTAATAAACTCGCAGGCTTTTTATTTAAGAAACCTTAGTCTTTAACAATGTTTAATACAACTTCTGAAAAAAAGTCATCATAATTGCATCTTGTATTCTAAAAATGGTTCTTGAGAATTTAAAAATGGATCACAACCCCTAGCTATTTGGTCTGAAAACTGTGCGGTCCAAAATGATAATGTCATTATCATTGCATATTATATATGTAACTTCTACATGTAATACCAAACTTGACCACAAATTCTTGTTAAAAAGATATACATATGTGGAAGTGGATGGAATACGATCATCAGTGATTGAAGGAATGAAAAAACTGGGCGATTTCACTGTAATGACTCCTTCTGTCATTTGCAGTATTTTGTATTACAATGCAGATTCAAAGAGCTGCTTATAGTTTACTGTTAATAGCTCAGGTGGACTGTATTTAGTTTAATTATAGGCTGGATCTTCCGTATATAGTTGGCACTACCCTGAATAAAAACACAATATGCTTGATGTATGGAATATAAATTTATTCAACAACCAACATGTAATAATCTAATAATCACTTTTGCTCAAATTTGTACTATACTTCACAACGTTGTACCATGTACTGTCTCTTACGGTCTCTATCGGACTCTCATCTACCACATTCACTCCAGACTCTCATCCCACCACCTACTCCTCACCAAGGCTACACATACACTGAAAGCACCTACACACAGACCCCCCCCCCCCCCCAACACACACATATGCTCCAACATTTCCAACATGATGCTAAAAAGATTAAAAAATTTCAAAGTGGTTTTCAATCATTTTATTTCACCATTAATAAATTGAAAAGACAACAGAAAATGAAAATTTGTTAAAAAACACATCTGATTACATTCTTCAGCATTAGAAGCTACAAAATGTAGTTTCATGAAAATGTGGATCTTAAGAGGTGTACTAGAAGATCCACGATTAATTTTAGTTAATTTATCAGAGGCCTGAACAATTAACTAAAGTCAGCAATCTTTCAAGACTGATAAATTCAAAAACAAGATTTACAACAGACATCTTTAAGTAGGTACCTGCATGATTTGAAGAGTTATTTCACTGTCACATTAAAATGATGCAACTGATTATCCTGAATAAATTGTTACACATTTTATTGTCATACATTGATGAAACTGTGAAAAATTATCAGAGGTAAACTTTTGAAATCGCTCATCCCTTAATAAGTTTGTATTAAAATTTGTAAAAAATATCTGCATAAAGTGTTCCATTGTATGAATGAATTAAAATAATAAATTTAATTATCTTTATTTATAATTTAATATTAATATGGGTCTCATTTCTATCCCTTTCTCTGGACTCAATAAAATTATAAAAATGCTACAAAAGTACCTCTGAGGTATAAAAATAATACTTACTTTTTTAATGTTCTTTTAAAAAAGTAGAACATTAAATTATTCTCTATTAAAAACTCTTAAATTCATGTTCTGTTCAGATTTGACAGCTGAATCAGTTTTATGGTATTACAGTTCTTATAAAAGGAAAAAATAACAAATATACTCACTCGTAAGTAATCAATGGCAGGATAAGCTCTCTTACGCCAATCATTTCAGTAAAAAACTATTAACACAAAATCCAACTAACGTATTTAGAAAACTAATCTATATTATTTTCTCTTCATATATTATTTCAACATTCAGATATGCAGAATATAATAAAACATGCTTATTTTGAATGATCTAATCTATTTTTGTTATTATTAGCGTTTGTATGAATTAAATCTGCAGAATTATTTTTATGTTGATAAATTAGAAAAATTTAGCTAGCTTAAGTTTCTGATAAAATTCCCAGCCTGACAGTCAGATTAGCATGTTTTACAAATATCAGAACATCTAATATTGTTTAAATGTTGCATTTTAAAACAGACACCATTTTAAAACTTAGAAAACTATTAAAGGTTTTTTTTTTTAAATAATAATTAATGATAATTAATTAATGGTTAAACAGTTAGCCAAAACTGTTTATAGAACTGTACGACCACTTTATACCAGTTCATGAGTGAATTGAGCAACTAAAGCTTATTGATATTAATACATTTTAAATATTAAACATAATATTTATTGTATTATTTGTTGCTTTAAGATTACCACATATTAATATTAATAAACAATATTTTATACTCAGATTCAAAATTATTGTAACTAGTTTCAAATATCCTTGAATATTATCTTAAACTTGAATTTAAAAATTAATACTGGAACTCAGCCATAATATGTTCTTAACATTATTCTTAAATTTAACATCAAAACACATCAATAAGTTCAGAACGTATACACATGCTATTAATAAAATAAACCGAAACAAACATCCACCTATAGCGCTTCTGCTGAAAGTTTTGATTTTGTATCTTAATCTAAAATTTTATTTGATGTCATTAAATCAGTAACCATGTTAATGAACCAAATTACATAACATCACTAAACTGCTTCTGCATATAAAAGAAACATTCAGATACAACTGTTTTTACTTTATTTTTTATTTTGCACCTTCAAAATTAGATATACTTCTACGCATATTATAAGGAGAAAGATGCGATGGATGAAATAATAAATGAAAGAATTCCAGAACCTTGCCAGATAGTAAACCTGAAATCAGCTCACTAACTGCTATACCGGTTTGCCAACCAGTGTGGTGTAAAAAATCAAATTTTTGGCCAATTCTTATTCTGAAGAAAAATTAAGGAATCAATTTGGAATTGTTTACTTTTTTAGAATTTTGTGTACAAACTTAATAATGTACTGTAAGTTAATTTTCTGTATAGTACAATTATTTCCAATAACAAAATAACATTTTAAGTTTTTATTATACATACAGTAAAAATGACCAAATTTTCTTTACCTTTACAGTTCTGGTAAGGTCAATCTTTAAAATCACAGCAATGTTTCTAAATCAATAATGAGAAAACTTAATATTATTATTTTTCAAATTGATGGATCATAAGTAGTTTATTAAAAAAAAAAAAAAAAATGTAAAAATGATTGACATTGTTAAACCTAATTAAACAAAAATATTTTATTTGGCACGTGAATAATTAGGGAAGGCACAAATATGAATGAAGCTAAATTAACAGCCACAAAAGAATAAATTTTATAATATATATTACCAATCATCAATATTAACATAGATATATACATATTGAACAGATTTAAATCAACTAAAAAGAAATTAATAAATAACTGCTTGAAAGATCTTCTAGGCGTATTACATATAACTTTGTCTTAGTTGTTAATTATGGTACATGCATTAAAACAAAAATAACATATAATAAGAATAATAGAAAGACTTCAATTATTCATCAACAAATTTCAGAACCGGACAGCAGAATAATTAGTCAATAAATACAACTGATATTAAATCAGTACTCAGAAGTCACAAACTTAATAAAAATATTCACATGTTGTGTTAATTACACATAACTGTATGTTTAAGTCATACCCTACAACAAAAGTTGAGATAGCAGTTTTGTTGTGTTAGGAGGGCTATTACTGGTTTTTTTTTTTTAGTCTAGTAGAAGCATTAATAAAAAATAAATACAAAATACAGAATGTTTGGAAAGTCACTGTGCAGTATGCTTTAAAATTATGTGGTGCATTCTGTTTTTTTAGCATTAGGTTGGTTGCCCTGTGGGTTCATTGGGCATTGCTCAGTAATAAATCAAGACATCAGTTGTTGATTTGTGATTGAACATGCTTTAATTCATTTCATTAATTGGAATCAATAGTTGTGAGAAACATAATGGTTCTTTCATTTTTCTGTTGAACACGTTTTTTGTGAAGGTAACATAGTATACTGATTTAATAAAGCACAAGTTTTCTGAAAAGTTTGTAATACTCCTGTTCCTCACCACAATGCAGTTTAACTCTTAACGAAAAATTTCGGGCAACAGGCTCTATTACAGACACTGATTGAAGTAGAAGACCACCTAAACTAAATGAACAAAAGCTGCTTTATATTTCGGATGCTATGGCTGAAAGTCCATCAAGGTCAATGCGTAAATTAGTACAGGAATAAGATATTGAATTTGCTACTGCCCATAAAGCTGTAAGAAAAGAACTGAAACTTTTCCCCTACAAAGTAATGTGTTCAAGAACTGAGATCTACAGATCGTGCCAAAAGACTAAAATTATTGTCAATTGTAAATATGTTTTATTGACCAAAATTCCATAGGTATCCTCAACATTACGTTTTTTATAAATGAAGCGTGGTTTCAACTGGAAGGGTTTATTAATTCACAAAATTCATGAGTGTGGTCGACAACTAACCCCATGAAATACATAAAAAATCATTACATGAAGCAAAAATTGGAATCTGGGTTGGTGTGAGTAGAACGCACAGTGTGGGTCTACTCTTTTTTTGAAAATACGGTTAATGATGATGTTATTGTGCTTTTAACAAACTTCATTAGTCAGTTAACAAGTGGAACTCAATCACGATTAGTTCCAACAAGACGGCACTGCAGCACACTCAGCTCATTGACTTTTTTACAAAATGTCTTTGGTGAACAAATCATTTCAAAGGGTTTGTGACCTGCACGATCGCCTGATCTGACTTCTTTAAATTACTTTCTATGGGGGGCAGTGAAACCAATAGTGTATTGCAACAGACCATGCATGATTGGAATACTAAAAACTGCAGTAACGGCATATGTATGAGACATGAGGGAGACATTGAGGGAGGTCACTTTTTACACCTTTAATAAACTTATCTAGTTATGTAGTTTATTATTTCAGTTATATCCGTTTCTATAAAATAATGAAATAAAGAATAAAAAGAAAAGTAATAATTAAGACAATTTTGTCAATATTCTAACATAATCCCAGTGCACAGCAACTTTCTGAACTGTTCACTAATATACAGTGCATTCAGAAAGTTAAAAATGTAATTGTGTATAATATTAATGGTGAAATAAAAAATGTATTACCAAATTTAAAGATAAAATTTTCATAAGGAAGATTACAAATCTTTTTTTTAAATTTATATAAAATTTAAATGATCTAATGCAATAATATTTTCCGGCTCTTTTTTACATTTATTAATGATTGACAAATGAAATATTCCCAAACATTAAAAAGTATCGAAGATTAAAGATTAAATTAATTAAGATCTTAAATAATGTAATAAATTTGTTTTGAGAGCTCAAACTTTCAAATAAAAGAAAAGAATTTTCAGTTAAAAGCTTTATTTTTGAAATATTTAATCATTCACTGTCAAAGATTTATTCAGTGAGCCTTCACCACCTTGCATTTAATTTGCAGTAAAAAAAGAAACTGAGAAAAAAAAATCTCATGAGATAACAACCAAAAATATTTTAGTTAAGAACAGTAATGTAGTTCCAAAAATGTATTTAAAGTAAATAAAAAGTATCTAATATGTTTTCTTTTACCATACTTTATATAATAAAAAAAAAATATTCTGGTTTATTTAATAATAAAATATTTAAAAATATACATATTAATCTGAAATATTAACGTGTAATTAAAGATTTAAATATATTTGTTTTATTTTCCTAATGTGTACAATGAAATAATATGTACACTAGCCCATCGAGCTGGTCTAGCTGTTAACTTGTCACAAATCAGTTAACAGCTGATTTTTGAAGTCAAAGGTTCAAATCCTAGTAGATTATTTAAATATTAAATTCAAGAAAACTGGTATTTCAGAGTAAAAATTAGTGGTCTAATTTTTAGTATCGATGCATTCAATTGATCACCTAAATTTTTTCAAATATGTCTTAACACTACAGGTTTACCATGTAAAGTAATAATTTAAATATTTAATAAATAATTTCTAAAATTATGATAATTTAATATTGTATGAAATATTAAACTATATTTTTGTTAAAGATTGCCAATTAATGGTACAGAACCCCTATACTACCAAATAGGTTTAATATCTGAATTCACCCCCACGAATACAAAAATGAAAGTTTTTTTTTAAAAACCTGGGACAGGAACTATTTAAAAGAAACAAACATACTGTAAAAGAGTTAAACAATTAGCCTGTAATGAAATTGAAATAGTATAAAGAATGGTTTAAGATTCAAGAAGAAATATTGAGATGCATTACTTCTACATAAAATTTTTAATTCTTTGTTATCAAAAATCTTTATAACCGTGAAATAAAAACATTTAAATGTTTTGAAAGTAATATGAAATCTAAATTCTCAGATCGTGTTAAACATAACCCAAAAATCTGATCTGGTACAATAGATTTCTGCTTCAGCATGCAACAAATTAATAACCTGAAGTTGACGTAACATAACTTAATTTATGAATCGTGATGAAAACTATTGTTCAATATAACAATCTTAAACAATTTATTTACCCCTCACCAACGACAGATAATTGAGGTCTTACAGTACAATGTAAAAAGGAGTTAGATATTTTATTATCACATTTAAATATATAGTTAATTTTTTTATTTTAATAATAGTAAGTGTTTAATATATAAAATTAAAATGTGATAATACCCATGTACACTCATTAATTACCATTACCGATGTTTATAATTAAATTTTATAAATTCAGTATAATAAAAATTATTATTGATGATGATATTAATACTTATCATAGTTACATAAATATTAAATAAAATGATAATAATAATAACGAGCAACCTAACTGACCAAATCCAAAACTGCTCTGAATAATCCAATCGTAATTACTATTCCATAAAACTATAAATTTTCAACCCAATAAAATAACTTTTTTATACATACATTACATATTACAATGCTATATAAATAAAATTAAAACAGAATAAACATTTTAAATAATATTAATAACACAGTTAAATTTGGACGGAATGTAATGAAGCATTAATTAATTTAAAAAAAATATGAGCCATCACAATTTAAGCAGACAAGTGGAGCATTCTCAGTAAAATGCAATGAAACTGAGTTTGGGTCTTCATAGTTTTTCTTTATCGGTACTGAATGAGTAAACTTCCCACACCAGTAAGTTTGCAGCCATGATAACTTTTACATGTTCTGCTAACAATCTCACTTGTGTAATAACTACTAATTTAACAATCTGTAAAAATCTGTAAATATCTACTATACAGAATAAAATTTTATAAAGATACTTTAATAGGCAATGGACACTATTTAAATTTAAAATAGTAAAAATTTGTTGTTCAATCAATGGGCAATTCAAATACAGGCAATAAGTAATTTGTATAGTAATAAAGAAGAAATTTTAACAGAGTTGAAGAATGAACAGTATGATGTAAAATTTTAAAAAATAAAGAAGCTCCTGCTCTATGTGTGGTTAGGTATATGATTCCTGTATGTACTAATAAATATAAAGCAGGAAATATAATTCAATTTTAAATAATCTTTAATTATTATATATTTCATCAAATATATTTATATTCATGTCCAAAATATTCATGACCCAATATAATATATTGAAATAAACAATTATATTCTGTAAAAATTATAGGGGTGAATGAATGTATATTTTCATCATAACATGAAAGTAAAAACTAGATCGTTTAAAACAATGTATGACAAAATTTCTGTTTAATAAAGTAATTCTAAGAATTGAAAATGTTTACAAAGCCATCCTAACATAAGTGATAATAAATATTTATGTTAAAAAAAAAAAATACTTAACATAGTATTCAATTGATTACTTTTAAATTAAATATACATATGAGGTAATTTTGAATATAAAGGTGTGAATAGGCAAAACAAAAGCTACTGTACAG
Organism: Lycorma delicatula; assembly: GCF_047948215.1. Taxonomy (NCBI): domain Eukaryota; kingdom Metazoa; phylum Arthropoda; class Insecta; order Hemiptera; family Fulgoridae; genus Lycorma; species Lycorma delicatula. The sequence goes on along the minus strand of NC_134459.1, from coordinate 7,989,588 downwards.
CAACAACAGATGGCAGCAACATTGTAGGGTAAGATGTACTATGATTATCTGCAGGGAAATAGCGTGCTAGGTTGTTAGGAGTAAGCTTTGATCTCTGGAAAACAATTCAATAATGATATAGAGACAACTGCTTGGTGCTATCCTAGAATAACCAGCCGACTACTTAACAATAGTTCCACGTTAGGTCCATGTATGTTGAAAGCGCTGCTGGATGGATGCAATTTAAGTTGCCTAAATTTAAAATAACAATCATAAGTATCTACTCTCTGAGAGTATAATTACTGAGAGTAGAGTTCCCAAGCGAAATCACTAACTAAAATCTTATTTAGGATGATAATTCACTCATCTAAAATTTGCTATTTCAATAATCTGATTTTAAATTCCAAACTGTACATATAAGAACATACAAGAAGAAACATATAAGAAAAACCTATGTATCCAAAAACTTCTCAAAAATTCCCTCCTTTATAATAAATGTATATATATATATATATATATATATATATATATATATATATATGCAGGACCAAATTTCTCTAATAAAAAATAATTTTTTCTTCACCTTTCTATTTACATTGTGGGGACATTTCATTGATATTCTAAGTATATAAAATACCGTTTTAACAATAAAAAAACTTTTTTTTTCTTTACACTTTAAATAATTAACAAAATATAACTTTACTTAAAAGGTACGTTTTAAAATAAATATTCACCAACATGATTACAAATAAAACCCTTCTCTAGTTACACTAACATATAACTTTTAAAACCCATTCTGTTATGAACTATATATTTTTCTGACCTAATTTCTTTTTAACTTTGGTATAAATAAACCATATGGTTTTGGAAAGTAACAGAAAACATACTTCAAAATGAGAGACATTAGATTTCTTGGGCTTCATTTACCCTGGAGGAAAATAAAAATATTACACCATACGATGAAAAAAAAAATTCTCATTTTAATGCTTACTCATCGACTGGCCCATTTTAAGTCTTAAGTTATATAATTTTTTTTACTTATATAAAAATATTTTAATAGTTTAACCCCAAAATCTTACACAAGTGAATTCCCGCTGATATAATTCAATATTTGTTCTGAAGTAAGTTTTTACAAAGTAAGCAAAATGCGATAAACACATTCACATACACCATACAAAGTAAAAAAAAAACTTTTATTAAGTTAGGTAACATCTACATCATTAGCTATTCTTAGTACGGTTAACATCAGCACATATCCATTTGTTCATATAAAAAAAGATCTGCAATTCAAATTGCCAGGAAGAATTTATTTTCAAATTAAAGTGTTTTTATCTGAATATTTTTCACCTTTAATAAGTCCAAAACTTAAGTAAAAACTACATGGAGCTGACAGATGAGGTTAGCGAGGAAAATAAAAACCATACGGGAAAATAATTTTAAAAATTCTATCCACCACTTTGAAATGAAGATATAAATTTTGTGAAATTTAAACATCTTTATGATTGACATTTTCTAGGCGTATTTATGGATATACAGTATTATTAAAATTAAAATATTGGGGGAAAATTCTAATTGTCTCTTCAAAACATTTAATTAAAATTTTTGAATTATGGTGGTTTTTCAACTAACTTCCTGTTTTATATAAAATTTTAAAGCTTTTTCTTACTGAAAATAGACTTTAAAGGTATTCAAAATGAAAAACTCAACAATATATTATTCTATAACATTTTATAGTTTATGATTTTTAATTTACATTAACTCTTACTGCAAATTAATTTTTGTTTCTTTCTCATATTGATAACATTATTGGCAAAAAAGAAGCTTAATTTATTCATTTTTTTTTTAAATTGTTTCATATAAACATTATTTCTCCTAAATATTGGAATAGTTTTTGCACACTTTTCTTTCTAACAAGAAACAGCTAATTATTAAATGGAAACAAAAATTATTTAAAAACAACCTTTTAGGATGCAAATAAAAACAAGGCGTAAACACTTTTAAAATAAGAAAACTAATTATTTTACATAAAAACTTAACAGAAACACTGTTTTATTCAAATTAAGAATGTAAACAAAAACAACTCTACTAACTGATGAACATTCGGATAATGACATTTTTAATAAGCCATCACACCTATTAGTTCAAATTACAGTTGAGCAAAGGAGAAAAAAAACTAATGCCACAGACTAAAATCAAATTACACAAAGAAGGAGATTTTGTAACTAAGCTAAATAAAATAAACCAGTGAAAGAATTATGATACTTACTTTACAGTAAATTTTCTTAAGCTTATAAAAAGAGGTTTCTTCTAATGTTATTTCAAACTCTATTTTTGGGATGTACTCATAAGTATATCTCTTGTTTTTCTTCTGTATTTTAAAATTTTGTGGCATATCAGATACAAAACATAAGTGTTAGAACATTAAAAAATATTATTTTGAATCAGAGCATACTTCCATCCAGAATTATAAAAATAATTATTACTTTATATGTCCAGATATATATTATTCACTAGTTGAACAAATTGCAATATACTCATAATGAAGATAAAAAATAAAGTCTAATAACAATTATTAAGAAAAAAATCAAAATACAGACAGACAATCATAGTTTTGTGTCACAGTAGTTACAGTCAACATAAAATATTTTAGTTAAGAGTCTTTTCTTCTATACATATGCACATAATTAATGCTGGATATTATTAATAGTATCGACTAATAATTTTCTTCCAATAAATTCTATTATATTTAATTTATTACTTAACAAAAAAAATTAGTTTCTGATGGTAGGATATGAGATGGTATGGAAGATGAATAATGAGGTAAAAAAGGCCTTGTCTCTAGATCAACGCACAGTGAGAATGTATCGGTGAGAAACGATTAAATATCTTTACTATCCAAAAAAACCAAATTTTTTATGAACAATTTTAATGAACAAGTAAATGATGAATGTGAAAGAACTGTGAATTAATTAAAAGCAATACCAATTTCATTATCAGTATAAAGTTAAAATTTTTGGAATGGAAAGTAATTAATTTGTTCATCAAATTAGCTGTTTAAATAATATGTTAACCAAAATAAATTTAAGCCTTAACTGTCCTACCTCCTGAAGTTTCCAACCTTTAAGCTTATATCAAAATAATGACAACATATATCAAAATTAAATTAAAAAATAGACCTATATTCTCACAAATATAAGTTGCTCATTACTGATTTCACTAATACTTACTAAACATAAACATATACATAATTGTAACAGGCTTACACAAGAGCTTTATATTGAAACTATATATGATAAATAAAATAATAATTTAAAAAAAAAAAATTAAACAAATTTCTAGCTATTCATTTTTATTTTATTATTTAATAATGTTGGTAATTACAATAATTATTATATTTATCGATTTACAATAATTATTATATTTAACGATTTATAAACTAACATAATCATCATATCTTAAAAAATATATGATCACATTATGATTTTGTTCAAGCAAAATAAATAAATTTATATTATAATTATATTAGATGAAAACAATAAATATGCTTTTTTTTATTCCAATAAAAATATAAACTCAAAATAATTCTTTTTTTATTAAGCGCATGAAAAAATTTATATTAATTTAGCGATAATGTTTAATATCTGCACATTATTAACACTTCCATATTACAAATGAATTCAGACAATGATAAACTGATAGCAGATAAACAGAGTGAAAATAACTGTAGCTTAAAATAAAACTTAAATAATAAATAAATACTTAAAATAAATATTTCATATTTATTTTAATTATAAATTAACCGTATTTAATTCTTACAAGTATATCTTTATTAAGTTGTTAATGTATCAAAAAGAATAAATTTCAATTAATTATCACGTGATTTTGGGCCGCAGTGGATACAACCAGGCTTTATGAATAAATAATATTATTTTGTTTAAAGATCGAAGTCCAGAAATTAAGACAAAAAAAATAACTTAGTTTCTTGGGCGTATTAATGATAAAAAAAATTATTTTACTTTAGTTTCACAAGCTTTTACAAATTAATTTAAAAATTTTTATGCAACAATTACTTAATTTATCAAAATATAAAAAAACAAAACTTTCATAAAATTTGACAGCAACCACAGTCGGTGTATGAGTATTCAACGGTATAGGAGAACAAATGTTTCCAATCAGGAAAAAGCATTATTTACATTAGACATTTCTAAAAAGTTTTTCCATAATTCATTTCAGTTAAGAGAAAAGTAATAAATTTAAAGGATATAATCACTAATGTAAACAAAAAAAGAAATTAAAATAATAAAAGATAAATTTCAAAAATAAAATGTATTTAACTTACAAGTAAATCTTTTCTGACAATTTTTGAGTTAATTATAATTATTATTAAGATATATAAATGAACATTTTTAAACTACATATTTTTCAGCTCGTGAAATTAATAGCTTCAGATGAACTCAGTGTAATAATAAAAGTAAACGCTTAAATTTACTTAATAAAAATTAACCCTTTCACTTCTAAAATGCCATTACTAAGCCAGTTATAATGGCCACATACAGAATTAATGCTAACCGATTAACAGATTGAATTGTAAATTCACAAAAGTTTTTATTATGCAAATTTTCTTTTAAAGAAAATAATATTATGACAGATATCCCGTAAAATTTGAAAAATAATCGATTGCACTCTTCTCCTTTGTTAATCATCTACATCTGTATACATTTACAACTTATTTCGATAAAAGATACTACAGCACAGGCCTGATATCTTGGTCATAAATTCCACAAAATGAATTTTCAGGTAAGAAAATGGTAGTAAGTAATGCAAGCAAAAGTAAGAATTAGAAATAAATAATTTTTGTAATAAGCTTTAGGGCACGGTATATTATTAATTCTTAGAATTTGGAAAGTAGCGCAAATAGTAAAAGGGTTAATAGTTGCTTAATACTGAAATTGATAAAATATCTAAACAACTTATACACAAAAAATAAAGAAAAGAACCTTTTGAATTAAATAAAAATGAAATAAATTATAATGTAACAACTGTACAGTCTCATTAAAATACAAACAATATTAAAGCTATAGTCCTTACCTAATTTACATCAGTATTGTTTGCATGTACTAGTGACTTTGTCACAATTGTTTTTTTTTATCTTTTTATTCAATATTTTAATACTTACAATAAATTTACAGTCTTCATAACGCATAAGAATACTTTTCAAATTAAATTATTAAATAAACTAGTTTTCCACAACAGATTTTAACTGTACTTAAAAAAAACTTAATCACTGGCTAAAAAATGTATACTACAACTAGTACTAAAAAATAATAAAAAAATTACACATACATCATAAAGACTTTTAAAGTCAACAGGAAATGATTGGTAAAAAGTAGTAATTCAGATTTAAATAATTATATATAAAAACTTTTATGTCATTTACACAATGAAAAAATTATTATTAAAGGAACATTAACAACTAATTTTAATTAAAACAAAAATAATTAAACCTATTTAACTAAGAATTAAACCTATTTAACTAAGAATTAAACAAACAATTAACTTTTTTTGTTACAATCAATAAAAGAAATATAAAAAATGCAGTATTAAATGACTAAACTCAAATATTTTTGAAGTTGAATTAAATTAGCACATAAATGGATGAGGTTCATAGCAGATGCACCAAAAGCTTTTTTCATATAATTTATTGTGTCTTCTTGCGAGGTGGTTTTTTACTTTTAGGTAAAGTTGCATATCCCAAAGGAACCTACAAATATAAAAAAAAAACCATCAACTAATGTTTAGCCAATAATTTTGAACAAAACATAATAATTTAAAAAAATATATGTATTTTCATAAAAAAATTATTTGCTGTTAAGAGAGGTACTGGTATATGAAAATGACTAAAATAAAAGAAAATAAAACAATTTTTATCAAGAAATGAAACAATCAGGATAAAGAACCTATTACAAGTACACAAATTTTGCTAACACATCGAAAAGAGAAAATAGATGCTTATTTATAATCTATATAATACCTGTAATTTCCTAAGTTTTCAAAATGTATAAGATTTTCAAGTCACTAAATTTCAACAGATTAAGAAATACATTACAAAATTGTAAGGCAAATCCTAATTATTTTTTTTCTTACAGAATCATATAATGCATCAATCTTGTAATCACTAATAATAAATGTTGAAAAGAAATAAATAAAATCCATTGCATAATAGTTATATGATAAGTAAATTCTATTATTATACACCAGATTTAGAAGAAATTGGGGAACAAGGTCATTAAATCATTTGATGTAGAACACAATAAATATTTTGACCCAAATCTACACAAAACACACAATTTTTTTTTTTTAAACTCCTCCAGATACTTATTAGGTCCTGGATGAGTTTGAAAACTACTCATATCAGAGAAATTTCCTTAACAATGTTTATTCCTTGTTTCTTGAATGACTGTCATGGGAATCTGTGCAGTTGCTGCCCTGGTCCTACCTGAAGTGTCATGCAACACCTAGAATCCTGTGCAGCTATCACTTTTTATTTTAGAGTCCAGTTAAGGCGGCAATCCTCTTTTACAAATATAAGGAACTGTTGAAGGAGTGGTTATTATTTAGAAAGATTGTACAGAAACAAGATTAGCAGCTCAAGGTGCCTACTGAATAAAGCCAGGTTTCCCATTTCTCATAAAATTACTCAAATCCTTTTTATTATTATACAGTAATGATTACCATGAGTATATAATGGTGTTCAACAACCTCGAGTTGTAGCCCTTCTGTGGGATGATTATACTCTTTCTCCACTCTTTCCTTATCCTTAATTACTTTACTTGCCTCTTCCCTAAACACTCTGAAAAGAACCTATTACTAAGGATGTAGTAAATGTTAAGAGCAACTACTTCCTCAGTAATTATATAATGTGGCAAATCTTCCCATTAGTTGTTTATGGATTATATTTTCTATTCAGCGGAGTACAAAGGACTAAAATAATGGCTGAGGGATCTATCGAGTGAAAAAAGGCATCTTATTATTTAGATAATAAGAGTCAAAATGTCTAGATTTAAAGAATTTGATCTTTAAATTTACACTGATTTTAAAATAGGTAGGGTTTTAAAAAAATGTGTCTATATCCAAAATGTGGAACAGTTTATCGATACCTTTCTCTACCTCATATCTTGTGAAATCAGTCTTTAGTGCTGTTAATCATATTATGACAAAAGAAAAAAACCACCTGAATATTTTCAAAAGAGGGAACTCGTTTGTTCCTTACAAAAATTGAGCCTGTTATCCTGTATTTAGTTTTGCAGCATCAGCAATCTCATTAATAATTTAATAAATTAAATTTTATTTCATCCCACTTATAGATAGATTTAACTGCAGTTAAGTTGTTTTATAAAGATCTATTCTGCCAAACTTAGCAAAAGTTGGACAAAGTATTTGGCAAGTAATTATTATTATATGCTTTAACTTAAAGCATTTAACGTAAAGTTGCTTCCCTACTTATTATCACCATTACTGTAAAACTGGAGAGTGGTTAGAAAATTTTACTACTAACAGAGACACAAAAGTGCATGGTAGGTATAAAAAGATTGACTACCACTGCTTTAGATGACCTTTTGTTGGATTTTAAGGAGAAAAAAAACAAAACTAAATTTATCTTTTGCATCAAAAGTGATCTGCTTTTAAAAAATTTGGAATTTTACATTTCGATGTTAAAAAATTTTACGTTTTTTCTTAATTAATGCAAAGACATGCAAATTTAAATTTTCAAGAACATAAAGTTTTTTTTTTTTAATATCAATTCAATGTAGAAAGCAGAGGAATTAAAAAAAATACAAATGATTTGCTTATCTTTTTGTAGGTTACTTATTTAGTTATGTCCACATCAAATCTTTCTAATGAAAATGAAATAAAATTAAACTCTAGTACAAAGGAACTAGGGCTGCAGTGACTTAATTCAGAAAGTTTTATAAAACTTGAGCAGGCCCAGTCACACATGAATACAATAAGGGCAGACAAATTTATTAAATGTAATTAAGCCTAAGTTTGAATCTGGAGCTAGACCCTATCATACTGCAAAATTCACAAAAAAAAACAAGCTGTTCAGTCATGATGCTTTAAAAGATTTTTTTCAATTCATATACACTTTTTCAATAATTCATAACCATGGAACAAACCAATCCCCACCATGGATACAAAAAAAAACAGAACAGAGCAATATACATACATAGGTGTAGGCTGCAGTGCCCTACACACTGATAATTCACAAATTGAACACTAAATATACAAGAAGTTATTCTTGTTAAGTTCTGCAAGGAATAAAAGCGGCAAACAAAATAAATTCAAAAAATTCAGCTAACCTTTAACTAGCACACTGGTTTGCCAATCCTCCTCTATGGTAGCCTGAAATTTAATAGAAATTGAGAGTACAATTTCATCCAACAACTTAGGAAACCATGGCATATCAGCCAGAAATACTAAAGATATCAAAATAAGATAAAGGATTATAACTTTTGTATATAGCAACAATTATCTTCATAAGCAAAATACACATTTGTAATAGTAATTTTACCTTTATAAGTGTCTTAAAAAATATTTCTTAGTTGTGAAAAGTAATAAATAAATCTTCATTACATTGCATAAATAGTACTATTGACATAATTTGTGAGCAGAGCAGCACACTACTTTGTATTTAAATTACTGATCCCAGAAAGTTTCTTCTATTTGTTCAATAATATATCTTCATAATTAAAAAGTCCTGTTTACTGAGCATCTGCCCATTACAGGTAAAATTGGTCAAAATAATGAAAATATGCCATCATAATTACTAGCGTCTATAGATTAATTTAGAAACACAAAAATATTCTTTAAAACTTGAATGAATTCGCATGTGCAGTATAACAAAATAGAAAAAGTTGCTTTTTATTAGTATCATGCAAAAAAAATTATGCTTTTCTTTATTTTTACAATAAGTTGGCTTTATTTAAAGAAAATTACTAGTATTCACAGAAAATTATGGTAAAATATTAATAAAATCCACCAAAGGATTTTCTACTTCTACTCAACATTTAAATTACAATTTCTATTAAAAAAATCGACACTATGTTGTTTATTTTAATTTATAATACAATAAACGACTACGACTACATTTCAAATTTTTTCATTTGCCTTGGGATTAATTTTAATAAATGGTCACAAAAAATAAGCAGTTTTTTGACCATCACAGTTACAAGAGAAAACTTTTTAGAAATATACTGAAGATTGCTTAAAAAAATGTTCATAAATATGCTGCACACCATTGCTTCAATCTAATGTTGAAAAAAAATCATCAAACACTCTTCAACACTCATCAAACAAAAAATACACATATTATGTAATCAGAATTTAAAGAAAAACTTTATTGAATAAATATTAGGTTACAAACATTTTTAAGAAAGTTATTGGATCATGCAAAAGTCATATAGCATACTGCAACATAATTACACAATTATAAAATGTAATAAAAAGTATTACAAGGTTTAAACTGAGGATTCCAAATTTATGGCTTCTTCACATTTTCATTCTGAAAATGATCCTTAAAATGAGATTTTTTGGGTTAAAATCAATTTTGAGTAATTCATTTAAACAAATGTAAAATATAAAATCTTTTACTGCTAAATCTTACAAATTTTCTATCTAAAAATAAAATGACCAGTCGGCAATGAAAATAAATATTTAGCAAAGTTCATCATTAACTTCATTTACTGTAATATTTTGCTTAAAGCCTGACCCAAATAAATTAACTGAATTGTATTTAAGTAAATTAGAACCCCCAATCAAACTAATACTTTCAGAAACAATAGATTAAAGTCTAGAGCTAAGTTAAGTTATTTGGAGTGCTGGCTAAATTTGGTTAATTTTGCCAGCTCTCCAAATAACAGTAATATGCATAAAATTATTTGCCATATGAAATATTTCTTCTTTTCTTTGTCATTCAGGCAGAATACTTTTCAATGTGAAGCGCATTTTTAAAGTAAGGTCCATTTTGAAATATAAATAAAACTGAAAAATATGAACAAACTTTATTACTTATGCATAAAAACTACATTCATTTACGTTTCTAAGTAACTGTCTTATCTTCAACACATTTCACTAGCTTCTTCATTCCCTCTTTAAGAAATTATGCAGCTGCCATGATTTAAACCATGCAGTAACGCAACATTTCCATTCGTAGTCATTGTGATGCAAGCCACTGTTAAGGTGAAGAAAAAGTGGGAGGTATGTCAGGACTATAGTGTGGAGAATGAAAATTTTCCAAGATCTTTCTAATTTCTTCTGTTTTACTGTGTGTCCAGGCACAAAAAAAATCCTGTGGGATAACATCCCAAGTCTGTTTTTTATAGCTCATCTAAGATATTTTTAACATTTCACAATGCTTATTAGCGATTAAAGCAATTCTACAATCACTAAATTTGATAAGCAAGACATAGGTTTTGTCCATAAAAATCTATTTAGCTTCTATTACAGAATTCTATTACAGATTCTATTTAGCTTCTTTACAGAATGCTCTTGTTTGCACTTTTTCGATCTGCTTTGTCTTGACACTTGAATAAAAAATCCAGGTTTCATCTATGGTAGCAACGTGACGATCACCATTTTCCCAACGCTGCAAAAAGTATATGTACTGCACCAAGATATTTTCCTTGTAAGTGTCTGGTAACATCTTTGGCACCCATGGGGTACATTGTTATAGCCCAATTTTTCAGTCAAAACTTCATAAATCAAAAATCATAAAACATCAAAGACAACTGTGATGGACCACCAGTTTTCTAAAAGTTTCTTATCATCCATTCTCATTGATGACTTGCCACTTCATTCATCATGAACATACATCCACTATTCTTGAAATAAATGAAACCACTATCTTCTGTCACTCATAATATTCCTGCCGTACACATTACAAATTTGTCTGTGAATTTCAGCCACAGAATTTTTTTTATCATCAAAAATCAGATAACTTCTTAAGGAACTAGGTCCTTATAAAAATTCTGATATTTTTGTGGAATAAGGTCTAGTAAAATTTTACACTTTTGGATCTACAAAATTTAAAATACGAGGGATATTCAGAAAGTAAGGAACGTTTCCACCTGACGCCGCCAGGCGCATGCCAATCGCGTATATATTGGTGTGCTCGTGCTCGACACCTCAGTCAGTGCCCAGCTGTGACAACAGGAACCATCTCCGCACTGCCCTTTTTTTTATATACAAATTTGAAATGTGTGCTGCAATCGAAAATCCTGCCAGTTGTGAGGTGCGGTCTGTGATTCGTTTTTGTTGGCAAAAAACTTAAAACCAATAGAAATTCATCGGGAACTGTGTGAAGTGTACGGGAATAATGTAATGAGTGAAAGTTCTGTCAGGAAGTGGTGCATTCGGTTTAATGGCCGAACAAACGTTCACGATAAAGAGAAGAGTGGACGTCCGAGCATTGTGACTGAAGATCTGTTCTCCAAAGTTGACTAAAAGATTCTTGAAAACCGCCGTTTCACAATAACTGAGCTTTCTCTATGTTTCCCACAAGTTTCACGGACTTTATTGTTTGAATTTGTTTCACAGAAGCTAGGCTACCACAAATTTTGTGCAAGATGGAAGCGTCACTGAGTGGTTGAGATCACGGGCGGCAGAATTCTATTACACAGGAATTTCAAAGCTTGTCCACCGCTGTGATAAGAGCCTGAATTTGTATGGTGATTATGTTGAAAAGTAATATTTTAGTACCTCTTTCACATGTATATAATAAAAAGTTTTTCTTGTACTTGGTTTTTTAAAATTCCAAAACGTTCCTTATTTTCTGAATAGCCCTCGTATAATCAAATTACTAGGTTTTATAATAATGCATGAAACATTTTGTAAAAAAAAGAACAAATATTTTGTGCTCATAAACTTTTAAGTTAAAAAGATTTAAAAATTATGTTAAGATTAGAATAAAATAAAATTTCTTTTTTAATCTTGAATAATTTATTTTCTGAAATCTCAACTAAAAGAAAATGTTTACTTCATTGCCATTTTAACAATTACAAAATCATTTTTAACTATTCTTTTTAAAGCAGTTTACTGGTTAATTTTTTATCGTTAAATATTGAAAATTAATAAGCAACTATTTTCTTGAAATTAAAAACAATATTCATAATAAAGTAAGCAGTTAACAACTGCTGAGCTGAGTTCTCAGAATTTTCCCCCCAATTAGGAAAAAAACAACTGAGAATGGTTCTTATTGTTTAAATGGGAAGCTATTTTAAATTAGTAAATTACCTTCAGTATCTATCTATTTTTCAATATCTTTGAGATCATTTAAAAGTCAAACATTTTATAATTATGAAAATGCTTGTTCAAGTTTTGAATGTTCAATGACACCAAGTAATGACATGGCAATAATAGACCCCTTGATATGGTTTGGGTCTTTCCATGATGCTAAAGTTCTCTTATCACAGTCATTAAAAATGTCCACTCCCAAAAAATATTTTTTTCTAAAACTGTATGAATTGTGTTTGTTACATTAACTTTTGAAATTGTTCAATGCAATACTTTTTATTATATAACCAGTATAAGCCAAAAGTAATCGAGGGGCAAAGAATGTATCGTCAGGGTTTTATGTCCTTATATAATGCAATTTATATTGGAAAGTTCTGAAGTACAAATATACCTTGTAACTAATAAAATAGTTATGTTTTGGATTCATATTCTTCATTATGGGTACTAGCTTCTCAGAATTAGTATTACTAAAATTAAATGTTTCAGCTGTAACAATATTATCATTTTATAGCACACAGGCCTAATTTCTCTATAACAGGTAATTCCAAGAAAGGATTCTTTTGAATCAAGAGGAGAATATAGTTAACACCAATATATCACCAATAGAGTCAACATCCATTTTTAATCAACAAAATAATGAGTAAATAAGAGCAAAGGTATTTTTCAATAACTAAGCGATCATAATCTCAATGGAATTACCTCGAACTACAGAAAAGGTGGTTGTAGGTTAGTCCATTTTAACATATCTATAATGTCCTAAAATAACTACTTGGTTTTTCCACTTCGTCATTATTTATAAAAGTATACTTTATTAAATAATTAAAAAAGGGATAGCCCCTTCTACCGAAGGTCAGTTAACTGTAATGAAATAGTACATTTTATAAAATAATTTTTTTTTGTTTTTAAAGTTGGTCAACCTTCAATCTTCATAAAATAAAGTAATAAGATACAGCTTGGTCCATACCATTAAATTCAATAAGAAAAATACTTTTTAATTGTCCAAAAATGTTTCAGACAAATTTGACATTTTCACTACAGATAAATTTCTTTTAGTTTATAAAAATCCTACTTTAAATAGCAATTATCAGTGAGCAGACATTATAAGTAATACTTATAATTAATAAGTCTAATAAAAAAATAAAATAAAATAAAGACTTTCTAATATGTTGGAAATACAATTTATAAGTTATTTCATCAGAAAAGTTATAAAATTTTACAACTAGTATTTAGCAAACAATGCAGCCCAAGCCATTTCTTCGCTTGAAGCTTAAGCTGAATTAGTTAATGATTTCAAAGTAACCGATTCAAGCAACAGCTGCAAGATTAAAGCTGAAATAGATTTATAAACCACTTTGATCTTTAATTGTAAAGCTCATCCATTCATTAAAAAATACAGTAAGAAATCTAAACTCAAAAACATTTTAAATGAGAAAAGTGTGAAACAAATTTTATAAAATTTCATTCTAAAAGACAGAAGAGAGGACTCTTTAAACAGGATTCCCAATTATTTTTCATTTGATTATACTGGTCAACATGATTTTTGATGAGTACCAATAGGGTGTACCTTAATGCAGTTTTTTATCCTGTTTTCAAATATGTATTTTAAAACATTTTTTCATCCATTGTCACATAAAAGCTTCTAGAGCATTGTAAATATGATAGAATCAAATGAGCTAACTCAAAGGGTAGCATTGTAACTGATGTGCAGTTTCAGATATGTACAAATGTGATCTAGTGTAGCACACATTCATCAGATTGATGTCAGTTGTGAGATAGTAATGAACCAGTAAATATTATTGTGTATTACATATTTACAACTTTATTTCTTTTAATTAGTTAGTTACAAAATACCTAGAGTTTGTTTAAATTATCCTAACAATTTTTGTTATGAATGCGGTGAAGTGACATTCAAGTCCCAAAGGCAGAACAAAAAAGTGTTATGAACTTTATTTTGGGTGTAGTCAGGGACCATACAAGGGTCTTTGCCCCCACATATCTGTATTGTGTTATAGGCTTCTCACTGAATGGAAAAATGGCACATGCTACATGTCATTCGCTACCCCTATGATTTGGAGGGAACCTAAAGATCACTCTTCCGACTGTTATTTCTGCTTAACAAACATTAAAGGGATTACGTCAAAATCAAAATATTCAGTGGTGTGTAGCCTAACTTGCAATCTGCAATGAGACCAGTTCCACACTGTAAAGAATTGCCCATACCAAAGCCTCCAGAACATGTGACATTAGATGAAGAGAGCTTAGAATATGATGGAAGTAAGAAAAAGAAACAGATTCTGGTCATAACTTTTGAATAAAGCAGTCATCTGAGCCTCATTTACTGACCGAGAAAATCTTGAGATGGTCAAATCACATGAGTTCTCATATGAGATTTAAAGTTATCCAGAACAACAACCTGAAATGCTTGGCTTCCCTACTAAAAGGATGGAATCTTCTTCAAAAGAATACAAAGATATATACTTATCATAATCATCATTCTGAACTTAAAGACTATTTTTCTGAAGAAAATGGCTTGGTGTTTTGTAATGGCATTCGTTCTCTTATGGAGACACTTTATAATGAACATAACCCAACAGAACAGCACTTGTTCATCGATTCCTCTAATATTATTAAGTTTAAAAGTTGAGCTTCTACATAATGGCAATCGATTCCCATCAGCACCTGTAGCTCACTCTGCTAGTACGAAAGAAACATATTATAACTTATATTGGAAAAGATTCAATATGCAGTGTATGAATGGAATATTTATGGTGATTTGAAGGTAATTACACTTATTCTTGGTCTGTAGCTTGGTTACAAAAAATACTGTTGTTTTTTGTGTGAATGGGATAGTAGGACAGAAATAACCATTTCATTAGAAAAGAATAGCCTAAACACAAATCACTCATTCCTGAACAGAAAAATGTGCAACTTGACCCATTGTGTAATCCTAAAATGTGTATCCATTGCATATCAAACTAGGATCAGTGAAGATTTCGTCAAGGTCATGGACAATACTACTGGTTTCTTGTACTTAACTTAAAACAGAAGTTTCCTAAAATTAGTTATGCAATCACTAATGAATGATGAAAAGTTTAAGCAACTATTGAATCCACTGGAGAAAGCAGTTTGGCAAGCATTCAAAAATGTTACTCAAAGAGTTTTTTGGGAAATCAAAAGGCGGAATATTTTTATGATATTGTCATCGATCTTATAAAAATTTGGGTTGTAATATGTCCTTAAAACACTTCCTGCACTCGCATCTAAGATTTCTTCCTGGAAAATCTTGGTGCAGTGACCAATGAGCACAGGGAAATGTTTCATCCGGAGATTTCAGCTATGAAAAAGAGGTATAAAGGCAAATGGAATCCTAATATGCTGGCGAATTATTGTTGGACCATCAAGAGGGATGCTCC
This sequence comes from Lycorma delicatula, assembly GCF_047948215.1. Classification (NCBI taxonomy): domain Eukaryota; kingdom Metazoa; phylum Arthropoda; class Insecta; order Hemiptera; family Fulgoridae; genus Lycorma; species Lycorma delicatula. The sequence continues at coordinate 7,973,905 of NC_134459.1, read as the reverse complement.
ACAGGCGAAATATAGAGAAAATCGTAATTTATTATTTTCTAGGTGAATCAAATGTTTGAATATTGTGTAGTTAAGAATGTAGAAAGTATTAAAAATGTATGAAATTATAAATGCCTGTCTCTTGGTAACTTTGTGTGATGGGAAAAAACCAATATTATATTTGAATTCAGGAGAAAAAATACTACCAGAATCACATACTTTTCTTCCAAAGACAAAAAAAGTTTTTGTCTAAAAGATTATAAACAACAATAAAATGTACCCATCATTTATTATTACACAGCTGTTCTGCGATATTGTAGGGCCAACTTTATAAACTTTAGCGATTGGTTTATTAAAAAGCTGCCAGAAAAGCTCTAGAAATTGTGGAACTAAGATTTTAATGAGAAACACTGCTTGTCTTATTACCTAGGACCCAAAAAATTGTGTATTTTTTCCTTCCAAATTTAGTGATATAGCATAAACTGCTGATCTTAAAAAGCCTCTTTTCCACCTTTTATACCATTGTAATTAAATCACCATTAATAAAATGATCATAATTTTACAATTATAATCATTATCATATATCACACTATATTTTTATTGTTTAGTACAATGATAATTGTTGGTACTTGATGTCAGTCACCAGTTGAGCCATAACCAACATCTTAAATCCAGGCTTACTACAAAAAGTAAATAACCAAGTGGTTTCAGTTGCCTTCTACATTGAAGAAGATAACCATCAGCATCATCAGCGTACCAAGCCCACTGAAATACAGTTTTACTCAATCATTCTGTTCATACATTACATTATTTTAGATGGTCACAGTAATGAGTGTAGAGCAAAAAATGATGCCATCTCATGGCATCATTTATTAATATCTGTTATGATGGAACAGATATTATCTGTTCCATCATAACAAAATTGAAATAGAACTGCTATGTAAAACAGCAGCTTCTCTTCCTACTGATCATCTAAATTTATGATTTTTCAAGTTAATTAACTCTGAAATCCCATTTAAACCAAACCAAATATTATAACTGATATGGAAAACAGTTCAGCCTACCACATAACAAGAAACAGGATATCTCAAAAGTAAATATTCATAATTCAAACAAAATCTTAATCTTCAAGTCCTGTACCTTAATTTAAATCAGTTAATGTGAAACCCCTTTTTATAAGAAATATTTTTATGAGGGTCATTCCAATAAAAACTGGAATTTGCCACACAAACTGAGGAAGAGCAACCAGTCAGCCACTCCCAAGGTCACAGTCCCACATCAGTAGCAGCATGTCTGAGCAGGAGTTACCATTCTCCATTACGCAACGAATTATTATCAAAACTTCTCACTACGAAGGTTTCAAATCCTGTGAAAATTTTCTTGACTCCAGGTACAGTTCAGAGATGCTACCCTATCAAAAAGTCAGTTTGGGTCAAAAAAATTTCAAGTGGCCATGGTGAAGTGGAGAATGAGTCATGAAGACCATTTATGACCTTGTGGAAGAGTACCATTGCTGAAATTAGATCACATGGGCATAAGTGTTGGGAGTGTGGATATATGTTGTCAAACACTCTTGGATACAGCAGTGTCGGTAAGGTTGGTTCCACGTCTTTTCACTGAAACACACAAATGTCCAGAAAAACATTTGTCAGCAGCTTCTGAATTGCTTCAGGAATATGTAAAGATATTGTACTGTAACCTGTAATGAAACTGAGTGCATTACATCTCTGAAAGGAAGAGAAAAAGAATGGAGTGGAGGAAAAGTGGGGAGAGGACACCAGTCAAGGCCAAGAAATGCTTGTCAGCAGGAAAAGTTCTGGCAACTGTGTTTTGGCATTCATGTGTGCTGTCGATTGATTTCCTACAAGACTGAAGGACAGTAAATGCAGCATATCAATGCCAGTTGTTGGATGACATCAGAGCTGCTTATTGCAACAAATGACACCAGCAACTTATTTGTAACTTCCTCCTCCTTCTTCTTTACAACGCATGGCTGCATACAGTAGCTCAGAACCACGATAAACTCAATAAAATTCAATGGACACCTCTTGAACAATTCAGACTTGTCACAGTTTGATTTCCACATTTTTGGTTTGCTGAAAGAAGCTTTACAAGGGGAAATATTTGAAAGCTAGATATCTGATGGAGAGAATGTTTTTCTGTTGAAGTAGATAAAATACAAATAAATTACTTTTTTTTCTGTAATGTTAACATCAATCAAGCTACTTAAATTCCAGTTTACATTCAATGACCTTGTATGAATTCCAAAAATAAATAACAGAATTTGCTGCTTAAAACTAAAATTATCATATCAATATAAACACACTCAAAACAAAACCATAAGTAGCACGTGTGGGTAGTACCAAAACTTGTTTCAAGCAACAATAAGACATCTCCATTGCAAAAAAAAACTATAAGCTACAAAAATGCACAACTACAGATATAGGTTAGAATGTATAAAATGACAACTGCAAAATTATAAATAGTGAAAATGGTGCAATAAGATCCATTTCTGGTGAAGTGATAATTTTACATTTATGTTTAAATCAAAACTTGTTAAAAAATATGTTAGTATTCAATTTTGGTTACATCCAATAATCAAACTGTTATATCATTAGTAACAAAATACAAATGTTAATACTGAGAATAATTCTTACATATTTTTAACGACCTTTGTAGCTGAAGACATAATGAATGTAGGTGGAAATAATAAAATTGTAGGATAAAACAATGTGGAAAAAAAGGATCAAATCGGAACAAATAAGTCGGGAAAAAACAAAATAATCATTAAATAAAATTTCTGACAAATATACAAGTATCACCTTTTCCCATAAAATTTATTAACTCTACAAATAAACAAAATGGTGTTTTTCCAAGCAACCTATCTACAGTGCCAGATGAATAGTGTAAATCTAAAAACTAGTACATCTTGTGGATAGAATATTTTTTTAAAACATTTTAATAAATCAAAACTTTAACTGCACTTTTGGACTATCAAGTTTGTAAACTCTGTAAAAATAATTCTTATTAAATAAACTAGCAGATATTCCCTAGTTGAAGAGTTTCTTTTAGAATATTACTTTGGTATTGATTAAATTTACTTAATGAATTCAGAAGCACAATGAATCTGTTTATTATATAAATAAATATTTACAATAACTGGCAATGCATTACACTATAGAATAACTTACCTAATCATAACTTTGCCACAGTTATAAACAGTCAATTATACACTACTCTAAATTCTAGAAATAAATATGAAATGACTTCTCTAAATATAGCAAAACTACTAGATTAGTAATAATAATTCAGTACTAACAAGAGAAAAAAAAATACAGCATAAAGCAATTATTTTTAAGACTAAGCAAATTAAATTTAAATAAATGGAAATTTTTACTCAAATCAAAATGTTTTGATAAAAGAAAATCCTTTATTCACCTACAACTTTGTTCAGTTTAACATAAAACTTACTTTCTGTAATTTTCAGTCTACCGTTACAGAAAATAAAATCTCTGAAATGAACAATGGCAAAATCATGTTAATTACTATTTAACTTGCGATTCTTATCTGCAATAGAACGTGTATGGCCAGATAAATCATTTTTCATAAAATGTAAACTGAATGAGAATTATATATTAAGCAGAAACATAATCTTAATATTATATTAAATAAAAAACAAACGTATGATCCAGGGTAGTTGAGATATGAATGAATTCTTGGTATGTTTAACAGTTTAATTTTTCTCCAATTAAAAAAAAAAATCCACACCAATGATTTACTTTTAAGAAATAATAAAGTAATTATAAGAAGTAATAATAATTTCTTTTTGATATCTAAAACTAGGAAAAAATCTTGTGTCTAAAATTAGAAACCATACTGATTTAAGTAACTGATAAGCAGCATAACTTATACAAATGCCCCCAGACTTACAAACATGTTTATTCTGAATTTCATTTATAGATAAAAAATATCAAAGATATCCATGGTCCACAAGAATTATTTAGATGAATAATGTAACAATGATACAAAAACTAATTACATTTTAACATATGTATTAAATAAGTTTTTAACAAAATAAGAAAGCATAAAAATAATAAATAAAACAAAGATTCAATGGAGAAAACTTTCTTCAAGAAATATTTTCTATTTCAAAATTTTTAAAATTATAGCAATAAAAATTAATATCACAACCTTAATCAATAAAAGCCAATTTCCAGAATCTTCTACAAAACAGTTTGCATTTGTCTCTGATCAGTGGGCAATTACCAGGTAGAAAACCTTGTTTTTTTTATTATTATAAATGGCATACTAATAGAGACTAAAGCTCTAATCAGAAGGAATGCAATATGTACTTACTAATATTTTAATAGAACTGTCTTCATAGCGATTGCTACCACTAACAGACAGAAATCCACTGCTGTAATTGTTGGTAATCAAAAGTCAACTAATATTTGTAATACGAATACAAATATTAGTAGTATGTCATGCATTTATGTAACTCGCCTGTGTTTGTACTGCAACTACTCTAGGCTTGGTCTAGTACTTCTGTACTCCTCATAACATGTTCCACATATTAGTAAAAAAAAAGTATCTGAATACATTTTATTAAGAATTCTAAACAATGCTGATCACTGTATTTCTTGTGCCAAGGTTATTTATTACTGACATTAGCCACACAGTACTAAGGATTTATACAATACTGGGTTAGTCAGGAGCACTTTCTCAGATATAATTTAGTAATTGATGTATCAGTTGTACATTACTTTTATCTGACAAACTATGTCACACATTTGTACTTACTGCATCGATTATAAGTATTTAAAATTTCAAATGAGTTGTATGTTTATGAGTGGCTTAGAATATTTTTAAGCTTTCTTTCTGCTTTTATCTGATATTGGTTGTCTATTATTTACACAGTTTTTAGTCGTTGTTTTTATTTTATAAACACATTTTCTTTTTTTAACATGTAAGTATTGTTTAGTGTCAATTTTCTTTTTATATTCAGTGTTACTTTTTGTTTTAACTACTCCTCAAAAATCTACTGATTATGGTTGCATAATAATAAAATTGCCATTAATTTAATATTTTTAATTAAAATTTCTTCCAAACTTTTGTTATTTAAGTTTTACTTTAATCTGAATATATCTTGAGTATTCATTACTAGTTCATGCTAGTAAATAAAAGAATATCTATACAGATAAGCAACTAAAATAAAATGCTAACTCTACTAAAAATGTCTTTTCTGCAGCATTAAACTTATTTTGCTTTTTATATGGCATATAAAGAAATAAAAGAAAAAATATTATAATTTAAATATCAATGAATAGCTCGGGCATTTAAAACAATATTAGATACATCATATACAGTACATAATACAAAAATTCTTGTATAATCTTGATACACCATCTAAGTGACAAGAGAAACATCAACCTACCTTTTCATAATTCTTTCCTTCATCTCTGGTGGTAGTTGTTTGTGGTATCTAACCGGAGTAAAAAATATATTAAATCAAGATTTATTGAAAAAATACTTAACAAATCTATTTTTTGAAATTACTGTATTTATTATAGTCTACATGTAAAATCGATAATGAACCAATGAAATTATGTATTAACATTCTTTAACGTCAATATAGTTATACAAACACTTATTTTTAATATAACGGTTAAATAAACATTAATGACACAATCATTTACTGTATACTTGCAATTTTATAATTCCTTTTACATACTAATAAAATAATTATCACAAAATGGAAAATGTTACTTAAATTCACTCATAAAATGTCGAGTACAAAACACATTTATATAAGAAAAAACCACAACTCTTCAAAACAAAACTTTGTTTTTGAATAGCTTAACTTTTTAATTAATTTTAAAGTACAGCTGCGGCAACCTTTCAATTATATAAACGATTCAATTATAAAAGAACATTTGTTTATATGTCCAAAATCAAGATAATCTCAACCAAACTGGTTGTTATCATTAACAAGCTCAAATATTTTTCAACTAAAATAACTTCTATTCCTACTGTAAAATTAATAATAAAATAATAATGGCAATCAATATATTTTAATACTAAAAATCATATGACAAGCGAGCCCCAAAATAAAACCTCAAAAACTAAATAAGAATAGTTTCGTCAAATTTTAAGAAAGAATGAAGTGGACAAACAGCATAAGCAATCTCACACAAAAAGCAATCTCACAATAACATCAACAGTAAATAAAAAATCTACGAGAACAATCTTAAAATATAGAATTTCCACAAAAAGGAGCTCAACAGATCAATAAAATGCACAATAAACAAGATAATATCATAAACACTTAATATCATCTTCAAGCCAAAGTTGTGTGAGAAAACAAACCGTAATGTTATATAACATCTTAACATTATTTCATATAATTAAAAAAACAAAAACACCAATGAACTGTTACATTAAAGTTTAATTATTAAACAAATAAAAAAAAAAATAATAAAATACAACATTCAATTTCATTAATTAAACATGTCCAGTCTTTAATTTTGTAGACTTCATTATAAATTACAAATCACAATTTATCAGTATGTTTCCTTCTTGTAGTAGGAGATTGAGACATTTCTCTTATCTTAAAATCTTCCTTAATCTCTTCCTTTTCTTCTTCATTCTGTTCGGTCAACGGTATAAAAAAAGTTCCTTCTTCATTCAAATTTTTCATCACTGGCATTACATTTTCTTTACTACCGGCAGAAACTGAAATTTGATTACTTTCTACAGCAGCAGTCACAGTATCTTTACTAACATTTTCACTGCCTTCCAGAACAGATTGAGAATGATTATCTTTAATTTGTAAAAAACCAAAAAAAGAAGGCACACTTGAAGTTTTTGGTAAAAATCTTGACAATTTTGATGATGGCGATATGAAATAATTTTTTTTAACATTTGGTAATAAATCACCACCTGTTTCACTTTTATTAGATTCTAAATTATCTTTACAATTTTCAATCTTTTCCTCTATATCATTTACAGGCACTGAAGAAATGTCGTCTTTAAACCCAAGATCAAGTTCATTTAGATGAATCGTTTCAATATTTTCTTTTATCTCATTCCCTTCATGAGTATTTTCTTTTTCATCATCAAGTAATGATACAATATCAGATTCAGCATCCAAAAAATCTTCATCATCGTTATTGTTTTGTTCATTAAAAATATTTTTTATATTACTCGGAGGTGGTAATGGAGCTTGTCTTTTTTTAATGCGTCCTTTTCTACTAGGAGGTTTTAAATCTGTAACAGAACTCACAGGGCTACACACAGCAACAGAATTTTTGCTTTTACTTTCTTCAGAGTAAATTTGGTCATCTGATGATTTTTCTACTTTATTGTTAACTTTCTGACTATTTTGTTTGTTTTCATCATCACTTTGACTTGAGACAGAGGCCAAATTATTAACAGATAACAATACATCTGTTAAAGGAACATGAAATTCCTCCGCTTCTTTCAAATCTGATTTTAATTCAGAAGACTTATCGGTATTAATTTTTAATTCAGAATTAATAGTAAAATTATCTGCATCTATATCTGTTATCGTAACTGCATTTTCCTTCAATTCAATTAAATTTAATCCTTTTTGATGTTTTGTATTTTTAGAATCTAATTTTTCATTACATTTTACTTCAGATTTACAGGCATTTGATGAAAATGAATCATCTGGTATTAAAATATCTGTACCTATATTTAATAATTCCTGTTTATTACTATTATTAATTAAACTATTATTTTTAGCAAAAGATTGTGCTTCTTGGAATGCTTTTAAGAATGCCATATGGTTTTTAATTACATCTAAATTGGTGGAAAACAGGATTCTTTCATTAGGTCCGGATGTGATACAAACAGGAGAGAACACTGATGGAAAAGGAATGGTTTGAGTTGTTGGCATCCATGAAGACAACGATGAGGGTAATTCATCACTGTCACTGTCCTCCAGCAAATCACTGTCCTTCAAAATAATGTGTCAAGTTATAAATTTTACAGAAAACTATCAAAATACAACTTAAGATAAAATTATAAAATAGTAATTAAATTAATTACAACTATCACACACACACACACACACACACACACACACACACACACACACACATATTATATATATATATATATATATATATATATATATATATATATATATATGCATGCATGTACACATGCTTACATTGTTATATTATTTTATCATTAAATATCATTTATCATGCTTACATATTTTATCATTAAATATAAAAATTTATGATGTATGATTAACATATAGTTTTATAGCAATTACTACTAATACAAACTTAAATTTAATCAGGGTTTATCTGTGAAACCCATTTATAAGAAATAACAAACGTGAAGCAATTTTTCTAACTTCTCTACTTAGATCAGAATCCTACTTAATATAGAACAAAAATTATATTTTTCAAATTTATAATAAGTAAACTATTATTAAAAGAAAAAAACACACTTTACACTTACACCAATTTAAAAAAACACTATGAGAAAAAGAAATTATGTTCTTATTTCTAAATTAAATGATATAATCAACTAATATATAATTTTACATAATAACCTAAACACTTTTTGAAATCTTAAACAAGGGAAAAGTAAGACAAGATGTTTATTTCAGGATCTAAAATAACAGCAATGTTAAAATAAACAAAGATGGTTCTCAAATTTAAATTTATTTCTTTTAGGTTCATAGTAAAGTAAAAGTTTAACAGTTTTAATAAACTTGAAAAGGATTTCAATTTGATGATCTCTCCGTATTAACTTATTTAAATGTTTTATTCCAAATTAGAAAATATAGATATGGGAAAGAAATAGACAAAATGACAGTAATAATTTTGACGGCAATAATAAAGGTATAGATTCAAATTTTGGTACTGTTTGTTAACTTCTTACGATATCCGAATATGTTAGTCACAAGTTTCTTTTGGAACCTGGTTTTGAAATACAGCAGCTGAAATTCAGCCAAAAGTTTGTCACAACATTTTGGAAGTCAAAGTTTAAGCTTTGAAACTTATAATCAAAATGAGACTTTGTAATAATTGTAAGGGAATAATTATGTGTACAATACTGCAGTTTCAAAGCAATTGGAATTTTATGTCAGGAGAAATCAATCAACAAATTTGGTCAAAAACTTTTTATCATGATTTTTGGCCTATCTTCAAAGACTTATATCTCAGGTATACCTTCTCTCAATTTTTTTAAGTTTTATAACAGGTGGAAAGGGCAGCTTTTAAACAACATATCCATGCATTTTGTTTTTGGACCCATATATTAATCTTTAGCTTGTGACATATTTTATAAAAAGGAAATTTCTAGTTAATTATAACAGCTGAAGGTGGAAAAACATTCAGTGCTTCAGAATATTATTAGATTTTTTAAAGAATGTTCTAAAATTTACAATATCTTTAAAAAAAATTGTATAACTTTCTAGGCAGATCTGAAAAAAATACATTCTAAAATGTTATAGAAATTTTTAGAATGTTCTGGAAAATGCCATTCTACAGAATATTGTAAAAAAGTTCTAGAAAACTCCATTTTCCAAAACATTCTAGAATGTTTTGAAATTACATTTCTTCTAGAACATTTTAGAATGTTCTTTATTTTGAAGAAAGGGTATATTTTATAAGCATCAACTTTTTGTGAATTAGCACAGTTGTTAGTGAATAACATCTACAAATCAGTCGTGACATTTATTGTTATTTCCAACTGTGTTTTTAGTTTTAAAATGAGTGAAGTTCTTGGTCCTGCTGCTTTGGCAAGCCTGATTGCTCTGAATATCGCAAGTCTTTAACATTTAATAATGGAAAAGCTTTTTTGTTGCCTGTGAAAGAACTATCAGCAATGGACAAAGAACTTTTACAGTGGCGATCTGGAATTTGCTTTAATGAAGATGCTGACATATGTTCTTATCATAAGCTGTTTTGCTGATGAAGTTTGAATTCTTACAGAAGGACTGGTGTAATCCATTTGGAAAAGAGTCGCACAAAACCAGAAAAGGATTGTGGCCTATTGATATTGACTCTGCTGACAGATTAAAAGGTTTTAACAAATAATGACTTCAAACCAGGTTAAAGGTTATGCCCACGATGTAGGCAAGAACTGGCTCAAAGAGGGGTTCAGCTAAAGAATGACCAACCAGAATCAGAATCTAATGATGTGGAAAATGCTAGAGGCTTATGGAATAACGGATGCCTCACTATGACAAATTGGAATCTCTTCTTTGAAGCTTAAATATGTCAGCAAACAGGATTCAAAAGGCTAACTGAAGCAGAACATAAGAAGAGTACAAGATGCTATTGATACTACAGCAGATCTTCGTATGAGAGGTGACAGAAGAACCATGGTGCATATTAAATATCTGGAGTATGACACCACGGAAAACGAAATAAAGGAGGCGCTAGACAGGGTCCTTGGCAAAGAGGAAAGCTATAGAATAACATCTCTAATAGGTGCATATGGAGAAACAAAAAATGCTACGGTCATCACTACTCACAGAGGGACTTGCCTCACAAAATCTATAACACACGCTGGTTGCCTCCAGGCTTCGGGTGGGGTGGGTCCACTGTCGGACGTATATCAGAACAGAAAATGAGTGCTGCTATCGATGCTGGGCTACTGGGCACGGTAGCAGTAATTGCAAGGGTCCTGACCGAGCTTGACGCACAGGACCGGCAGCTCCGATTGTTGTAAGGATCCTGTTATCGAATCACAACCGCAGTCTCCTCGCCAATTATCTGGTGGAGGAGATTGCCAACCGTGGGTGTTTTGATTTTATTGTGGCTACTGAGCCAAATGTCCTCGCGGCCGCTCACTCGCAGTGGGTGTCTGATATGGCGGGGGATGTCACAGTGAAGCGAGCAACAGGCAGTAGGGACTTTAGTCTGTATCATGGAGCCCTAATGTGTCCGTTGAAGAGTACCAACACCGGATGACACAGTTGCAACGCTTGGTTATGCAGTCCCCCAAGAGAGCTATTATTTTGGGGGGACTTCAACTGTAGGACTGTGGCGGCGGGCACTGGGACCACGAATAACAGAGGAAGTGTCCTGGAGGACTTCCTTGCAGCTACCGGTACCACATGCCTGAACGACGGAACTCCCGACTTATCGAGCGAGAGGCCATGAATCCATCCTCGATCTGGTGATCGTGGATGGGAGAATGGTCACTGATAGAACCGAATTCCGAGTTTTGGAAGAGGAGACCGGGAGTGATCACCTTGCGGTCTACTTGATAATATAAGTCTGTTCGGCGACCCCTGCTGTATGGAACCCGGCAAGAAGACTCACTAGCAGACAGGTGAACATAATTGTGGAGAGAGCGGCACACAAAATCTCTGATGGCAGAAGGTTGGATCCGGAGGTCCTCCAAGAAATAATCTCAAACAAAATTTCCAGCATACCGGAAACGGAGCATAGATACCACCCTGTGTACTGGTGGAACCAGGAGATCGCCGAACAAAGAATCATACTTCAGCGAAATAAACGAACGGCCCAAAGATTAAGAGCTAGACAGGGATCTGAGGCTCAAATTGAACAAACTATGGAGGCCTATAGGACGGCTCAGAAAACTTTGAACTACCTGATTAAGAACGACAAGAGATCTAAGTGGAGGGAACTGTGTGGTGAGCTCGATGCCGACCCGTGGAGGCGAGCCTTCCAAATAGTAATGAAGCAATTGGGGAGGCGAGTGCCTGCGCTGAATGAGGATGAAGCGGCGCGCCAGATGTCCGTACTTTCCCCACGGGAGGAGGAGATAAGACGGGAAGCAGTCTTGTGCGAACCTGCCACGTTCGCACAGGATGAGGTGATTGCCGCAATTAACAAGTTAAATAACAAGAAGAGTCCGGGCCCAGATGGAGTTCCGGCAGAAGTGATTAAAGGCCTGGCTAGAATAGTACCATGGGAGATGACGGACATTTTGAGTTGTGGGCTGCAACACCGCACTTTCCCTCAATGCTGGAAGGAGGCCAGAACGGTTTTTCTTCCCAAACCGAATATACAAGCCCAGGCGTTTGCGAGTACCGTCCTATCAGCCTCATAAATAATATGGGTAAGGGGACCTAAGCGGAAGCCTACATTTGGAGCAATATGGATTCCGTAAGGGCCGTTCGACACTGGATGCGATAAACAGGGTGGTTAGCTGGGCGGCAGAGGTACGGAGCGGTACTTGGAGGACCAGAAGGATCCCATTGATGGTCCAGTTAGATATCAAAAATGCGTTTGGCTCGGTACCCTGGACGGCCATTGTAGCGGCGCTCAGAGAAATGAATGTTAGTGACCACTTGCTAAACCAGGTTGACTGCTACCAGTCTGATCGATGGACGGTCGCACTTTGGAGGGTGTGGTGAGATTTCCAGTCTTCAGTGGAGTTCCGCAGGGGTCTGTGTTGGCCCCTTGCTATGGAACATCTTTTATGACCGGCTGCTCCGGTTGCCTTATCCGAAAGGAGTCAGCATCGTCACTTATGCTGACGACATTGCACTATTGGTGGAAGATAAGGAAATTGGTGATGCAGAGGATAAAGCAAATCGCTTCCTCCAACTCATAGACAACTGGCTAATAAACAACAACATGGAGGTGTCCCCGGCAAAAAGCAAGTGTATCGTCTTCGCGGGTAGGAGAAGACTGCGCGGCGTTCAGGTCGTGATCCGTGGAGAGGTTATAACTGAGGTCAAGGATACAAAATACCTAGGGGTGACAATAGATAAAAATCTCAAGTTTGGTGGACATATAGAAAATGTGTGCAAAAAAGTAGGGCTCACCATAAAAGCCATCAGGAGATTATTCATGGAACACACAGTACCGGGGGCCTCCAAACGGAAACTGATTGCGTCGGCGGCGGTGTCTGCGGCGTTATACGCGGCGCCGGTTTGGGCTGATGCAATCAGGATACAAAGAAACAAGGATAAACTGCGAAGAATGCACAAAACTGCATTGTTGGCAGTGGTGGCAGGGTATCGTACCCTGTCATATGAAGCTATATGTGTGCTTGCGTCGGTCCCGCCGATAGAACTTCGGATCAAGAGCAGGAAAGTGAGAGTGGAAGGGTGTAGTAGAGCTGAGACCGAGGCGATGACCCGACAGTGGTGGAAGGAAGTATGGGCAGAGACTAACGCTGCGGCCTGGACCAGAAGATTAATAAGTGATTTGGACGCATGGCTGGATCGCCAACTTGGCGAGGTGAACTTTTACATAACACAGATGATGTCAGGTCATGGATGTTTTGGTTACTATTTAAAAAGATTCGGCAAGAGAGACACACCCAACTGCGACTACTGCCAGGAGGTGGACAACGCAGAGCATACAATGTTCGAATGTCGGAGATGGGCACAATACAGACAATTCATAGCAGTCAATAACCTGAACGCGAATAACATAGTAGAGTGGTCGCTAAGGAGCGAGCAGAACTGGAATGTTTTTAACAATTTCGCCGGTACGGTTCTTCGCACTAAGTAAGAGGAGGCGCGACAAAGGAATCGTTAGGTTCAATCGTAAATAGGGAGAGGTGGACAGCCCAGTCTCTGAGAGCCTGTATGCCCTGGCATGCAGGTATCGGTGAGGGGATGGGGACTCCGGGGAAATTTCACAGGGATAAAATTAAAAGACCTAGACCCGGCCGGTGTGGCTGGTTTTGGGGGTGCGCGCACTCCTTGTGCTGATCGCACCGGTTTGATGCAAATGGCATAAAGAAGACCGAGAACTGGTTTCTGTCGGCAGGGGTGGGGAATGGCATAGCCGGGGCTTTGCACTCGTCGGCGGGAATTAGAGGCAGGCAAGAAAAGATCTAGTACCAGGGCGGTTGACCTGCCGTGCCGGGTGTAAAACCGGTGGGCAGGAAGACCGCCTTAAGAGTCAAAAGACAGGTATCTGGGCCGAGTATACTTAATTGGATGTCCGGCCCAGGGGAAAAAAAAATCAATGAGTAAGCAGTGTCAAGGATGTAAAGATCTGGATATCCTGATTGAAGAGCTCAGAGCCAAACTTTTGATCTCAGCTCGCTCACAAGTTCAGATTTTGACATTGGCACCCAGTTGCTGGAGTATTGAGAAAACAGCTGGTGCATTTCAATTGGTGCTGCTGGCACACATTCAGTTTTTTGTACCATTTATCAAAAAGTTAAGCTCATGATAGCTGCAATATCCATCAAAGATGACTACAAGGTATTGATTGAGAAAACTGTCTGCAGCTTAGAATCTTAGGATTGTATGCTACAAAATATTGTGAACAGTCCTGAAAAAAATGGGTTGGAGTCCTATTTATTAGACGAGCTTAAAGATTATGACTTGGAGGAACTAATAGAATATAAGCAGTGGATTCATACACTCAGACAGATGGAGGCACAACAGGTGTCTATAGAAAATTTTGTTGAAGAACTTCCCTTGAAGGGTTTTTGCCTCACTAGCCACCATTTTGTTTCAAAACATGAAAGTTTATATTTAAAACAACTGAAGGAAAATTTAAATGATAATCATACAATTATCCTGAGAGATTTTGCTGAGAACTATAAGCCCTGATTGAACATCAGGGCACAGACAAACAGTCTGATTGAACAGTGACCAAAATAAAGCAGTAAATAAATAAACACTACTTCAGTGATGGTTCAGCTGTTCAATACAAGAATTTTATCAATTTGTGCCACCATGAAGACTTTGGTTTAACAGTTGAGTAGAACTTCTTGGTAATAGCCATGGAAAATCACCCTAGGATGGAATTAGAAGTATTACAAAATGAATAACAACAGCACGTGCCAGTCTTCAGCGATCTATTGAAAACCAGAAATTGATACAAAGAGACTTATTTGAATTTTGTAAAGAAAATATACCAGGAATCAGATTCTTTTTCCCTCAAAGAGAAGAAGTTGAGAGAATCCACCCTGAATAGGAAAGCCGATTTAGTAGTGGTCATAATTGCTGGAAAAAGAGAGAAGCACCAGTTTAGGCCAGTTAGCAAAGATAAAATCCAAGTCAGCAGAGTCTCAAATGATACTTCAGTATTTGTAGCCGATGTTTAAAACTGATAAAGCTACTCAAGGTATATCACTAACCAGCCTGCAACCAGGTGAATAAGTGGCTTGCATGTATAATAATAATACTTGGTGGTTTGGAAATATATGTGATATCTTTTGAAGAACATGATGCCCTCATTAGTTTTTGCCCCCTCATGATGCAGCTTCTTATCATTGATGTTCTTATCATTGGCAAATTAACATGAAGGCTTATTAAACAAAAATGAAATTGATATTTTTGCTAGTTAAAAGAAATTTTTTAAGATTTTAGGAAATTATTTGAACGGTTTTTGCATTGAATTTATGTTTACAACTACAAATTAATAAGTGTTCTGTAAGTGCACCCTGTGTCATGAAAAGACCTCTATACAGTTGTCAAATTTATCTCAAATGTGTCACAGTATATCTTCATATCCTCAGGCATTAGCTTACTCACCCAGCATGATTCTTGATCTCTTTGATCATATCTCTGGAGATAATGATGTTATCACATTGGTGACATTGCTCATATACTGATAAATTAATATTGTAATTCAATAAATAAACCTATATATACCAAGATAATATAAAACAATTTCACAAACAAAGTAATGTAACTTTTTTAAATTATAAACTTAATTCAAAATTTTGATTTCTTACTCTTGAAATTAGTTTCTTTACAAAATAATCAAATGGAAACACCTTTCAATATCAAATAAGAATGTATCAAGATAAGAATATCTTACATTATCGGATTAAAAAGTGTAGGATTAATAATAAAATATTAAACAAAATGTCTACGTATAATATACACTTGTTAACCAGAAATATAAATCTTAAATATGTCATCAATCACCAAATTGATTATTTTATTTAAAAGAATGAATTAAAGAACGAGGCTCCTACAAAAAAACTCTCATCATACCTTAATACAAAAACTCTTCAATTCAATTATATCATTCAATATAATTTTTGAAGTAATTCAATAAATATCTTTTTTTAAATCAGTTACTATTACAAATAATATATTACTACAAGTGAAGAATTTCTGAAATCAACTAATAATAGACTGACCTCAGTTGTTAAACCACGCTTCATTGACGCAGTTCTGGTAGAACCTCCTCTGGTTCTTGCACGTGCACCTCCAACTGACGATGTACGCATAAGACCTTCACTGGTCATCTCACCCACGTAAACTGGATCAGCACTTGAATAACCAGAACTAATGTCATCTGTAGACCTGATTTGTCTGTAAATACATTAATTTTTAATTAAATTGTTTGTTATAAAATAATTTTTTTTTATAAGTAAAAAACTTAAAAGTTTCATAATTTCATTTACTCTCTTAATAGACAACGCCCTCAGTGAACTAAATACAATATTGAAATTTGGCAGTAAGAAAGAATGATGAAACTTGAAGCACGTACAGGAAAACTTTTATTTACCCTGGAACAGGACCCAGGATATTGCAGTGTATTCACCAAAATTCTGAACATACCAACAAGCCTAATTAACAGCATTTTTTTTTTTACTATTTAAAAACTCAAGGTTCTGAGATGACTAATCGCCTTCAAATCTTATTTTCTCCATCAATTTCATTTACAATTAGATTTTTAAGTGCAGATACTAAGATGAGGTACTGTTATTGATTACATATTGTATCTACATAAGATACTAGGTAGTACAGAATATGTCTGTACTAAAGGTGAATGTGAAAGTACCTATCAACAATGAGTGAATGTTACAATACCTGTAATAGGCCTACTTGTGCCTGATATTAATTATCTCACCTGGTTTTAAAGCATAAATGGTAAAAAAAGTATTAATGGAGAATAAAATATAAATATAAAACTGAAGATCCAGAATACCGCAAAAATCAGTTATTGGAAATTAATATGGAAAGTTTAACTTGCCTAACGTTTACTAAGTTTTAGTGGTTTACTTTTCATATAATATTAAATATATATGCAGTAAAAATTTCTCAATATTGGACACGGTACAGGAACAAAATTCTGTTCGTTATTTAGAAGCGTCCACTATTCAGAAAAATATGAATACAGTATTACAGGAAAAAAACACTTTGAATAGAACAATGAAAAAAAATGTTGTTAATTAAAATTACTTTGTAAAATTAATTTATTTATTGCAATCGTGAAAAATTTCGGTTTTCAAATTTCAATGGAAATATCCATTTTGACTAACCCTGAATCCATTTTAAGATTAAAAAAAACCGTAAGTTATTAGTGAAATAAAATTTTACGTACTTTTAAATATGTGTATGAGTAAGTTAACAGGCGTACAAGGAAGTCATGTAGTGTCCACATCAAATTTTTTTTAAATTGTTTTCCCAAGATAAAATATTGCCCTCTATGTTCATATTTGAAAAAAAAACTGTACTACTGTAATCGACCAATAAAATAAGAGAATAAATTTAGTGTACTATACTAAAACGGAATAAAAACAATTTAACCCTTTTGATACCAGAGCAAAAAAAAATTATCCCAAAAATACCACCCGATTTTGGCTGTCTACTATTTTACATTTTTCTTGTAAAATCCATTATTTTTTGGCAAAACTTACAATAATTAATTTATTAACATAAAAGAAAAATTTGATATGGACACCACATGATTTCCTTGTATGCTTATTAAATTATATAAAATTTTATTTCATTAATAGCCAACATTATTTTTTCATTTTTTTTTTTATTGTTATTGACTTATTTATTGTAACTTTTTTTTTTTACAATCAGAGGTTAATAATTATTAATAAATCAATATATTTAAATTGATTTATCTAAGGAGATGAAATCTGATTTGAACCAGTCTGTCTTCCCCTTATAAGATCCAAATATCATCATTCATTAATTAAAATTTCATCTGGCTATATCTCTGGAACCAATGAAAATAAGTACCATTTATGATACATTGTTGTAAAGCACTCGATGAGGGCTTATTAATGCAGTTAAGAAAAAGCCCAAAATCCAAATTTTTTTGGATTTGGAGAAAAATTTCTGGGCACAGAACATTACATTTTATTTCACTAAAAACAATCACAAAATGTAAAAAAAATCTGTTAATAAGTCATGGAAAAAAAAAACAATAAACACTGCATTTACTTGTATAACATTACAAGGGAAGTGTGTATTTCAAAATTACAAGATAACAAAAAATTGAATACCATAAAACAATTAGCCTAAATTACACAAGCCTGCAATGGTTGTGTGATTTTTAGTTTCTGATAATTGATTCTTATGTATCTATTAGCGCTGAATCCAAAAATAATCTTTTATTTCCTTCACGTCAGGATTTTTCATAATTCATAATTTGTAGAAAGTTGAAAAATTGCAAAAATGTGATACAGTAAAACGGATAAAACATTTTTTTATAATAAATTAATAAAATACATCACTCAGATTTTCAGGAAAATACTTAAGTGAATTTACAGGAGTGAACCTTCAATCTCATGGAACAGGCTAAATTTTCGTACTTCTGCAGTATGTCCTCAACGATTGATTTAAAGTTCAGATCCTTCTTATGGTCCAGAAACCTTGTTACTATACCTTTAAAGAATCCCCAGGCTACTTTTCCTATAATGTCATGACCAGTAAAGACACCCTCTTTTACTTTTGTGGTTGATAAGACTAGAAACCTGTCAAGAGTTAAAACATTTATCCACATTTGGTAAGACTGACAAATTGCTTCAAGTCTAACTTGATAAGCAGAGGTGAAATTTATTCTATGAGAGCTTTACGAAGCACATTTTTGGTTTCAGATTCTAATGAAGCTCTTTTTGGCCAATCTTTCCTTATGCAATGATTTTCTTTGTCTGCTATCCCACTTATATAAAAAGCAAGAAAATTTAGTGTATCGTCCCTTGCTATCCTAGGAGCATAGATATTATTTTGAGATCACCACATGTAATCCACTGATTGTCATATTAAATTTTATCAAGAATGTAAGCTTCTGGTCCCTGTTTGGGTGCCATTTCATAAACTTCTTTACGATACCAAATTAAAATTTTTCACAAAAATAAAATTTTTTAAAGAATTTGTTTAAAAAAAAATGAATTTGCAAAACAATGTACTAAGACTATGCTGCTTGATAAGTTTATATCCTAAGATAATAAAATACATATATATATATAAATAAATACATATATCCTAACATAAAATCAGTACAGTAACTTAAAACATCAAAAAATGTTACTAACAGCAATGAATAATTATTTATTCGTTATGAAACAAACTATTTATATATATAAAAAAAAATAAAAAATAGAAAATAATAAATTCATAAAAAGAACATATAAAACAAACTCTTTTGTTTAGTGGATATTTGACTCAGAAGAATAATAAGGAACTTGTAGAGTTCCTTATCTACTTGAACTTTGATATTTGCATATCAGAATTTCACAATCATCTTATTAATACAAATACTAATATGGAATTAGCCAATCCAAAATTAATTCTAGTTATAATTTTGAAAATAATTTATCATTATAACAAAAGTAACTATCGGCAATTAAGTAACTATTACAGAAAGTAAAAGGAACTATCGGCAATTAAGAAATGCTATAAACAGGAAGTGCAAAGTGGCAAAAGAAGAGTGGATTAAAGAAAAGTGTTCAGAAGTGGAAAGAGAAATGAACATTGGTAAAATAGACGGAGCACACAGGAAAATTAAGGAAAGTTTTGGGGTACATAAATTAAAATCTAATAATGTGTTAAACAAAGATGGTACACAGATATATAATACGAAAGGTAAAGTCGATAGATGGGTGGAATATATTGAAGAGTTATACCGTAGAAATGAATTAGAAAATGCTGTTATAGAGGAAGAACAGGAAGTTGAGGAGGATGAAATGGGAGAAACAATACTGAGATCTGAATTTAAGAGAGCATTAAAAGAAAGGGCAGAAAGGCTCCTGGAATAGGAGGAATACCTGTAGAATTACTGCGCAGTGCAGGTGAGAAAGCGATTGATAGATTATACAAACTGGTGTGTAATATTTATGAAAAAGGGGTATTTTCGTCAGACTTCAAAAAAAAATGTTATAGTAATGATACCAAAGAAAGCAGGGGCAGATAAATGTGAAGAATACAGAACACTTGGTTTAACTAGTCATGCATCAAAAATCTTAACTAGAATTCTATACAGAAGAATTGAGAGGAGAGTGGAGGAAGTGTTAGGAGAAGACCGATTTGGTTTCAGGAAAAGTATAGGGACAAGGGAAGCAATTTTAGGCCTCAGATTAATAGTAGAAGGAAGATTAAAGAAAAACAAACCGACATACTTGGCGTTTATAGACCTAGAAAAGGCATTCGATAACGTAGACTGGAATAAAATGTTCAGAATTTTAAAAAAATTAGGGTTCAAGTACAGAGATAGAAGAACAATTGCAACATGTACAGGAACCAAGCAGCAACAGTAACAATTGAAGAACATAAGAAAGAAGCAGTAATAAGAAAGGGAGTCTGACAAGCTGACAAGGATGTTCCCTATCACAGTTACTTTTTAATCTTTGCATGGAACTAGCAGTTAATGATGTTAAAGAACAATTTAGATTCGGAGTAACAGTACAAGGTGAAAAGATAAATATGCTATGATTTGCTGATGATATGGTAATTCTAGCCGAGAATAAAAAGGATTTAGAAGAAACAATGAACGGCATAGATGAAGTCCTACGCAAGAACTATCGCATGAAAATAAACAAGAACAAAACAAAAGTAATGAAATGTAGTAGAAATAACAAAGATGGACCACTGAATGTGAAAATAGGAGGAGAAAAGATTACGGAGGTAGAAGAATTTTGTTATTTGGGAAGTAGAATTACTAAAGATGGACGAAGCAGGAGCGATATAAAATGCCGAATAGCACAAGCGAAACGAGCCTTCAGTAAGAAATATAATTTGTTTACATCAAAAATTAATTTAAATGTCAGGAAAAGATTTTTGAAAGTATATGTTTGGAGTTTCGCTTTATATGGAAGTGAAACTTGGACGATCGGAGTATCTGAGAAGAAAAGATTTGAAGCTTTTGAAATGCGGTGCTGTAGGAGAATGTTAAACATCAGATGGGTGGATAAAGTGACAAATGAGGAGGTATTGCGGCAAATAGATGAAGAAAGAAGCATTTGGAAAAATATAGTTAGAAGAAGAGACAGACTTATAGGCCACATACTAAGGCATCCTGGAATAGTCGCTTTAATATTGGAAGGACAGGTAGAAGAAAAAAATTGTGTAGGCAGGCCACGTTTGGAATATATAAAACAAATTGACAAATCACAACTGAGGATGCAAGATTCCACAAAAGTTCTCTCATGAAAAATTAAGGTAAGATATGGGAATAAAATTAAGGTAAGATTAAGGTAAGATATTAAGAACAGGCAATAATATAATTATAGAATTAAATAACAACGGAGGATGCAGAATCCCGTGAAAATTGATTTTGGGAAATTAATATGGGGTTTAATCTTATTTTACTTATCAATAAATCTGAAAGCAGGTTTATAACAAAATTTATGATTTAAGAGACACAAAATATTTCCAAAATAATATTTTCTCTTTTCATAAATTTACTTATGTAAATTTATTTATTTTTCTAATATATTTGTTTACTAAGTAGGTTTAAAAATTGATTTGTGTTAATTTCACCGATGTAATTTTTATAAATCAAAAATATAGAAAATTCATTAAAAAAAGATCTATAGTAAAATTACAATTTCTTTGAAAAGAGATCTACAGCAAAATTATGATTTCTTATAAGCGCTTTAACTCTTTTTTTTAACTTTTTACATTTTTTAACTCTTATCCTAGCTGATAAAAGATTAAATAATTCTGACTTCTACTTTTATTGATTACATCAATTCATAGATAAATATATTAAAAACGATTAACATATTGGCAGATAAATAGCCATACCCAAGCGGAACAGATTCTCTTGATGGATGAGATCTAATGTTTACGTCGACTTCAGGGAAGTACATATCTACATGATTACCAGCAGCAGCAGCAGCAGCAGCACCTGCAGCCGCTTTCCTCATACTGCGTGTTGTTCTCTGATCTAAAGAAAAAATATGTCAATCAACTTTACTTTTATTAATTATTTTACAAAACAGTCTATTAAAATAGATAAGACTCGAAACTATCAGTAAAAAATACACAAGAACATTGATGCCAATTCCAGTTATCTTTTTGTATAAATCAGAACATCCATATGTTTTCAGTTAGTGAAGTTCACTTAAAACTTAAGAACACCAGGAAGATCTGAATGATTCTTTAACCGCTATATGCGCTGTACTTTGAAGTAAAACAAATTTATACAGATAACTGCACCATCAAGTGGGCAGTACGGGTTAAAACTATTCCATTGAAATATTTTGAGTCACTGTCCCATTTTGTAAGAATATGACGCATGGTTCCCTGCAGATGAAGTTTAGAAAATTTCACTTTAAACAATTCTTCGTAGAAGGATTTTATAGCAGTCATGTTGTTATTTTCCATTTAACAAGTAAAAAATTTTGTACATTTTTTTTCTAATACAATGATATTTAAGTAAAAGTTTCATTCTAAGTCCGAAATTGAATATCAAACCCACAGGACATACATGAATTATTATAGTCTGTAAAAATATCCTTTTGTGAAGTACATTTCATTAATATAGGTAGGAAGGAGATTGTATAATATACACAAAGGATGGTCACTGTCAATACTTCTTCCGAATAAAAAAGTTGCCACTGCTGTTCATAAATATGGGAAAAAGTGATAATTCACTTTTCCAGGACAGATTGGTTCCAGGTTTGGTTCTTTTGACCAGGTTCGGTCAGAGGAAAGGGAACAATGAACCCAGAAATTAGAGATATTTTAGTCTCTAATCTGAGACTGAAAAACTATGTACTTTTATTAAAATGTTTATATTGCGTTTGCACCTTTTTATCCCACGATACAAAATTTCATGTAATTTTTCCATTTTGACTCTATTTGTGTGTACAAATTTGTTTAAAAAATGATATGAATATAGAATTTGTTAAAAAAAATTATATAAGCCATTTTATTATTAGACAACGGGAAATAAAATATAAGTTAAAAATTAAATATTATATTTATGAATTTAAAGTAATTATAATTATTTAAAATTTACATATTTTTATTACTTTTTTTGTATCTTAAAAATTTCTTTGTAAAGAAGTTGTTATATTTTTGTTTGACAGGTAAAAATGAAATATTTATTTTTAATTAAGTAAGTTAGTTCTTACACTATGAACTACCAGTTCTTTATAATGAATGTTCTTACTAGCTGTAATGAACAGTTTCTTTCTGAACTGCGAACACAAAATGTTTTCTTAGTATATGCAGCATCTAGAAAGTAGTTTAAATATGATCAATGAAGGGGAGGGGGGTCTCCTTACACCTCTCCTGAACAGCAGACGACTAAGGTAACAGATTCACACTGTACCGTTTATTATCTTTACTGTACCCCATTTAGTCTCTTTATTAAGCCAAGCTAAATGTTAGCTGTGAAATCTAAAGGTTAAAAAATTATTAAAGGACAAAATTGTGATAAACATTTAGGCTTAAAATTAGCAATACATTTTACTTAATTTTTTTTTTAATAAAGCAATTCTGATGAAATAAAACAGATTCCTTTGGTGATATTATTGCCATCTTGTTTCCTGACAAGCTAAAATATTAACAATGAACATAGTCCATTTAATTTCACTAATTTATACTTTAATTTTTTGTTTACAGTAATAACACACAACTTTAACTTAAAAGAAATACAATAAATAAACCTTAAAATTAAAAGATGCATAATAATAACAAAGCACTTCAAATTTATTTTGAGTACATAATCTTAAGTAATCCAACTATTATAATGTTTTATCAATAATAAATAAAACTGAAATATCACTCGCTGCTTACTTTTTAAAATTCTTCACTTTAGTGCTTTCATGTTGTGCACTCCTTCTTCAGATGTTTTGAAACTTAATAATTTAAAAAAGGAAGATCTGACTAAGAAGAAATAATTTTTTTTTAAATTCATTATTGCTAAACTAGAAATTTATAAACTTATTATAATGTACTTTTTATGTCAAGCTAATACTAGAAACTTTACAGAAACAGAGGAAGCATCATAAACCTTAAAAACTGTCAGTCTTAGAAATGAAACACCTAATTATTCAAATACAATGTGTTTATGCGGTTACTGATAATGCTAATTAATTTTACAAGGAAATGAATTTTCAATTCACTATAAAGAAATTGAATTATCATCCCCTTAATGATCTTTTACATAAATTAAAAAAAAAGTTTTATTAACATAGCATCATTATATGGCACGGAATTAAAATGATATCGTTCAACGAACATCTTTTTTTTTTTATTCAATATTTATAGGGAGCAGAACGATGTGTAATGCCAAAATTGAAATCGCAACACTCAGAAAAGTACCTTCATTTAATGTAGAAAGATTATTTACCACTAAAAAAACTAAGTTTTTCCTATGATTACTATAAAATAAGTCAAAAAGTTCAACACAAAAAAACTACATCTACCCTTCATTAATTATTTCCTAATATTTAATGCCACCAATGTCTCATATGTATGAAATTGAGCTATTTCCAAAGAATTTATATTCAATCTTAGATAATCAAAATATGAGATCAACATATATATATATATATATATATCTTCTGGAATTTCTACGAGTTTTTTCAATATTTTGGACTTGAAATGTGAATGTTGACATTCACAAAAAAAAAACTTGACATCTTTACTTTACCTTTATAGCTATATAATAGCAATTATATAGCTATAAAGTACTAATTATGTATCAAGTACTAATAATTTATTCCACCCCTTTAACATGCGACTATGGAGACTGGTTTGTAGCTACTACTGTAACTATTTTCCAGTTAAAATTGTTTTTAATTTGTATACGATTCATATCTATATGGAAACAGTTTTTCTCTATTATATAGTACACAAGATTTCATGGTGGAACATCCATACATTCATGTAGGTAGTTGGCATTTCAAACATTCAATTTTAATTAAGCTAAATTTAATTCTAGAGGTTTAATTAAACTAGTGTTAATTATATGGTATCATATATAAGTAACCTGATTTTCTTTAGTACCATACACTTTGCAATAATGGTTAACCGCAATGGAATATATGGTTTTGGTAACTATTTTCTTTTTAGTTAAAAAAAGCATCATATCCGTGCTATTTTACAAAAAAACAATACATATATTATAAGCACGTCTATTATTCTTTTAAACTTACCTCGAACAAACGAATCTATATTATCTTCAGATTGTGGTAAACCTTTATTTCGATTAATATCAGACACTACATCCATATTTGAACTGAGATCGCACAGACTGTAACTTCGTCGAAGATGGTTTACAATGCCACCACCACCCTGAAATTAAAAAACATATTTTAAATATTTACGTATAGATCAACTTTTTTTTATTTAAAATTCACAAAGGCAATAAATAGCCCAGCCAGGATTTCTTAACTAGAATTTTTTATCATAAAATTAATGAAGAAAATACCAAATATCAAAGGTAACATTTGAAATAAAAGAATTAAAAATTAAAACTTAAAATAATTATTTATGAACAATATCTAAAATTGTAGTGTACTTACATCAGCATTCTCGTTTAAAAAATCAACAAAGAACTACACTATGTTAATATAGTTTCTACAATTAATAAATTATAAATGAAATCAAACTAATTTATTGATCAGCATACAAAATTAACTCCATTTCTAAATATAGATGGAACAGATGGAACAACATGCTTCCAGATCTTTTCACAACCCCTACACAGTTCTTACACACATGTGTTGGTTTTGTTAACTATATCATTTTGCAGGCGATTCAGAAACCTAATTTTACTTTTTTTTTAAATTCAGCATCATAAATTTCATATGGTATGAGTATGTCGATTTACAGCTCTTCTGTGTTAAAGGTTAAATTTGTGTAACATATATTTTTGTCCTATTGCATGAACTTAAAATTCACAAAAAAAAATCAAATGTATTATTAAGACATCTAACATCAGTAAACGTGGAAGGCTATGAAGTATTCAGCTGCTATTTACGTTTAATCTGTTTTTAACCTCCACTCCCCTCCACCCATCACCACCACAACTTTCCCTTAATACTCTTGTAATCCCGGCAGACTAAGACCTTAGTTTAAATATGGTCAATCTTTTCAAAAAGGGTTTTTTATGTAGCAGCACCCATTTAGCAAATCATACAAACATCATAACCTCGTTAATGTTATAGTTTTGAATTTTCACATGTAACAAAAGTTTCAGTAACCTTTTTATCAATTGTAGATACATTAAAAGCTTATTACAAAAAAATTGTGTTGGCCAAAATTGAAATTTATACAATAAATACTCCATAAAATCTTTTGAAATTTGAATGATATCAAAATATATCTGATTAACCAAAGAAGTTTATGATTTCATACATAATTTAATTTTTCAATTTAACCCTTAATAGTAGGCAAATTTTGCAGTTGCAACATCAGTAAATACAGATGAAATGAAAATGTTACTAGTCACATGCTATGTGACTGTCTATTTTGTTTATAATATTTGTGTTTACAAACAGCACTTGTTTCCACGTATATGATTTTTCATGCTTTTATTATGTTTTCAGATGTAGTTTTGTATACAACAATGTTTTCTAGTGAGATTGGGAACACTAAATATGAAAATAAGAGTAGAAAATGATTCTCTCTCTCACTCTCTCTCTCTCTCTCAGTGTGTGTGTGTGTGTGTGTGTGTGCTTCAAAATAACTAACTTTTTTCTTGCAAGATTATGGGCTTAATCCACATTATTATTTTAATTTATACAAAATAAAAAACAATTTACAAATTATTATTGTTAATATTTTATATGGTCTTTTATGAGGAATTAGGTGTAAACCACGTACATCTTTGTTCTGTAAAAAAAAAGTTATATAAACATGAGAATTACATATTTTACACTGCTAAGTTCAAGTATGAAAACAATTTCCAGCATGTAGCAGATTGTAATCTATAGATAGAATAAGCAGTTATAAAATTATTAAGTTTAAATAACTGATGTAAATTTTTTAGCAAGATTATTACCCACTACATTTAAAAGATTGATACATTACATGACTCAATTACCCAATAATTTTTCTTTTCAATTTTGTATTGTTAAAATTTAAAGATTGTACTTATATATTTGGGTTATTACAGGCAAGCATTTTTTTTTATAGTTTTCTTAAGTCAAAATATTTTGCGCTGTAGCAGTAAAATTAAAAATAACATCTACAATTAACCTGCCCAATTATGGAGATTTTTTCAAGGTCAAACCTGTAAATGACTTTTGTCAAGCTGTATGACCGACATCATAATAAATCACCAAACACACATTCCATATTACATTATATCAAGAGATTGAAATTCAGATGTTAGGAGGAGTACCACACAAACTTTTATTTTCAGGTTGTTTTTCCAAACTCTTGACTGCTGAAATAAACCCACCGGGTTGCTCTAGTGGTGAACTCATCACAAATCACAGATTTCAAAATAGAGAGTTCTAAAATTCAAATCCTAGAAAATACAGATTTACATACTAGATGGTGGATACCGGTGTTCTTTGGTGGTTAGTTTTCAATTAACCACGCATCTCAGGAACAGTCAAACTGAGACTGTACAAGATTATAGTTCATTTACACATTCATACATATCTTCCTCTGAAGTAATACCTTATGGTGGTTCTGGAGACTAAACAGAAAAAGAGTGATTGTTGAAATAATGATTCGATAACAAACAACAAAGGCCTAAAATAATTTATAGCTATATAGTGATTTTTGTATTTTGGAATTATTCAAAAATACAAAAATTTACTGTATTATTTTTTAATGATTCTCACCAAATAAATACTCATTTTTTTGAGAGAGAGACAAATAGTTTAAATCAGGAAGTTTATTAGGGAATGGCATTTAAACAAAAAAAAAATCATAACAGTACTAGTTTATTTATCATTATTATCATTAAATAAATTTCTGCTACAACTAAAATGGTGAAAAAATACAATTCAATAAATAAAACAATGATGACTAACAAAAATGTAAAACTAAAACATATGAGCAAATGTTACATAAAGACAATTAAGCACAAAAACATTGACTAAACTAAAATACAAAAAAAAAATTAAAAATACTCGTACTCATATTTATACAAACACAAATCATATTAACACAAATTATATTAACACAAATCACAAGTTCAGACTAGTTCAAAATTCATTAATCTGTAGCTGAACTCTTTAATATTATCCAAATAAGTGCAACGTACCTAGTTATCCAAATCATTTTATTTAACAAAAACAATTCTCTACAAAAATCATCATGTAATCTTGTGTAAAAAAAAAAAACATGACAAACCCAGAACTCCAACCATAGCATAGTTATAGCTCCAAATAACTATAGCTATTTGTATTTAAAACTTATACAAATTATACTAACATATAATTGTATAAGTATTATACATTTCCTTCACAACCAAATAGTTTTTAAGAAAATTATTCATTAAACAAACTATTTTAAATAAAATCTTGAGATTTATTAAAACTATTGCTGCCATCATCTACAGTAAGACAGCAATGGTACCACAGTGAATAATGTGTGTTTTTTCATTAAGCAGAATAACAGACCCTAAAATCAAAATGCAGCAATTTTATTTTCTTAATACACATTTATTTTACACACAGATAGGAAATTTGTTGGGTAGTTATGAAAGAAAATAAACAGGTTTTATTTTAAAGAATGAGTGACAGAATTATCAAATTACTTCATAAGGCTGCTGCTTCATTAAACAACTATTTTATAAAAAAAAAATTTTGACTGGTAGTAAAATTCTTCTGTTTTTATCTAACTGCATAGATTACAAAAAGATGTCGAAAAATATTTAAAAGTCATAAGGCAGGTTATAAATTAACTGTCAAACTTATCACTGCATGTTAAAACACAGAAATAAATTCTTATTTCAGGACAGTCAGAAACATCTAACAAAATGAGATCTGAAAGTAAGTTCAGGCATTTCTGAAACGGTAACAATAACATAAATAACTATTTCTAAACAGAATATTCTTTATCTCAATATTAAGAAATGAATTTCTCATGAGATCTGTGTCTTCAGTAATAAAAAAATTACTACAAATTATTTACGATAAGCAACCACCACCTGATAATCAAAAGACACTAGCTTCCAAGTAATTATGAAAAAAACTGGAAAATAATTTTTGCGGAATCATGAATTCACATTATACAAATTGTACGACCAATATAATTTCATTTTTGTATTTTTTCCAATCCAAATAAAAATAAATTCTTTTAAATGACATTATAAGTAACAACGGTAACTGTAAAGCCATGCTTTAAAATATATTCTACTGTAGAAGAGAAAGGAACTGACAAAAGTTTTAATAACAGAAGCAGTACTTCAAACAAAACCATATTGAAACAAAAAATTATGACAATGAAAGACAGACTTATTATCAAATTTCCAGAAGGTGGCAAACAAAGTAAAATATAAATTCTGCTGAAGTTTATCAGTCTTGAAAATAGAGCCAGAATCCAAGTACAGAGTTCAAGAAATATATATTGTGACATATCATTATAAAATTGTAACAAACATTCTTTTTCTTTCTTACAACTAACATCATACTTACACAAAGAAAAAAGCTTAGTAAAGATTATCACAAGATCATACAATATAATCAGTCTTAATGTACAAAGAAGTATAGAAAACTTGAAAAAATAAAATTCTAAAGAAAAGCATATATCTTAATACAAGTGTCGATAATATAATAAATTTACAATAGGCAACTCTAATAACAAAAAACTAAACAAATAATTCTAATTATAAAATCATGATAAAAAAACTTACACCCGTAAAATATATTTAAATACTAGTCACAAATTTAGTAAAAAAATATCATGCAAAATTAAACATTAACATCTACAAAAAGCTAAATGTCATTTAACATGTTCCTGTGAAATATTACTCTATATGTATAGAAAAAAATTAATTTAATCGATATTAATATTTAACGCTTAGCCAATAGTTTCCAATTAGCTGAAAATTTCCAGCATTCATAACCAAAATAATTCTCTTTGAAATTAAACAGAAAACTCAAAACCTAAATGTATTTCCACAATTTTACTCCTTTTAACAATTTTAATAACCAGATTGAAATTAGTTCTTCTTTAACATAAAATTTAAAAACGTACAAATTGCAAATAAAATTACATATCTTAAGCAGCTAGTGCTCTGCAAAACTTTAAGGGTTTGTTTACTTAGAAGAAATTCTAATAAAAAATATTTTGTAAATCTTTTGTTAGGAAAAAACAATTAACTGTGCTTTGAAAGACATTGCTGGTTTCCCTATCAAGAGAATTTCTTGAAGAAACATCTTTGGGAAATAAAAATTACACTAAATTAAGGATAAAATGCCAATATTACTGATGCTACATAAAATCAATGTTTATTTTGGATGTATTCATTCCATTTGGCATCTTGTGGTTATGGTGACTAATACAATCATACTGATCAACACAGTTTAATGTATTTTATGTATTTGTTAGTGTATTTGTCAAAACTGTTAGATTTAAAATGTTTAAATTAAAACGCTACAGTAAATGTAGAATGCTTTAATACATTAGTAATACATAATTGTCAATGAATGATTTTGAACACTAACAATGTTTCATATATAGGAAATATTAAAAATTTATATTAAATTATACAAATAATAGAATTCACTTAAAAATAAAGTATAAAATGACTATTCAAGCAAGAGAAGGAACACACATTTTAAATTTAAATATGCTGATGAGAAGATCTTCACTGTCTTCACTATGTTATTTGCAAGGCAATAATTTTAATAGAACAAACAAGTATAAATTTTTGCATGCAAGATAATACACAAGAAAAAATATCGACGTAACCTGTATACATCACGGATGTTATTTTATTTTTAACATTCAGTGAAGAAAAAAGTGGTAATAAATAAATAGCTAAATCAAAAAAATTTAACAATACTACAAAAGATCTATTACAACAACTATTATAAATCTTAAAGCAGCAGTGAATAACTAACAATACAGGAAAGTTGAATATGAGAATGAACAAAATGTCAAAAGGAAATTATTAAAAGCACCAAATGCAGCCATAAAAATAATTTAAATTAGAAATAAATGAAAGTAAAAAAAAAACTATTTAAATTTATATTTCACAAGAACAGAATATATTAGCATAATAAATTTTAAAAAATGTACCATATTTTCCTTCAAATCTAAAGCACAATTCTTTAAATTTCAGATATATTTAAAGGAAAATTAATAATTTTTAATTACACATGGATAATAATTCTTGTATACAACATGGGACAATCTAGCACCTCACTGTTATTATGTATATCAGTGTGTTGGTAGTACTTTAATGACAATATGTAAATATTTTTCATCAACTGGATTAGTTGATTTCAGTCTATCATGAGCTGTTGCTGCTTGCATACAGTTATTTTATATAACCTTATCTTTGCGATGCAGAAGAATATCGAAGAATAGTACACTAATATTTGCATATACGATTCTTTAACTGAAGCTTATAGCAACAGGAAGAATAGTTATGGAAATTCAATACAATCCAAAGAAAAAATTAACATAGAAAAACTCCAAAGAATATTCATCTGCAGAAACCATGCATAAGCAGATCAGGGTGAAGATTATTTTACAGCTATTGACATTATGGACACAAGTCTTTGTACCTCTAGGACAAGCAATCATGTCTCCTACAAACATGTCTGAGTGACAACAGATATTACGTCAAGAGTCCAAATGGATTTATAAATGATGGGTAAATAATAATGCACCAGCTTATTCTACGCTTTCAATTTGGAATTTCTGGCCAAGATAACATTCTCTCATTATTCTACATACTGCCATCAGCCCAAATTGAGATCTGTGCAATATCTACCTCTTTCCATCTGCTGGTACTGCTAGAACTGTAGAGAGAACTTGGAATCACTGTGTAACTTCCCAACGGCTGTTTATTCAGAACAATAACTCAACATTTTGGATGAATATATATTTAAAGAAAAGAAATTTGGGGGCTTACTTTCAGGGCACACTTCACATACACATTACTTGATTTCGACTTCAGAATACAGTAAAAGAAAAATAATTCATTATCATGAATTGGTAGTAATTATGTAATGAGTCACCTGACAATACTTTATGAAGCAAAAAAAAATTAATTATGTTTGAATATGTTAATTTCCACTCTATATGTAAAATTATGTTTTCCATTTAAGTTACACTTGCATTGCTCAACATTCAGTATATAAATATTCATTACACAGAAGGAAAAGATATGTAGATACTGAACAAATTAGGACATTAAAGAACATTTGATAAATACAAAGCATCCATAAAATAATAGTGGGGTTTTAAATGGTTACAGCTTCGGAACAAAGCATTGCAGAGAAATGAACTGTACATTAAATGAAAATGAAAAAAAAAGTTTATGTGTGCAAAACCTAGCACATCATGCGCGTCTTGTTCCCAGTAAATGCAAAAAGCACAAGCACATTAGTCATCATGTTTATAGTGCAGAGGATGGTGAATGTGTGTTGTGGCTTGCTATGTTTAAGTCAGTCACACATGTTAGACATGAATACAGTCATATGTACAAGAAGACCCCCTCCCCCCGCAACATGAAAATAATATTTGGCAACTGAACAAACAACTCAAAGTAACAGGCAGCATGCTGAAGCAATCGCATCCAGGATGGCCATCAGTGTCTGAAGAAATGATTGAAGCAGTGTAAACAAGTTTCTCGTGTAGCCCAAAGAAATCCTTGTAGAAGTCTTCTAAACAATCTGGGATATTCTTAAAACATCTGTTCACAATATGTTAAAAAGACCATTTCACTGCATAGAAAAATTCAGTTGTTACAACTGACTTTATCCACAGGATAAAGTGAAATGATTTGATTTTGCTGTAGACATTCTGGATAGGTTAGAAGAGCAAGATGATGATTTTGAAATTAGGCAGTTCAATTTCAGTGATGTACTCATCCAGAAACATGAAACGTTACTTCAACACCGTAATGTTTGTATAAGGAGTACTGAATCTCCACATGCAATTACTGAACATCAGCGTGACAGCGAAAAAGTGTAGTCCACTATTGGTTGAGACAAGAGTTATTCGCCTCTTCTTTTTGCTGAAAAATAAAGAAAAAAAACAACGGAGAAAATCTTCCTGGATATGTTTCAGAGTATGCAGCACCCTAAACACCAGAGAATTCCATTCTCCAGTTAGATGAAGCACCTCCACATTTTGCCACAATCATGCACGATTTTGTTAATGAAACATTTCCTCAGCAATGGATCGGGCAAGAAGGGTGGATAGCCTGGCCCCCATGGTCTGCAGACCTTACCCCCATAGAGTTCTATTTTTGGGGTATGTAAAAACACAAGTGTATTCCATTCAAGATCCAAATCTGGATCGTTTAAAAGAAAGAATCAACTTCTTTCAGGATCACTGAAGCTATCACAGATTTCTTCTATTGTGCCAGATGTTCTCTGTCATGTACGAAAAGACTGAATATAGTCTTCGACATTTGCAGGGCAACTAAGGGAGCACAAACAGGTAAAAAACTGAGCATTTCTCTTTTATTTAACATTTAGTTCATCTCTCTATAATGTTTTGTTTTGCAGCTATAACCACTTAAAATCCCACTATTAGTTTACAGACACGCTGTATGATGTTCTAATTAAATATATAAACCATATTTAAAGATATTATTCAGATTATAATGAGTTTGTGATTTAATGACATCCATTGCTTGGCAGAAGTACATAATTTTTGAAGTATCATAAAAATATAATAAATGTTTTTTAATATACTAATATTTTTCTTTAAGATATTAGTATGAACATTTATCTTTTATAATATTTAAAAAAATCTAATTACAAGTTGCATTTGAAGCTATATGGTACATAACAAACACAAAAAAACAATCAAAAATTTCTACTAAAATACAGAAACTTAATAAAATACATTTTACTGCATTTAAAACATGTTTACTATAAGTGATGCTACAAAATCCACTATGACTTGCATATCCAAATAAAATATTATTTGTAACCATTGAGCAAAAGCATTAAACATTAATTATATTAATTATTAAGCAAAGCAGATAACAAAAAGCACTGTGTAATCAACAAAAAACAATTTTTTTTAAACAAAATACTAATAATAAAATTTAAAAAAAGTAATGTATGTATATTGTTTATTTAAAAAGATCCCAAATGATATTATTTAAATTTACTAATGTAAATTTTAAACAAATTAACACTACAATTGTAATTATGTGTGCAGTCCTTTTTGAGAAAATACAAATTTTTACATTTACAAGACAAATTATATAACAGTGAATAAACATTTGTAATTTTATGCACATAACAATTAAATATTCTTTTCCACAGCATTTATTCCAGTAAATTAACAGTGAATCACCTAACGCATTACACTTAGCACTATACTTGTGATCGACAATTTTTATTTATCATTTTTCTGATCATTTGCATAATCTTATTTATTATTATTATTATTCTTCTGTTATTAGCAATTTTAATTATGTTATTAGTATAAAAGCTTTTTTCTTTTTTTTTTATAATCAAAATAATTTGTATTCCTATTCATTCATAAAAACAAGAGATCTAGCTACAAAAAATTTAATTTTCTATTAAGATCATTAAATTTTAATCCATCAAATTTAAATTTGTCTTCTTAGAACGAGTGCGACGTGATCGGGTTATTCGAGTGAGGCTGCTGGGTTCAAGCAGTGCAACATGTACAGGCGGTTGATAATCTTCATCTTCAGAATCGTCGATCAAGTTAACATTCGACAATATATGAGCCTGATGACCTTCAGATATATCTACTGGTTTTGAATTAGCACTGTATTGATTGTGGACATCGTTGTGATTTTCAGACTTGTCCGTGATTGAAGGCAGTTGCTATACATCAAATGAGAGAGGAGACATCAAGCCAAGCCACACCAAGTCAAACAAACCAAAATAAAAACAAAAAATAAAACCGGGTGTTAGTATTAAAACAAAAATGTGCAGTTAAAGAAATAATAAAATTAATAAAACTAAAAAATTAAAAAAGAAAAAAATCATAGCGTAGCAAAATCCCTTTCAAGTCAATTACTCTAAATTTTGTAACAGTGGTTCCCGGTCAATATAAATGTAATCTTTAGATAAGATCTATAAAAAAAGGATTACTCTGGATAAAGTGAGCACAAAACATAGCCATAATATTTTATGAATGTTTTACAGTGTTCGCTTTTCAAACATTTATATTTTTTCTGATGTAAAGGTATTTTTGTTCAAACATAAAATTTTACATTAACTTGTGAATATTATTCTTTTAATATTTACATCAACTGTATGTTAATGTATCAGGATAGGGACCCTTCCTTTTCAAATGTGTAAAAGTATTTTAGTTATCTAATCATTCAATACAAATAAAGCACATTTTTAAAGAAATGTTTAAATTTCATCAACAATTTTAAATGAATCAGTTTGTGACACGCACTTAATATAAAGTTAAAAAATTCTCAGAAATTTCAGAAAGAGTATTTAAATATTTATTAGTCTAGCACAAAACACTTCCACTAGGAGATAACTCACAAATATGCTGACATTTCATTCAGACTCAAAATATCTAAATACAAACAGGATATTTCAAAAGAGCTTTACTAATATGAGAAAGTTATAGTATACTTCCACAAACAATATCCTAACATTTTGCGAGTAGTAAATTTATAATTAACTTCCACTTTTCTCAATAACTGAAGAGCACTTGACATAACAAAAGAAACTCTTCTAACAAGCACATGATTGTCAATTGTCTTTTATACTCTCCCTTTAGCGATCTAGTTATTTTAAAGCAAGACTACAAAGATATTTTCATCTCAGGACACATAATTCTGATTTTTATAAAAACAAAATCCCTTTCGGCACGCCGGAAGGCAGAGGTACATTTCAACGGTGCTAAATAGGGGGAAAAAATAAATTCCACCTTAAAGTTAAGAAAAACTTACTCAATATGACAATGGTTGCATGTGAAAAAAGTTTCACAGTTTAGCATACGACAAGCTCCATGTTCTTACAATTCCAGCAAAATTTTGGTCATCCCTTGGCCATAAGAGTTGGTCATATCAAAAATTGTTTAAGACAATAGTTTTAGGTAATGTTTAGAGGACTAACAACCACTTTAAACAAATTCAATACTGTGTCTATTGAGGGACGTATGATTGGGTCAATGGTTGGTGATATAAAAACCTTTACTTTTTTAAAAGTTTTAGGCCCTTAACCAAAAAATAGTACGATTTCAATATTTTACTTATAAAGTTATAGTGATATTTTGTTTTTTCAAAAGCCCCCCATTTCTACCCCCATAGTTTGATTTTGCCTAAATAAACTTTACGAAGATTTTGGGTTGTTATATTTTATGTATCAATTTGAAAGTGATTGACGCAAAATTACGGCAGTAATTGTGTCCCCAAGAAAGATATATATATATAATTATTATAAATCCAGTATGCAGACTAGAAATAGAAAACCATGCAATATTTTTGATCCTATTTGCAGATATTGTTTTATTAACAACTTCTGAAAAACCTTTATACGCCAAGTTTTTCTACTTCATATGGATAAAATTCCCCAAAAAATACCCTGTCGATATGTGAAATTAGCAATCCTCTGCTATCCTGTTTACAATTACAGCAGTTTTAAAATTCAGTAGTCAAATACATTTTTAGATTAGATTGATATGTACGTAAGTCCCAAAATGTCAAGAAAACCCAAAGGAACCAAGAAAATAAAATGCAAAGGAGATAATTCAGTGCCAAACAATCTACTAAAATAAAAGGAAATTGTAATAAATTATTCGTAAACATAGGTATGCCTTTTAATTTTGGACGGGAGTACAACCTTCTTGGTCAATTTGTCAGATGGTGCAATTGCTAGAGCATGTCCTGATACAAGGCACCAGTAATGATCGGCTTCATGAAAAAAAATGTACTTTACAGTTAGTAAATAAGGGTGCTAAGTCCAATCTGTTTGTGTGAATTAGGTTGATTTTATAAAATCTTTTTAAAAAAATAAAGCAGCAAAACTTTATTTCCATTAATTTTCTGATAATGCTAGACAGAAATATCCCTGCATATAATTTAAAACTCAGATAAAAAACAGAATAAACAGATAAAAAACAGAATAAACAGTAATAAAGAAAATCAATAATAAAAAAAAAGTTTATCAATAATAAAATCTGCAACTTTTATTCTAATTTTAAGCTCTATTAACAAATAATTTTCTTTTAACAAATACAGAGAGTTAATAATTTTCTGCTACCAAAAGGAAAACCTATTTTACATTTAACTTTAACCACACTAAGTACAATATTTCACTACAAAGAAAACCTGGGTGACTTGACATCCTACCTCCTCTTCCATTTTTATTTCAATATATTGTAAGGTGGTGTAACTATTTAAATAAATCTATTATCCTGTATTCAGTTTAGTCCAACAGTTGCAGCTGGACAAACCATGTTATTCTGGTTTGTTGTGATAATCTCAAATTTTGAGATCTAACGCAGCTGTGTTAATTAGGGACATATAGGTTAGTTGCATGTCTTTTAATGAAATAATATACTGTTTTGTTGTACTTTATGGTGCTGTTTTAAATTATTATAATTTTGAAAGGTAATGTGATCAAGACTCTAAACAAAAGCCAAAAGTGATAATTTAAAGATTTTACCTTAATAATCAATGAAGTTCAATTCACATCGGATTTCATGAGTCACATCACACATATCAACAAGGAAATCCAATTCCTGCCATTTTGTGCCAAGAATATCAAAAGTGACAGTGGCAATTACCTCCATTATTTGCCATTTCAAGCGACTAAAAGAAAGAAGCCTAAAGGAAAAAGATCAAATGAATGTGGAGGTCACAAGCTCCTAGCCATGTTTCCTATCTGTAGTCAGGTAAAATGTCTCGTGAACATAACTTATGCGGTACAGAAAGCATTGTCCTGTTGAAAGAAGACTACCTCCTATGTGGAAAAAAGCAAGCGATTTATTCAGGTCAAAGTGATTGTGAACAATGTAGTAGTTTAAAAACACCCATCTTTTGATCTCAACATGAAACACACCAAACGATTACTTTCAGGGAATCTTGTTCAATAAATTCATGGGTTTTCTGCAGTCCAAATCTTGATGTGTCTACATACAAACTTATAAAAAGTGGTTTTGTCACTGAAAATCACAATAAAAAAAGGTTTTTCACAAATTATTGATAATATCAACTGCTGTAAGTGGCATATGTACCTTCTCTGAACAAGCATCTTCTTCCACCCAACTCATCATATAATGTGAATCTTTTTAATTATTTTAATTGACTCATTCAATGTCTCACTTTTCCTTTCAAAGTTATAATAATTTAAAACTACCCCTATTTATTTTTTGCGTTTTCTATCATTTTAAAACTAAATATAATTTTAAGCCTAAATGCAATCTAATGTTAAAATCCTACTTTAGGTCCAACTGTCTTCTGAACAAGTTGCATGTAGGGAACCATACCCAGGAATAAAAATAAAATTTGAATAACATTTCCAATTAGAAATTTAAAAAAATATGAGTTACGGTTAAAAAAATTGTGTTGGCTGTCACATGTATTCACCTTTGAGAGCCTGATTGGTTGCATTTAGAGAAAAAATTTCCAGGGATAATAACTCTTGATATTGATGTTTCTGTTAAAAACAGATAAAAATTGTAAGGGAGATTGCTTTAAAGCTAAGGAAAAAATAGATGAAGTTGCTACTTCAAGTTACTTTTACCTTAATTTTAGAGACCTAATATGGTGGCATACTTGAAATGAACATTAACTCAAAACTTTTCTATAAAACCAAAAACTTATTAAATCAAACTTATTGCTGTAAATTAATACTGATTAGAATGCAAGAGCGAATGAATCTCTTTAAATATAAATATTTTTAATTAACAAAAAATAACATTGGGAACCACTGCCAAACAAAGTTATCAACAACATACAATATAAACAAAGTTAATTATTAAACATATAATAAAATAAAAATGAGTTAATAATTACTTTAATTAGGTTACAGCTTAAAGGAAAACCATACAAAACTTCCAGCTTTATACTTAATATAAACAAATTAGTACATAGCATTTTAACATGTATAATGACTTTAGATAATAGCAATTAGTACAATCTGATTAAGGTTTATTTACAAGCCCTAAAGACATATCATCATACAGAACGTAAATATTCCCTTGACTAAAAGTATAATGATGAATTAATTACATTAAGTCAATTCATTCCTTTAATGGTCAGAGATTTTTTTGTACATGCTCAAGGTTAATTCATCTTGATTATCCTACAGGCTTTCCCCACTATCAGGCATTATTAACCAACTTAAATAAACTTTTATTCTAATTCACTAATTCAAACATTATTAAAAAATCTCAACCGATATGAAAGCTACAAAAAATGACCAATAAAAACCATTATTATACTTTAGATATATACATCTACATGAGAAAGAAGTAATGAATGTGAAAAGGTGTAAACCCAACAATAAAACAAAGAATTAAACTACAGTGAAAAAAGTAAATAAAAATGCAATAATATATTGATTAAAATCTTAGAACAAATTCTGTACATGCTAGTAAGGATATTAACTCGATAAAAACACAATAATACAGATGATAATAATAATAATTTAAATAATAAAATTGAATGCTGGAAGTAAACCAATGTGGTTAAGAAAACATGTCATTTTATTTGAAATATTAATAAAGTTGTATAATCATTTCTTTCCTAAGTAGATAAGCTCTTATCAATAAACTCTCAAACTTATCAAACTTCAAACTCGTTGAAAAGCTCTCAGAATGAGGGGTTGTTACTGCAGTTAAAAAGTCCAAAATCCAAATTTTTTAAATTTTGTGCTTTTTTGGACATTTTTGGTCAAGTCGATTGCAATCAAAAGGGGAGGTGCACAACTAGATGTTACAACAGTCCTAAATCCAAAATTTCAACATTCTACGGCTGATCATTTTTGAGTTATGTGAGGTACAAATGTCACGCTGAAAGTAGTCAAAATGGATTCAGGAATGGTCAAAATGGACAATTCTGTTGAAATCTGAAAACGGAAATTTTTTTGTGATAATATTTTCTTCACTTCATACAAGAAAGTAAAAAGTAAAAAATTTATAAAACTTTGTGTTTACAGCATTCACTTGCATGATTTTCATTAAAAAAGATTTTACCACAAAAAATTCCATGATGGCAATGTAAACAAAATGGACAACAATCACAGTACATACAAGATGTTCCAGGGACTAAGGCGCCCATTGAAATGGTCTAGTGGTTAACTTATCACAAATCACCTGATTTCAAAGTTGAGAGTTCTAAGGTTCAATTAAAGGCAGTTGCCTTTAATAGGATTTGAACACCATATAAAAATAGTTACTTTTATATGGATTTCATTACTAGATCGTAGATACCGGTGTTCTTTGGCGATTGGGTTTCAATTAATCACACTTTTCAGGAGTGGTCGACCTGATACTTATCATACATATCATCCTCATGCATACTCAGAAGTAATATTTTATGGTTGTTTCAGAAGCTAAACAGATAAAAAGAGAGACTAACGATGAAGTGTGCGATCTCACAAGCAAGGATGTTTAATTGTCAAGAGAAGCCTTGTGAGCAATACAACCAACATTCATTCAGATTCAGTTAGCAGTTCATATGTTTTTGTAAAGGCATTTTTGTCCCATCGGATTTTTAAAAATTGAATAAGCGGATATAAAATCGTGTTTTTTGTTTAGAAAAAGTGTTGTAGAAACTTTTGAAATGATAAACAACAACTCTGTGATGAAACTATGTCTTATTCGTATGTGTTTGATCTGCTAGTTTTCTTGATTGTCGAATATCAAGACAATAAAAGAGGAGGGGGATGATAGCCCAGCTACAGCGATGAAAAACTTCAGATTGCATGCAAGAATTACTTACTGCTATCTAACAAGCGTGAATTACTATTGCTATCCACCAAAATGTTGCGAAATGTTTATTGGACCTCAATTCATCACACACAACCGCATTTTTGTATCGACAGGAATAGATTCCAGCTTCACAGCAGACACTGAACAGCAGTTTTTGGTAAAATGTCAGGCAACAGTGGTGGATCATCCTACTCACTAGATGCAGAATCTGTGGACTATTCCTTACGACAAAACAATCACAAAGGGCAGTACAAGTCAACAAATGCAGTAGAATAAAGGAGTGTTAAAAGCACCCTAAAAAGGTGATTCCAAAAGAAGACCTGTAGGGCTTTTGACAACCATTTTGACCAATCTAAATGTTATATATTAAGGGAGTCTTATGTAAAAGCTTAAATATGGATAATTTTTTTCCTGATTTTTGGGAACTTTTTGTACAGTCTGAACATATCACACCAACTGTTTTATTAACAAACATTTTAATCGTTTTTACACATATATTTCTATCAATTAAACTTAGGAAAATGTAGGAATTACTTGTTTATCAGAATTAATATTTTTGCCATGTTGTATACTTCAACAG
Organism: Lycorma delicatula; assembly: GCF_047948215.1. Classification (NCBI taxonomy): domain Eukaryota; kingdom Metazoa; phylum Arthropoda; class Insecta; order Hemiptera; family Fulgoridae; genus Lycorma; species Lycorma delicatula. Next base: position 7,932,170 of record NC_134459.1, on the reverse strand, counting down.
ACACGAAAATAAATTTTCTTTATTAATAAAAAATAAACTAGGATTAAAACAAGAATTAACTTTTATTATCTTTAGACCTTCTCCAAACGTTTGAATTTTCATTCTTCATGCCACTTAGCATGATAAATAGCTAACAAAAAATAGATTGCTGTAACAATAAAAATACCTTAAAATGTCACAGGTAAAGGACAGGAATGTTCAGCCTGTACAAAATAATAATAATAATAATGTGCCCAACAGATTTATCATTTAGAGACTAATAGAGAAATTTAGGAAGTTAAAAACAGATAAATCTTGGTTTGATACGGTTTTCTCACGCTTCTTTCCCGATTTAGAAAAAAATTACTAGTTCATTGTATGATTAAATTCTATAAAATTCCATTTAGATTGTAATGTAAATACTTAAAAAGCATTATAGATCTATTGTTTACTGTATAACATTCTATAGAAAATACAAGGTATGAATTGATCTAATTAAACAGTTTTAAAACCCATTAAATTAAGACAATTTTGTAAACCAGTAAACTAGTTTGATATGATAAAATCATTTTTTCAAAATCATCTTGTTTGGCTCATATCTTGCTCCATTTTATAATTCTAGAAGATTAATTAAGTGAAAAATTCACAACTTCAAAATATTTTTCTTAATTTAATGATTACAGATAGCAAAACTACCTGTGCAGAATTCAAAATGTTTGTTTCAAAGGTATAATCTGTTTCATAAGAGATGAACTGAGCGAGTAAGCATTGTGTTATTTGTAAAGCAATTTGTCAAGGTTATTTCAGTTGTGTTATTTAAACATTATAATTAAGTATTTTTAGTTGGTTAAATTAGGGGTTTTTCCTAGGTAACTCTATCCTTATCCATTAAATATTCTGCAACTACTGTTCAATTATCCTAGTGCTAGTGTTAGGACTATGATCCTAAAAAAACTGCCAATTGAAGCAAGAATAAAATGCAAACAGCCAAGCTATGCTTAATACATAAGTATCATTTATTTACTAAGCTTAAAGAGGGAGTACGAGGAAAAACATTTTTGTTTTTTATTTTGGATCTTTGAAATATAAACACTGATTGTGGTAAAAAAAACTTGTGAAAATGAAAAAAACATTTGTCTCAGTTAGCAGCAAAGAAATGCTGGGACAGTAAAAAAAATAGGAAAGTGATTCTGTCATTACTCAGAACCAGTACCTGGCCCACCTATTCTAATTACAAATTAGAATGCACCGAGTAGAATTACTGATTTTGTACAGTGTTGAGATGTTCCTGATGACTGTGTCCAATAATATACACTTGTTGATAAAGTATGTTTGCAGTCCTTGATTGAATGTTTACATTGTCCAACTTGTCTTTCCAAAATGCTGTTGATTAATATTGATAATTGTTCAGGTTTTGCCAAAAATATTAAAATTTGTAAAAACTGAGAAGAGGAAGTGAACACTGTTTCATCTTCACAAAAAATAAATGGTGCTTACAATATAAATTGCCGTACTCTGAAAGCTTTTATAGTAATTGGTTAAGGGTTACACAGCTCTAGAAAAACTTATTTTGGTAATGAATATGATACTCATGGGTAGGGAAAATGTTTTTCAAAATTCACTTAATTTATCAGAAATTTCAAAAAAGTTTGTCTAAGGCTTGTCAGCAAGTTCACAAATATTACATGGAACAAGATCCAACCAATAATTTCTACTAGTGTGTTACATTTAGCCTTAAGCTTCGATGCAAGCTGGCATAAGCATGGTTTCACTTCAAATTACGGTGTAGGATGTGTGAGTGAAGTTAGTTCAAGTCAAGTAATAGATTTTACTGTACTGTCAAAATTTTTTATCAGTTGTGCCACTGCAAAAACTCAGATTGGTGAAAACAGTGCCAGCTATCATTTTTGGTACCAAGGCCATCAAACAGAACATCAACAAAACTTACTGGTTCTTCACCAGCTATGGAGGTTCATGCAGCTGAAGTTTTATGGAGATTATCTGCCCTATACAAATTCAGGTACTTGACAATCAGTGATAGAGATTCCAAAGTTTTTGGTCATTTATGTAATCTAGATGTTTATGGTCCTACAACCACAACCACAAAAGAAGAGTGCATGAACCACATTTCTAAAAGACCTGGAACAGCTTTATGAACCCTTGTAAAAGCTTTCCTGGTGCAGAAAATTACATCGGGCGGAAAATCACATGGTAGCTTAAAAGAATCCACAATTCTAAAATTAACACAATATTACTGTAAAGCAATAACCAAAAATATTGACAAAGATGTAGCATCAATGAAGAGAGATATTTTAGCAACACTTTCTCATGGATCTTCTACTGATGAAAAACCAATGCATAATAAATGTCCAGAAGGTACTGAAAGCTGATGTTTTTACAACCATGCACTCACACGGTTGTAAACAAAGAGAAGCCAGGTAAACATTTTAATATTCACATACCTACAAGCTTAAAAGTGTTAAAACATATTACTGCAATATACCAAAGAATGACAAAAAACAGTTTGTAAGAGAGATGCATTAAAGGCTATACCCAGAATGCCGATGAAAGTTAGCATAGCAGAATTTGGAGGCGATGTGATAAAATGAGGTCGGTGTCAAAACGAACCAATTACAACTGCTGTAGCTGAAGGGATTAGTGAGTACAACTATGGCACTGTTTTACCATTAATACAATGCAGGAAGCAGAAGTGTCTCCAGGATAAATAGTGCTTTTATAACAAGATGTCGTGATGTCAAGAGAAGAAAGAAAATTCTTTTAATCCAGACAGCTAAGCAACAAGAACAAAGACTTGACTAATTATTTCTGAAAGTTTTAAAATTCAGGTTTTGTTGACACTCAAAAAAATCATAACTTGAGTTCTAATATAGATAAATTAATGATTTAAAAAAAAAATATTCAGAAAAATTGTGTTCTAGTGCTTATTGCATGTGCATGTACATGACAGGATTTCACAGAAAATTTTTAGTACCAATCTAAATTTAAAATATAAATATTTTGTCAAAAAACGATATTTAAAAAAAATTTTTAAATACAAAAGGAAATGCAAGTTATCTTCAATGCAGTGGCTACTGGCCAACTTTTTCTTTTTCTTTTAGTTTTTATTCTAACCAAACTATGGGTTTTTGAGTGATGCTTTGTTTTCTACCTTCATTCCCCAAATGGTTGGTTAGGGGGGATGATAGAAATATGATTTTTTCAGGAGACACTCCCCATTATGATTCTAATGTACTGGAAAAAATGAACTTCCTTATCCTGCATGAAAATGGGTTTTTTGTTGTTTTTTGCATACTCCACCCATAAATGATTCAGGAACCAAATATCAGTCAAAACAGGCAGAACAGAAATGACACAGAAAAAAGGAAAGCTTGTTAAAGAATAAAAATCTGTTAAGTGCCAAAATCAATAAAAGTGAAAAAAGTAAACAATAGAGTGACACAGGCATAAGATCAAAATAATCTTTCCATCCATAGATGTGCTGCATTACCTTAAAAGCTAATTATCTCATTCAAAACAATTCCAATAAAATAAACTACTTTTCATAGCTTTTAGATTACAATTTACTAAAAGCAGTGCATTTTATTGTGTTAATAGAGGAGATTGATTTTCCAAAATAAACAAGAGTTTAAGTTTTGTTAGAATAAAAAAACCATCCATCCAAATAGACTTTTATACACAGGAGTCCACAAAGAGAGGTTTGGCATAGATAATTCACACAGATGAATAATGAGAATGGATAGACAATCTGATAATTTAACAAGGTTAATGTTTTCAAGTAAAACAGAACTTGAATTAAAAAAAAGTTAACACACCCTTAATTCATAAATAATGAATTTTTTTAAAATTAGTTAAAAGGTGAAAGTTTTAAATAACTGAATTAAATTAAGTATTTTTCACAAATATGTAATTAAAAAGAATTACTTTTATGATTATATTTCCTTATTTTGTACTTTATAGACTACACTTTTCCAGTAGTCTTCCTTCTGCATTTTATTTTTCCCAAATTTCTATTTTTTTTTAAAGGCAGCAGTTTGAAAACACAATAAGTTATTAGGGAAATTAGTGGATTATAGAGGATTACATCCAGTATCATGTCCATTCAAGATCTTCACTACATCAAGTACAGAAATTTAACATTATGAATAATATCAATTATACACACGAGTGACAAGTTCTATTGTAATAAATGGCTTACAGAGATGGGAAAAGGGCGCCAGATGTTACAATACCCTGACCGATAGTACAATACCTTGATCTTCTTTCCCACCATCCATCTTTTTTTCTTATCCATGATCCCTTCTTTTCCATTACTGTGAGTGTAGTTCTGAATCTGCTAAGATATCCCTGGATGAGAATACCAGGGCCTGAAGAGCTAACACTTTCTAGCTACCTGGGAGGGAGAATGGTTGCCTATGGATCTTGAGTGAAGGGCTCATCTTTTTCGTTACCTTTTTTTCTTTAATATTAAAGGATTGGATCTACATTAATGGCAATATTTATTGTTAAATATCTAAATCTACCCTACAATAAAACACTGACTGAAATGACAGACTAATCTTCAGAACAATTTACCTAAAAATCACACAACAGTGAAGAATTACCTGTGTACAGAGTGAAATATTCAATAACGGTTTCAGTATATATGATGATTATGTAGAAGAAATTGACTAACAAAAACAAACATTAAATCCATTGCAGAAGTCTGAATATTTGCTACCATGTAACAATATAACAATGTAAAATAATGTAAACAAGTCACAACAGAAATGCACATATTTTACACACAAATTTCTGGCACAAGTATTACTCTTCTTTATTCTCAATCTGAAGATTAGATGGCTGAAATTTGCCAACAACATTCTTCCCTACTCTCAGTCAACTTATAAAAACCCACTACGCAAAAAATCTTATCAATGCATACTAACATTTCAAATTTTTTAAGAAAGATTAACTAATTCCAATACAATCCTGAATAACAAAATTCAACTATTTCCAATATATCATTCCAAATTAATTCAAACTAGACTAATGCCAAAATATAAGGCATTTTCATTTATTGATAAACTGTTTTGACACTTTTAAACTTCAATTCAGAAGACATGTAAATATATGAATTACAAAACAAATGGCATGTAAATATAATAATCGCAAATGGAAATAATAATTTAATTATTTTAAGGACTGACCTTGATCGCAGTTTGCATTATCACATTTGTGGCATATGTCATACCACGTGTACCCAAATGAAGCATGGTATGGTAGCTCTGTTCTTTCGCTCGTGTAAGATATTCATCAATTTCCTATGAAAAAAAAATAATAGAATGTAAATTAATTTTTTCACACATACTATTTTTACTGACTGTGTTTTAAACATAATAATTATGACGTTACAAAAAATTTATCATGCAGCATTATCCTGCTCCACTAGAGTATTTAAAAGTGGTTGACCTCACTCAAAGTAAACAGAAACTCTGGTTAAGCTTGGAAAATGCCCAAATTGATTTTATACTGAATTATTGTAATCTAAGAATTTATATAATCTTTTATATTTTTGGTGTAATAGCATATTACACCGGTATTTTAGAAAACTGATCACAAATTAAAAAAGAAAATTAATCTTTTTTCAGAAACCAAAGAACAATGTTACTGATAACATTCAAGGTGGTGGAGTAATCTACAGATTCAGATTGGTATATTTTTATCTATCTCACTCACACAATCTCCCTTTCACTCTTTCGCAAGGTTCTCTTTCTCAAGTTGTGTCAATCGACAGAACTTTCCAAACAAATGTTTCAACATATATTACTTTAACATATACAGAATGAAATGTACCTATTTCTGAGTTAAATATGCAGATTTTAAACTTCAACCCCCTTTGGAGAGTCACCCAATGTTTCAATCAAAATTTCTCAAAAGACATTCCCCCTAATATTTGTTGGAGTACCCAAATCAGGACTCAAAACCTGGAAGGTGAATAGTCTGGATTCACCCAAATGAATCAGTAGATTGCTCTGCTCCAATAACAAAACAATTTTCAATATTTACAAGTAAATATGTTTGATCACCAAACACCCAAAACAATACAACAAACATACATTAAATTTACATCCACTTAAACCTGAAGGCTCTGCAAACTTAAAACATCTATTATCAAAGTAGCATCTTGCTTACTAAAGGTTTTTCAAGTATAAAAATAACAGCCAAAGCCACGTTTAATAAAAACATGCGTGCCCGCTGACACACCTAAACAGATTTACTAGACCCAGGTTAGGAATGCATAGGAAACTGAAAGGGCTTGGTTGATCGTTCTCACGCTCAACTGGGGTCTAGTCCTGCAGGTCAAGAGGATAATGGTATAAATACTCCACAGAAGACAAGTTGAAATCAGTTCTGTGAGAGAGTTCTAATCAAAGAGTTATGTGAGTTTGAAGTGAGAGTATTTTTCAAGGAGATCAGTGAAGGAATGAAATTCTTGTGCCTACAAGTTCGATGCGATTAAGGTGATGTCGCAAGTAATTCCAGTACATGAAAACAAGAAGTGGTTCGGTGAGTTATGGTTTGACTAAGTGAAAGAGATAATGTACTAAATTTCATTCATAAATTGTTAGGGTAGTTTTATTGTGAACAGCAAAGGTATTTTCAGCGAAAGAACTTTATACTTTTCTTATCTATTGTACTATTGTTGTTAATTCAAAACTAGTCATTGAAAGTGTTAAGATTAGCGGTCATGCTAATGTCTTTTGTCAATGGGCTAAACTCTGGTTTTCCATATTTAACAACCTGTACCCTTTTTAAGTATAAAGTAACTGATAAAAGCGCTAACAAATTCCATAAAGAAGGTCACACTAAAAGATCAATCTGAAGAATATCCATGAGGTTCAAAGCAAGTCATTAATAATTTTCAATAATTTAAAAAAAACCATTAAATTTACAACTTTTTTTTATAAATTATAAATGGGAGGAAAATTCAACATTCAGTTAACTAAAAATTTATCGATCTGTAGTCTTTATTAATTTTGTTAATCAGTAAAAAAATTTTGTAAATAAAATATTTACAAAGACTTGTAGATAAGGTAATTACAAAATAAACCATAAACATCCTTGAATGCAAATAAAGCATAAGCCAATGGAACACCATAAGCAGTGACAGTTAATACGGTAAAATACAAAGAAATATTAAAAAAGATTCTTCTGAAAGAAATACACATCAGTACATAAAAAATGTTTTTAAAGTTTAAAGAATCCTTAAATATCTCTTAAATTTAATATTTTTATGAAATCAACTTGGATGTGGGACTTCTCTTGTTAGTTAATAGATAAAAGAAAATATATCCAGAAATTCTGGATTCAAATCCTAGTTAAGCTTGTCATACATGCCAATTTTTTCCCCGGGTATAATATATTTGTTTCTTTTTTTTAAATTTGCTACTTGATTATGACTACCTATTATATTCTTTAATTAAGTAAATGAAACAAGACACCATGTAACCGATATGCATGAATGAATCATTAACATGATTTATGATACAGCATTACTCATTACATATTTTACTGAATAAATAGGTAAAAGGAGAAAACTTACACCAAATTATTAATGAATAAAGAATTCATTTATGATAATTAAACACACAAGTGCATTTAATTTAGAATAGTCATTTGAATATTTGGTAAAGGAAGATGAAAGGAAAAATGAATAATAAAAAACATTTTTAATCTAATAGTATTAAATGCCATTGTAATCATCATATTCTCGGATCGCAGCTGTTAAATCAACATATTGCCTGATTAATACTGTGTTTTCAAGTGCTCAGAAAAATCAACTGGTTTTGAGAACTGTATTATATTATCCCCTTATATTTAGGTCAGTAAGAACAGCTTTCTTACATAAAAAGATTTGTTAAAATATTTTTCAATGCACTCATCTAGTACACTTTTTATCACCACAATAGCAATTGCTTCCAACTTCAAGTGAAAAATCCCACCTGTATCTTACAAAACTATCAATGTTCACTGATCGTGATAGAAATCACATAAAACTACTGAAACCTGAAAAAAAAAATAATATCTCATTAAGAGTGAATGAAAACTAACTTAAAATTCAGAGAAATCAATTGTCATTATTCTAAATTGAGAAATGTCTCTGCTGATAATGTGATGCGAGAAAGTGAGAAAAGGCAACCATTTGCTTTTTTCCTCAGTTTACATGCAAGAAACATTACAAGACATAATACCTCCAGGAACCAACCTGTTCCCTCTCAAACTAACTCTGTATCCAATATCTATGACAATACAAGTTGAACTAGATTGTAAATAATGACAGTCTAGTCAAAGAACAAAAGTTAACTTTTTATAACTTACTGGCTCTCTCTTGGTGAGCATCGGATGAACAAACTTACGATACAGGAAACTTGAGCCTTTTGTAGCAGGAGAGAGAAGCCATATCACAAGAATGATTTTTATTTCATAATAAAATGGAAACCTAAATGAGAAAAAAAAACTATTAATTGTTATAAAAAAATTGTTGATTTTAATTATTTAACACATTATTCATTATAATATTAATTATAAACATAATGATAATAAAGCAGCATCCATTTAGGATGAGCAGCAGGACCAGTTGCAATGCAATCTAACCGAAGAGTGTTAGAAACTACTTGTAGAATAACTGCAGGCGACTGGAAAAGAGATGTGTTATATATAAGCATATACCAACTATATAATGTGATTGTTCTGTGAAAGTCGATTTATTTTATTCGGTGGGAAGACGTATTATGATGGTTTTGTAAAGAACCTGTGTGAAGGAGTAATGGAAATGCGTATCCAGAGTACTATGTACCACTATAGTTACGTAAAAAAAAAGTACATGAGGTCACTGAATCAAAGTTAGCAATATTGACCGATCAGTATAAGGAGTAGACAGTCAAGAAATTACTTACTCCTGGCACGCACTGTTTATTTTGTAATTTCAGGAATGAATAGTAAAGTATAAAAAGATTAGAGAGAAGGATAATAAAAATTACTTTTGAAGATTATAATGGTATGAGAAAAAAATCCTGGGAAGAATTGCAAATGATGTAAAAGATGTTTTGAAGAAGCAGATTTAAAATATTAAGAAAAAGAATGAGATAATGTGCCGGATGGGCACAAATCACCTTTGTGAGAAGTTTTACAAACTAGTAAAGCGAGGCTTTTAGAAATGGAAAGATGACGATTGGATTTTTCAATCTGACTCCAGAAAGGGTGGAATACCTATACCAAACTATAATAAAAAATACAGAATCTAGGGTTATTGTAGCACTTATAGAATTCTTTTTATAGAAGCTATTTTATTTCATATGAGGACATAAATGGAAGATGACACCAAAGGACTCATTTTGGCTGGAGGAATGAAATTCCTGAGAGCTGTAAAAGGAATTAAAATTAGTACAGGAACAATTGGAGGAGTAGGATTAAAATGGTATGGGCATATCAAAAGGTTAGATGAGTGAAGGTTACAAAGATCATCTACAGTTGCATTTATGTATATATATATATATATATATATATATTAAAAATGTGTACATTATTCCAATCTGTTCAACTAATGAACAATAAGCAACCCCTTTCAACAGCTTAATTAGAAGAGGATGATAAGTATGACTATGCAAATGTGGTGTAGTCTTGTCATACCCTTCAGTCATGAGACGTGTGGTTGAGTCCCAATCACCGAAGTACACCACCAGTATCCACTGTCTAGTATTCAAATTTGAAACTTTTACTAAGACTATAACTTTTACTTGAGAGTAATCGAAACGACTAACTTTTAAGATTTGAACCTCAGAGAACCTTCAACTTAAAAATCAGCTCTTGAACAACTGATTTGTGACAAGTTAACACAGTGGTAGAACACGAGAAAATAAAAGATTTAGTGTACGCCCAGACCTAGCAGCAGATGGAACAGGAATGTGTGTGTGTGCACACGTGCCGATTCTAAAATACACTGTATATAAATGTATTTAATCAAAATGAATTTAAAAGCTCCATAACAAGTTATTAGAGATTTGGCATAAAGATATTTTGAATAGCCTTGCATTTGCAAACTTCAGAACCCTACACAGTTATAGTATAGTATTACAAAGTATGTGCAACAGATTGATTTAATTTATCAAATTTTTCAAATGGAAAATTTAGGCTTCATACTTACAACAAAACAGAAAATTTTATGAAACATAAAACACTTGATTTTATGCACATGCATAAGCCGTTACAGCCATACTAACACAATGAACTCATCTATCTCATTTGAAGAAATAAAAGCGACATAGCGATGTACAGTTAAAAAAGAATTTATCTACGTTTCTGTATCTCTACTTCACATATTGCAAAGTGGGGGGGCCTCAAATTATATTTCTGGACATAATAAATAAATGAAGGCGATGAAAACATTTCCATTCATTCATGTCCAGTTCTACCCGGTCCAGATAAGACTAGGATTATAATAGTACTTCAAATACTAGATAGCAACTTAAAAGCTTACGGCAAGAGAGAATTGTACTCTACTCTGTCAAGTATTGTTTTCGATTTTATTCCATACTTCATTTAACATCAAGACTATAAATTGACAAGTCCACATAAAAATTAAGCATCAAAATTTAAGTAAAAAAGAAAAAACAATTAAGTATCTTTACTTCATGATAGACAAAAAGTACATATTTTATACAGAAATTCAAGAGCAGCTATGAGAGAGATATTTAAAAAGTAAATTAAGTGATGAAAAGATAATGATAATACACAATATTTCAAATATTATTATGTCTAAAAATATTTCCTGAATGGAACATGTTATACTACATTTTTAAAAACGAATACGCATATACTTTTAAAAACAAGCAGGTAGGTAGGTAGCTTAGCTACTAAATATGTTAAATACTGATAAAATTTATGAAATAAAAATTAAATTTACCACAAAATTATAATAAAACAGCCAATAGTTAATGTATTATTAATGAAAGACTGCAGTTGATTGTTTACAAAAATTTCATACAGATTCCTGTCTTCAATTAACGCTTAAGTATACACCTCTTTGTAACATCAAGTGTAATTCACGACTGATCAAAATTCATTGCGATTTAATACAGAGTACACATTTAAATTTTTTATTTGTTAGAAGTGTCAAAAGGTTGCAGTGTAGGCAAAATAGCAATCTACAGAAAGCAACTAAGACAATTTGTAATATATTTCTAGTAATTAACAAAACTGTGGCTCCCAGAGATTAATTTCATACATACGACAACTGAATTTACAATATATAAATCTGTGAGAAAAGGGAAATTAGCTGTACAATATGAATTAATATCTGTCAATTAAAATCTATCAACAAATGAGCTCCAATAGGTACAGAGTTTGTGAAAGTTTTCCAAGCCATTCTAGCAGGAATTTATGCTGGTAAAAATGGCTACATCCCAAAATCAAATTCAGTCTTTGAAATACATCCAATTCTATTAAAATTGAAATATGCCTGCATAAACAAACATGTTTCCATAAAAGGAAAAGATATTTAGAATAGACAGTGATTTGATAAATGTTTAGCAATAAGGCCATCTGTTTTTCACAGACAAAATGAAAAATGGAAAGCGATTTGTGTCAATAGATATTTATTGACCTTTCAGAAGTATCAGGCGCTGTTACAGAAAAATTAGAATACTAGCCCACCAGATATAGGATTAATTATAGGTAGTATAAATTATGGTCGCTATCAATGTCTGCTCCAGGATATGCTTCACAGTCTAGGATTTGATTTCTAAATCTTTGTTTAACCATGATACCTTGCAGCATCACCAGGATTTTCATGTGTATATTCTTCTATTATGATTTTTAAAATGGGTGCTTGCAGTTACTAAATTATACTTTATGCAAAACTCAAGTAGGCCAGCCCCCCTCTTTCATTCCTTTTGCCCAGCCTGTATTCACCCACAATATTTCATAATAGAACCCTGAAAAAAATTTTAAGACAATACTAACAAATGACAAATGTTGACAGATGAAACCTGCTGCTGCTCATCCACACAAACGTTGTTGCAGAAGTTTTGGCTAATCTTTTGTACTTGTGGAAAGAATACTTTTAATCGAGTTGTTAAATCTTTCATGAGGTTAAGAAAGTACGCTGTATCTTCTACAATCTCAATTTCAGATTCACACAAAATGCATAACAACCATATTGCTGTGATTGAAAACAGTACTGGTATGTTCCATAGATATAATTCAATCTAAAAAAAATTCAAGTGCAAGAATATTTTCTCAATATGCACTTCATTTCCAAACACAAACACCTAATATATATATATATATATATATATATATATATATATATATATATATATATGAGGTGTATGAACAAAAAGATAGGGAGGAGAGTGGAGTATTTCAAGACGCATAGCGATAGATTCATTGTAATAAGGATAAAATCAAAACCTAAACCGACAACGATTGTTAACGTCTATATGCCTACAAGCGCCCATGATGATGATGAGGTAGAGTGTATACGAAGAGATTGATGAAGCAATTAAACATGTAAAAGGATATGAAAATTTAATAATAGTTGGAGATTGGAATGCAAGCATTGGAAAAGGCAAGGAAGGAAATATAGTGGGTGAATACGGGCTGGGCAAAAGGAATGAAAGAGGGGACCGACTTATAGAGTTTTGCACGAAGTATAATTTAGTAATTGCAAACACCCAAATTAAAAATCATAATAGAAGAATATACACTTGGAAAAAGCCAGGCGATACTGCAAGGTATCAGACAGATTATATCATGGTTAAGCAAAGATTTAGAAATCAACTCGTTGACTGCAAAACTTACCCTGGAGCAGACATTGATAGCGACCATAATTTGGTGATAATGAAATGTAGATTGGGGTTTAAAAACCTGAAGAAAAGGTGTCAGATGAATCGGTGGAATTTAGAGAAGCTTGAGGAAGAGGAGGTAAAGAAGATTTTTGAGGAGGACATCGCAAGAGGTCTGAGTAAAAAAGATAAGGTAGAAAATGTAGAAGAAGAATGGGAGAATGTTAAAAAGGAAATTCTTAAATCAGCAGAAGCAAACTTAGGCGAAATAAAGAGAACTGGTAGAAAACCTTGGGTTTCAGATGATATATTGCAGCTGATGGATGAATGTAGAAAATATAAGAATGCTAGTGATGAAGAAAATAAAAGGAACTATCAGCAATTAAGAAAAGCTATAATCAGGAAGTGCAAACTGGCGAAAGAAGAATGGATTAAAGAAAGTGTTCAGAAGTGATAAGGGAAATGAACATTGGTAAAATAGACTGAGCATACACGAAAGTTAAGGAAAATTTTGGGGTACATAAATTAAAATCTAATAATGTGTTAAACAATGGTACACAAATATATAATACGAAAGGTAAAGTCGATAGATGGGTGGAATATATTGAAGAGTTATACGGAGGAAATGAATTAGAAAATGGTGTTATAGAGGAAGAAGAGGAAGTTGAGGAGGATGAAATGGGAGAAACAATACTGAGATCTGAATTTAAGAGAGCATTAAAAGATTTAAATGGCAGAAAGGCTCCTGGAATAGACGGAATACCTGTAGTATTACTGCGCAGTGCAGGTGAGGAAGTGATTGATAGATTATACAAACTGGTGTGTAATATTTATGAAAATGGGGAATTTCCATCAGACTTCAAAAAAAGTGTTATAGTTATGATACCAAAGAAAGCAGGGGCAGATAAATGTGAAGAATACAGAACAATTAGTTTAACTAGTCATGCATCAAAAATCTTAACTAGAATTTTATACAGAAGAATTGAGAGGAGAGTGGAAGAAGTGTTAGGAGAAGACCAATTTGGTTTCAGGAAAAGTATAGGGACAAGGGAAGCAATTTTAGGCCTCAGATTAATACTAGAAGGAAGATTAAAGAAAAACAAACCAACATACTTGGCGTTTATAGACCTAGAAAAGGCATTCGATAATGTAGAATGGAATAAAATGTTCAGCATTTTAAAAAAATTAGGGTTCAAATACAGAGATAGAAGAACAATTGCAACATGTACAGGAACCAAACAGCAACAGTAACAATTGAAGAACATAAGAAAGAAGCCGTAATAAGAAAGGGAGTCTGACAAGGGATGTTCCCTATCTCAGTTACTTTTTAATCTTTACATGGAACTACTAGCAGTTAATGATGTTAAAGAACAATTTAGATTCAGAGTAACAGTACAAGGTGAAAAGATAAAGATGCTACGATTTGCTGATAATATAGTAATTCTAGCCGAGAATAAAAAGGATTTAGAAGAAACAATGAACGGCATAGATGAAGTCCTACACAAGAACTATCGCATGAAAATAAACAAGAACAAAACAAAAGTAATGAAATGTAGTAGAAATAACAAAGATGGACCACTGAATGTGAAAATAGGAGGAGAAAGATTATGGAGGTAGAAGAATTTTGTTATTTGGGAAGTAGAATTACTAAAGATGGACGAAGTAGGAGCTATATAAAATGCCGAATAGCACAAGCTAAACGAGCCTTCAGTAAGAAATATAATTTGTTTACATCAAAAATTAATTTAAATGTCAGGAAAATTTTTGAAAGTGTATGTTTGGAGTGTCGCTTTATATGGAAGTGAAACTTGGACAATCGGAGTATCTGAGAAGAAAAGATTATAAGCTTTGTAATGCGGTGCTATAGGAGAATGTTAAAAATCAGACGGGTGGATAAAGTGACAAATGAAGAGGTATTGCGGCAAATAGATGAAGAAAGAAGCATTTGGAAAAATATAGTTAAAAGAAGAGACAGACTTATAGGCCACATACTAAGGCATCCTGGAATAGTCGCTTTAATATTGGAAGGACAGGTAGAAGGGAAAAATTGTGTAGGCAGGCCACGTTTGGAATATGTAAAACAAATTGCTAGGGATGTAGGATGTAGAGGGTATACTGAAATGAAACGACTAGCACTAGCACTAGATAGGGAATCTTGGAGAGCTCCATCAAACCAGTCACAAATGACTGAAGACAAAAAAAAAATATGAGGTGTTTGGTAAAAATATTAAAGCAATATTTTTAATATTTAAAAAAAAAATATTAAAGCAATATTTTTAATATTTAAAAAAAAAAAATATTAAATAGAATTAAAAATGTACATTGGCTAAATCCCAAATTATAAATCCAATCAAATATTTAAAGAGAGATGAATTGTTTGTTACTTTATTTATGTAGTACATACAAAATATGTTATTTTGCATCAGTTAAATGTGGTTTTAGCTTTTTAATTTCAATTCCTGAGCAAACAATACCTCCATCTAAAAACGTAACAGAAAATTTATTTTTCAAGTATTAAAAAACAATATTAGATAAGATTGTAAGTGAAGCTAAAAGTTTTTAAAAGAAATTACTTGTTAATGAATTAACTGAATTAGGTGTTAAATAGCCAGAAGTGTAAATGTAATGTTAACTTTCTAGTTTAACTCTATTCAAACTTTCGTAAATAATATTTTAAATTCCAATTTATTACATTTTTTACGCATATAAATAATTTTTTTTTAAATTTAAAAAATACATTACTAACCAAAAACCCAGGAACACATCGGTGAATGTCTCGCAGCAAGTGAAGAGAGCAAATACAATCCAATACATCATCCATTTCACCTGCAGCATTTAACAATTTAATATCAATAAATTTTGTTACATTATACACTTATTATTAAAAGTAATTTTACATGTAAACTATACTAAACAGATACAAATACAGTTATGACATAATATACCGTGTGTTTCAAAACGAATACTGGGATTTTACAGTTATCTAATATTTATTAAGTTTTACTTAAATTGATGAAAGTGTAACTAAACAGTTTCTCCTGTAAGTGTTCAATGCGATTACCATTCACCACGCAGGGCACATCAAGCCGATAGGAAGAGTTCATCCCGTACCTTAAATATGCATGTCTGGAGTAATTGATGCGACAGCCGCTTCAATCCTGCGTCTGAAGCGGGATGGGTCAGCCGGTAACTGTAGGAGATATACTTTATTCCTTTATAAATACCCGAAGAAAAAAAATCGTACGGGATCGATCGGAGGAACGTGTAGGCCACGGCAAACAAGACCTGTCATCTGGTCTCCGATGAGCGATCCAGCGGTCGAATAATTTCATTCGACCGATCGATCACATATAGCGTTATGCCAGTGAGGAGGCGCACCAAATAAATTTTTGCGGTTCGTATTGCCAAGTCTAGGAAACAGCCGCAGATAGTTCATTACCGACACAGTTTTCGGCGAAGAACGGCCCGTAAACTTGCCGTCGGTATACGGAACAAAAAACATTCTATGTGAAACTTGAGAAATGTTACATAGCTTTAAAACCCCGACATTCATTTTGGTACATTGAATAATAATTAACGATATAACTGCAAAATTAAGTTTTGAACATTTTTGGTGCAGTAGCAGCAGCATTATTAACGCACAATATTATTTCATGTGCATTATATCAACTAATACAAAATGAATACAACATTTTGTACGTACAACATTCATGTTGTATATCAACATGAATACAAAATGAAAATAATTAGATAAATATAAACAACGCTACAAAGCTACTAGAACGATTTCACGAGTTAGAATTATATTTTTCATACAATTCTTTTGTAACGTAATATTATCGGTTGACCGTTCCCAAACTCAAATAGGAATGAATACAGGGAATCTCGTAACTCACACAAACTACATTTTAATAACTAAAATTGAAATAAACGTTTTCAACTGTTAGTTGAACTTTCATCCGGTTATCTTTTTCAACAAATCATACCTCCAAAGTAGATATGATTGTACGATTACAGCAAATCCCGCACTTAAGATTTCAGGCTCTCCCACAGTTATCTAATATCCCAGGTTTGAATCCCCATCAGGCTTTGGCATTTTTCGTACATTAAAAAATTGCACGCTATACTCATTGCGGTTATTAATTCTAACTTTTTCGCATTAAATTAGTAAAAATGTAATATACGAGTAAAATGCAGATGATATTTCATATAAACATGTTCAATGTAATTCTCCAATCTGACAATAAAAAGAGTAAGCGATTAATCTGTAGAATAACAATTTAACGGAAGAGCAGAGACGAAAATATTATTATAACACAAAAAAAAAAAAAAAAAAAAAAAAAAAAAAAAAAAAAAAAAAAAAAAACAACAGACATTAGCTAAAATAAAAGAAAACAAGGATATCAAAATATCAAAAAGAACAAAACAGAAAATATACTCAATGTAGTCTGGTAAGAACAGAAATACACTGTAGGCTGAAGAATACTAACTAATAATAACTTTTTTTAAATTTGTGTTATCCTAGTGTCGATACATATAAGGTTTATCGACAAAATAAAAATTAAAAGAGAAAAAATGCATATGTACTATTATGAAACAAAAATTTGCATTAATACTTAAAATTTTTTTTTATTACATTCACGGCACTAAATCAAAAACGACAAGTTAATAACCTCAGAAACTACATTTTACAAACCCGTGCGCGGGCTTGTAAGAGGAAGAATGAAGTCATTCAATGTTTTTGAAGTGCACACAACATATGGTCACATCCAATGTCAAATTCATTAACATACGACCACATCATCCAGCAAATAACATAATGACTGCACAATATTACCTTTATTAAGAGTAAACACCAGATCACAAAAACAATAAACTTATCGCTTTTAACTTCCTTAGCGTCATAAGAAAAAAAAGGATTAGACCTTTTACTCCTAGCGATTTCATTTTCTAAAATTCCAAGTAAATCGTAACCCTTATTGGGTTTAATTTTATCACTTACTTTTTTTTAATTTACAAATCGTGTTAAATCAGTATTTACGTTAACTAATCGCTACCAACTTAACTGAATTCAAACACCCGATAAATACGTATCGCCTTATTACAGACGTCTTATTTTCGTAACCTCAAATAAGGTAAATCAATAAATAATATCGATTTATCGATCGATAAATATTAAAGTAATAAAAATTAAAAAATTTTGAAAGATTTCATATATATAAATATAAACGTAAATTCAGCCTAACGAATCTGCAGACAGAATTTGATGGGGACATTCTTATAAATATTATTTAAGATGGTAATAACATCGACAAGAAACTTTAAATAAATAAATCAGATAATCGGTACAGTAATCTATTAACGTTAGATACAATGTTAAGTATTAACGTTTTACAATTTAAAAAACAATTTTTATCGATGGAACAAATATTTGTACTAAAAATATAAATGTGATAAGAGAAAAAAAATTAAAAAACATTACTGAAGATGAGCTTAGGCCCGAAAGCGCTTTGATGGAAAGAGAAAAGTAAGGTAGTGTTCTTTATTTCTGTACTTGTGGAGTGGCCGAGTTAATATTTTGTAATCGTTAGAATTTACGTACAGAGTAAATATGGACTACAGAAAATTCAGTGTGCGTGCGCGTGCACATGCGCGCAAGTTTCCATAATACTTTTTATCTACAAAAACTACTCCAAAATCCCACGATTGATCGTTTTATGAATCAATAGGAACGAGTTCTGGCTTTACCCGATAAGCGCATCAGCAGCACAAAGCTGCAATTTTTGTACGACTACCAGACATGAAACAAGGGACTCAGGACCGGTTCAACAAAACAGACACCGCTAAGGTAATCATCAGGAATCCGGTACCCACCAAGTACATCCAGAGCTAATTCCCTGTTCAGAATGGATCAAGTTCTAACCAAAAGAACATCTTGGAAGATCGACCGAGGATCAAAGAAAACGGGGGAGAATGATGAAAGCGTATAATCTACTCGCAGAGAAGCTGTGAAGCAAGACAAAAACCCACAAATGGAGAAGTATTCAAAGCTCCTGCAATGATGTCAATCTTACTAAGAATCCCTTAGAATGTTTGGTTTTTATTTTATTTTATATTTAAATACATCGACTTAGGTAAACGTTGTTTTACCACCGATGGAAGAATAACAAAAATAACAAAACGTAAATTAAAAACAATTTTTATTTTTAGATAACAAATCAACAGCCAATAAAGATAAAAATTAATTTCAATAATCATTTGAAAACAAATACGATCAAAAAACTAATTAAAACAAAAAATAATTATTCGTTAAAAAAACAGATGAATCGTGAAGTTTAAACAAATCAAATGGATAGCAACCGTAATACTCATTAAAGGATTGCTAGTAATAATAGATTAATATAAAAGTGGAGGAGAAAAATACCTTTCAACAGTAACAAAGTTAGAACACCGAATAAGAAAGTGATTTACTTAGATTGATTATACACGAGACAAGACAATATAAAAACTATCTATACTTTCTTAATTCGATGCAAGAGAGAATGCGCATTATTAACGTAGTGTCCATTTGTACTGTTTTTCTTGGACAACCCCTTTTTGGTGTTTGAAAAGATTTTTTCAGGATGCTCAAAAGTTCCCACTTTTTCCAATAATCCTTTAGTTTGTAGTTCACTGTACACTATGAACGCTAAAGCGCTACCCTAGTACAAACAAGGAAACCAAGAAAAATTGATTTTATTGCCGCATGTTGGTAGCAGCTAACTTGATAGGATTCACATAAACAGGAAGACTGTTGATGATCTGAAAAGTGCAAGATTCATTTCACTCCAGATCGGGTATTTTCATGCTGGGAAGGGGGATATGGGGGAAGTACTGGAATTAGATAATTTACATGGAGAAACATCAGATTTCTTACTGAATGTGTTGGACATTTTAAACAAATACAAACGATTGAAACGTCGATAGCGATTTCTGCCAACATCACAAATACAAATTTTGGCGGTAAACAAATAGGAGGAAAAATAAGTTTTATAAATTACAGCAAAACTCTGTAAACATTACAAACTGATAACTGTTGACCCTGCATATGTGCTACACAATTAGCACATGTGCAACAAAATCTATTAGCGCTTCCACATTCATAACTTTAATCTTTAAAGTTATTCTGAAACAAAGTATAAAACTGTACTCGGGCACAGTTAAGACAAGATCGGTTACCCCTCTTACCAGCACTGGTAAGAATTGTAAACATATTCCCTGCTCTAAAATCCTACTTCCTCTCCCTTGATAAATGTCTTATCCTCAAACAATTCTTTGCAAACCCGCAGTAGTGAAAGTTTATATTAAGAAATAAACCTTTTAACAAACAAATTGCAACGACCAGAAAGGTTTCCTTGACTTCTGTTGTACATGGCCGACTAAGACGCCTGGAAGAAGAGGACAATTCATTTTGGAAGAATTTCACAGTTATGCAGGTGTATGATTCTTGCATAAGTGCACTGATGAATGGTACTTATGTTTTTCACTCTTTAAACATTTGCTCGGGTGTAAAGAGAATCAGCTGAATTTGAGGAATATCCAGCAATATTGTGGTTTTGTTAAAAACATTGTTCCAAGTTTTTCTGTGGATAAAGACGAGCCGTTGACGAAATCCCACTGTATAAAATTACTTCAAGAGTAAGAAGGGACTGTTGAAATAAAAACACAAAGTGCCCGTGAAAAGGCCGTGAAATATTTGTCTATTTCAGGAATAAAGAACATTGATAATTTGGTAGAATTTTGCCTGGCGATTCCAGGATTGAATGCTGCTGTAAAATGTGTTTTTCCTATGTGAACTCTCTAAAGACAAATAAAAAGAGTAGGATGAAAGTTGAAACCGTCAAGTTTTTGAACATAGTTGAAAACTCATTTCAATGAAATATCTTGAACAGAATTTCATTAAGTTTTGAATGAGAAAACTTCAACAAATCCACTCATAAATAATCATCAAGTACGGCAATAAAGCAGCACCTACTTCTGCAGAATAGACAAAAAGATTCATTATTTGTTAATAATGTTTTATAAATAAATTTTTTTATTAACAGTAACTTGGATTTTATTAATTTGTCCTGGTTTTTTTCATAATAATATGGACACCTTTTATTTACACAACAGAGTGATTAAGAGTTTAATAATTTCTAATGAAATTACAAACAGTTGCTCCTCTGCCACTAAAGAAACAGAACGAGGATTAATACCGTTATGTCTCGATTATTAGTTCTTTATTCTTTAACAAAATACATAGAATGAAACTTATGAGGATTTATTGCTTGGTGCTTCTTTAAAAATAAGATTGTTTCGTGGACCGAAATCCAGAAAATTCTTTGAATTAAAGCAAACTATTTTTGTTTGCTTTAGAAAAAGCAAAAAGGGAAAAGTGTTTCGCAGTTTCAATAGAGATGTGCTTCATAAAAGCAAAATAGCTTTAGCAGGTAATATTGAGAATTTTACAGCTAGCAGAAGTTGGTTTAAAATTTTATGTAATCTCGTTTGACTATAAGAACACGAACCACTGTTTGCCAAAAACTGCCAGATGCATATGAAGAAAACTTTTCATCGATTGTTATTAACACAAAAAGCCAATTTCAAACTATCACAAATTATCTGATCAAACATCTGTATACTTTGAAATGCCACAGAATTTCCTATAGTTTGATCGGAATAAAAAAAGTCAAAGTTTCTATTCCAACTGTTAGTTATAAAAAAACACAGTTATGCTTGCTGTTTTAGCTGATGGGACAAGACTTCCACCTTTTGCTATTTTTTAGTGAAAGACCTTGCCCTTTCTTTTTCCTGTTTAGCCTCTGGGAATCACTGTTAGGTATTACTTCAGAGGATGATATGTATGAGTAAGTGAAGTGTAGTCTGGTACAGTCTCAGGTCGACCATTTCTGAGTGGCTAATTGTAACCCAACCACTGAAGAACACTGGTATTCACGATCTAGTATTCAAATCATATAAAAGTAACTACTGCCTTTACTAGGACTTGAACGCTGGAACTCTCGACTTCTAAATCAGCAGGTTTTCAACGACGCGTTCACTAGACCAACCCGGTGGGTTTTAAAGACTTTGCCCAAAGGAAGTTTTTCAAAAGGAATAACTGTTCAATGTAATGAAAATGGATAGATGGATACTCATTTAATGGAGGAATGACTAATCGGTGTAGTTTCATTAAGCCCAAAAGCTTGCAAAATGTAAAATTTTTGCACATCCTTGATAGTTTTTGGGGACAAATGAAAATGTGAAAAATTCATTATCAAAAAATAATTTTGAATTAGAAATTATTTTCCTTAAACCCTTTTTTTCTCCTTAAACCTTCAAATGTACAAGTTAATAATAAGACTGGCATATTAATAAGAATTTTATTCTTAGATTGCATACAATCATCATTCATTTACACTGATGAATTAAAAGACCATCTGTCAACTTGGTCTGTGAATGGATATTGACTGCATGGGAAAATATATCTCCAGAGCTACAAATTAAAAGCTTTAATTTAGTGTTCAATTTCAAATAATATGTATGGGACACAAGATGATATCATCTGGGAAAACAGAGAATGAAGTCTCAAGCTGTAAATCATATTTTCTGAAGGTTTTTCTTTATCAATCTTAAAAACAGCCTACGGATCTTAAGCAGTGGCAGGGCTTATGTGTATAAATACAATAAATCTCATACAATTTTGGAATCGTGTAGTATCAAGACTACCAAATTGACCTGAATCAAAGCCAAAAACCCATTCAGCCAGATCCCACTTACTGGAGACATTGTTGTTCAATTTATAATAAGTTTATGCTGTCACTAGATACCCTTACGATTATTTTAATAAATCTAATAGATTTCATCATAACAGAACACCTCCAAATTAAAGATGCATATGCCTTTTGTCCAGAAAACATGATACATTTCATAAAGTTGTATCTGTCATAACTTCTTTCATAAATCCATAAAACTGTGGCTCGTTCTTGTGGCCACACATTATGATTATTCTTTTCGATATAAAAGGAAACAAGATTTCCATTTTACATGAAACACAATTCAGAGACTCTTAGGCTGAAATTAAAAAATTTCTTCAAAGAAAAAGTGAATAATCCTAACTCTCTAAATATAATCCTAGCTCTATAACTTTCCTATTGAATTTGTTTTACAGTTGCAAATCATTTTGTTTCTGTTGTGTATGTTGTACACATTCTGCCTGTCTCACAATCTCTGTAGGCATTCAGTCACTCTTTTGTAGACTTCACAAATAGGCTTTAATGGACATATGTTTTCTTTGTCTCCCTAACAATATTTATCTACCAGATATAAAGTAAGAAAGTTAATTATTGTTGAACACATCAACAACAATTGATTATTTAGATTTACTGGACTAGTAGACAGTTAGTACTCTTCTGCATCCAAGCATAGACTATTGTAGTTTTTCTGTACTAAATGCTAACATGAAGCCCATTGAGTCGGTCTATTTTTTTTGTGGTGAACTCATTGCTATCAGCTGATTTTGAAGTCAAGAGTTCTAAGGTTCAAATCTTAGTAAAGAAGTTACCTTTATACGGATTTGAATACTAGATCGCAGATATCAGTGTTCTTTGGCAGTTAGATTTCAATTAACCACACCTCATCTAAGGTCGACCTGAATGAAGACTAACACTTAATCCTTTTAATCCTTTTCAGTAATACCTCACAGAGGTTACAGAAAAAAGAGAAATGCTAACATGCAGTCCATCAAAAGACATCAGCACCTGACTTCAACTTGATGTACGGTAATAAATTACTCAACAACACGAAATAAAAGCATTTTAACCTTTTTTTACAGAAATTTACATAAATTTTGAACTTTAATAATATCAAATCAAGTTTGTTACCAGAATCATTTTCCTGTAACTAACACATTTTACAAATATTTTATATGTAAAATATTATGCACATATACAATATGCATAAATTGTATTACACATTTTTTAGAATAAAATCCAAATTAAACATTTCAGAAAAGTAAAGATCTTCAGTTATATACATTATTTTAACTTTATCATACCACCTATTTTAGAATCAGGTACATACTCCTTAAATATCTACAATCATTAAATAGTTTTTACATTCAAAATTCAGCAAATGTCTGTATGAGTTTATATATGTAACTGAATGTTATATATAACTCTAGGAACAAACAACTTTAATTACCTTTAGAATCTTACACACCGTTATTCCATTAATAATATAATAGTACCACCATTATAATATTAATTACCTCATGCATTTAATGCACGATAATGACCGACTATTAAAAAATTAACATTAATTATCAACATTTCTTTATTAATTTAGGTATCAATTTCCTTATTAGACACCAGACTCGTAATAAGCTCAGCTAAAAAAAGATTAGAGTTTTAATCTAAATTGTCCTTCAAACTCACTCATAAAGGAGGAATTTACTGAGCAAAACTCAGGTTTGTCATATTTTCTACAAGATTACAAAATAGATCACAAATTAAAATATAAATTTAACAAACAAATTTAAACTAAGATAAACTATTACTAAGAATACAATATTAGTTAGATATAGATGTAGCAAAGGTATATTAAAACCTGTAAAGACAGTATTCAACATTAAACCTTTATAAATGCTGAAAGTAAAAGTAAATTAGGTTGTTGGTGGTGGTGGTGCTGGCAAAGTTCATCTTTACAGTATATCATTAGTTCATAAGTTATCTAAAAATCATAACTCAAGTAAAGAGATTTTATCAAAACTGTTATCTTATATAATTTAGTACTAATACAAATTTTAAACACGCTCTGCTTACTACAATATAAAAATTACTAGTTTTCTATTTCACTCTGATGATAGTCATACTAACATTACTCACAAAACCATTTTTATTGTTTCAGCAATTTTTACTACATACATATATATGTATGTATGTATGTATCTATTCGCGCACGCATGCATACCTAAATATACTTTATGAATGTATAAAGGCGTGTATTTACTATTGTAGTAAGCACATATAAAATAATATTTTATTGAATTTTCTGGAATGCAGCTAAAAATACAGGCATTTGGTATGAAAAACAGTCACGTTTAGGTTTGTTGGGGATACGCATTAACAAATGCCATAATCATAGCAACGCCATAGAAATGCCATTAACAATGCCATAATGGTAGTAGGCAACAGAGTTAAAGTTTACAAAAGAAAATTAAGGTTTCTTGTCTACTTCACAGACTTTCATACAGTTGTACTCAAGCCTGATTGAAATGAAGACGTGATATACTTAGTCCTATAAACCTTGCAAACAAGATATACATTCAACCCTAAAAGCGACATCTACATGTTCTTAAAATTGATATAGAATAAAATGTTTTCAAACAAAAACAGTCGTACTTCAGATGATGTTTAATTTGGCGACACTAAGGATATTATTAAAGTAATATTCATTTTTACAATGCACACGTATTACAAAATTATCTAAGTTTTGTATTCGCAAGAATACCATCATTTTTTGTATACAAGAATACCATCATTTTTTTACAATCTTGTACATTTGAACACGCAAACTATATTCAATGAGGGTGACACGATAGATGAAATAACATCAGATTATCAGAAATTGAATTCAAGATTTGCTTATAACCTACAACACTGTCAATAAATCCTGGAAATATTGACAACTACATGATAAAAACTAAGCTTTAAATAAGAAAAGCATACTCACATATTCTTTGACATTTTTTGTACGGACAGCCTTGTAGGATGCGTATGCAGGATATAAGTTACCAAAAAGAAGTCTGCAAAGAGAATACATTAATCCCATTTTAATAAAAAACAACATTACTTTTTCTGTATATTAAACAGAGCACAATAATAAACAACACAATTAAGACAACACTCATAACACTTCATAACAATTTATTAATGTTTTTTTTCTTTTTTATAGTTTGTATTAAAATCCTTGCTATGTCAACTGTATCAAATTAAAATTCAAAAATGCTCACAGACACAATTTTTACAATAAAAAAGTTAACATATCGAATGACAATACCAATATACATACATAAAACTTATCAAATTTAACATTCATAATTTCAATACAGTTGGTGTGATTAGTTGTCTACATAGAATGGGATCCATGATGGTAAATTAATGTATTTTAATAATCAGCTGAAAAGACTTAATTCAAAATTAAACCGAAAATCAGCTGATACAATAATTTTATTATTAAATAAATAAATAGAAGTCAGGTGGTAATTTAACAGAAACCAATTAAATTTAATTAAAAATCAAGCGTTATTCTTTACCTAAATATGGGCATTGTAACATTTTGGAATTTATTTAGATATTAATATACTTCTCATATCTGGAATTTGCATTAACCAGGAAATCTAACAAAATTAAAAGATGAAAATATGTCAACACATGAAAAATTTTTCTATATACAGTCAAAATACTTTTTTATACACCATTAACACACAAATTTGTTATTTAAATACATATATATATAAAACTTTTTTTTTAAAACTATATGCTAAAGAGGTAATTTTGTGTAAATGAAAAAATTATAATCCACTTAAAATATGGTATTCGATTAGTTCGAACGTATGACGGGTGAAAGAAAAGAAAGTTTTTAAATAAAATAAATAATTAAGATAATATTAAATTTAATGAGCTGCCCAATATTTTTGTTTATATCATATTTTACATGCATTACGGTTATAAAGATTTCTATAACAGAAACTGAGGATATGATTTTAATTTTAGGAATGAATTAAAAAAACCTTCTTTATGTACAAAGCAGCATTTTTAAACATTCACAGGAAATTAATACAAGGGAACCTATTTTATTTTTTTTCATTAAAAAGAAACACGAGATTCCAAGCTGTATAATTAATATAATGTATTTATGCAAATTATTATTTTGTAACAAATCACGCCTTCAAAACACACGGCGAAAATATATTAATGACACAAGGGTACAATTTTTTCGCACAAACAAATACACAGCACACGCAAAAATACATCGTGACAACCATCATTCTTGCCGCAAATGAGGAAACCGAAAAACAACAAAATGGCATCTGCAGTAATTAAATTTCTTAATTACGAGCAAGTGAAATCGGAACACGAAACCGATACAAATCGAACAGACGTTACGACCGCTTTTAAAGATCGCAATATTTCTTTAATCGTCGACAGGTGTACGATAGCCTTGGTTCACTATCGAGATGATTGCTGTATATGGTAAAACGATAAAGAAGGCGAACTACGAAAGAGAAACATAAAAATGCTGTTACGAGTTACAAAATCCGAGAACCGCAAGCAAGGTCGATAGACTACAATATTATTAAACGAACGAACGGCACCCGATCGCGTATTAAAAAAAGACCAAACGACTGCATCGTCATTCGCCTAACTACAAAACGAAACTGACAGACACGATGAATAAAAATGGGACAAAAGACCGCCCGGATAGTGGTAGTGCAAAACAAAACAGCAAGCGAGTTATTGAAGCTACTGAAGGCTAGACCAACAAACTAAGACATCATCGCTCTCCCGAATACCATCACTTCCTGAATGCGAGGCACTCAAGCGCATGCGTATTTAAAGCATCTCAACTATAACTGTCATTCGCCCAACCGCTTACATATTTAACCAAAACATATATATGTATATATATATATAAAATTAATCAGTGAAAAAGATAGCCTACTACATACTAAATTCTCATGATATTTTTATCAACTGTAACTTATTCGTGTAATTCGCGGCAAATAAAATCGGGGTTGACTTATACGTCTCGTAACCTTCTTAAATAAAAATATTCTTTTTAATATAAACCCCCCTCACAAAATAAAACAAAAAATACCATGACATGTTTTCATTTCATTAATATCACGATAGTTATAACAAGAATATAGTATTTGCATTACCGTCATTTTATTTGATATACAAAAGTAATCGACAATGTTTTAAAAAGATCGTTTTTTTATTGCCGCAATAAAACGCAAACGATCGAAATTTTTTCTTACATTAAAACTCCAGATATTCACATCAGGTCTTCGACTCCGGAAGTTTCGATGAACAAATCGATGGGATGTTTCGATGGGAACAATCCCGACTGCAATAAACAGTAAATAAGCGGCGTTTGGATTAGCGTCAACATTTTGGATGATCCAGAGAAATCAAAGTGATATAACTGGAAGAAAGTGAAGACGCACGTAAAATCTATGCAAATTTCGTTTTTCACATACACTGTGCCCGCAAAAAGCACTCTTACACAACGCTTCATTTAAAAGTACCAAAAATTCACAAAAAAAGAGCATAAAATTTCAACAAAACTGAATAATTACGAAGTCAAAATTTAATAAATAATATTAGCGTACACTTTTTTACCCGACGAGTCGATAATTAAACGTTTCGTCACACGATCTAAGCGTTAAGCTTAATATATACAAACATCGTAGAGTTCCTTTATCTGTAAATTCATTTTTGGAGGGAATAAATCGCTTCGACGATAATATTTAGTATCTAACTATTTTTTAAATAGTATTAAATCTAATTAATTTTTTCTGTTGGAAAAACCGTGCCGTTTTGGAAATTAAGTTTCGATATATCTTTGGCACGGTCGAACTGAATTTCAGTAGTCTACCTTTCCTGATTTCAATTATCACGGTATTTTTCACCGGCTTTAGAATGGCGGTTTTATTCAGTTTTCATTTAAAAAACGTAACATTTTCATAACGTCTAAACTGAAAAAGGTAGTTTTTATATATTATAAAAATAAAACGAATTTATAAATTAATTGATGGCCTGCCGATCCTCCTTTCTACCTGAGCACGGATCTTTCTTTTAACCGAACACGATCTGGTAATTTGCTGGATCAAGTACTAAAACGTACAAACTGTTATAAATCGAGTAAAAAATTTCTGTTGAGAAGACTAAAATTTCAGTTAAGACTAACGGTTAGGAAGGATTTGCCAAAATTTAAGACAGATTTAATAATAATAATAATAATAATAGAGCTTAAAGTTTATTAATCTTAAAGTTGAAATTAGAATTAAATTTTAAAGTTAAGTATAATCTTTCTTAAAATTAACTTTAGATTGTAGAAACGGAACGCGGCTATCTAAATCGACCGATTCTAACCAAAACTGTCGTGTCGAATAGCAGATAAGCTGTATAGGATGACTTAATGTAAATCGTACAAAAATAATATTCGATATTAATAGCATGAAACTATAATAAATGACCCTAACAACAATCGAACACTCTCACGTACAACACTTATTATCGATACACGTTTCTATTTCATATACGGTTACCTAGTAGAAAATATATTTAATTAATGCACGCGTTACACGGGTTTATACAACATACAGTAGTTATAAAAGATATGCAGCAATTATGCGCACGCTGTATGAGTTATATGATTTAATCACCGGCAATTGTACAGATCTGACTGCTGGAAGATGAGATTATTTTCAAAAGATTGTAAAGGTTTCAAAAGATTTCCGCACATTTTTTCAAGACGATTTTAATTGTTTTTTTTTTTTTTTAGTTGCCCGCAAGAGAAAAGAAGCCGCCGTCTTCGAAAAATCCAGAATCTTCGTAAAGTTAACCCGAGGATTGCAGCGTAACAACGTTAGCGAAGAATCTTTGGAATCCGGAAACGATAAAACGTTTTCCGACCGTTATTTTGAAGAAAATTCTTCGATCGTCATAATTCTTCGATTAGTATCGATGTTATAACAATTCGCTACTAAAAAAATGACGATATAAGTTCCGATCATTTGCGTAGATAACGCGCTAGTTTATTTGTTTAAACAATCTTACGCGCATTTATATGGAAGAAATTTTACAAAATGAGGACCGTCAAAACAATTCTCCAAAATAAAAAAAAAATAGTCGGGGGATTTCACGTAACAAGTATAGATTTTTTAATTAACAGAAAAAAAAGGAAAAAATATAATTAGAATAAAATGAAGAAATTTAATTTCGATAAAACATTTTCAAAAAAAAAGTCCAACTACTAAACGGAGTACCAAACGAACGATAGAGTAAAATTTGTTTAGATATTCGATTAAGGGAGTTTAACCCCGACCGCATAACGAGTTCTATCACGAAACCTTCGACTAAACGTTACATCGTATTTCTTGTTATTAGAGAAAAGCACCCGATAGAATTTTACGAGTGTAATTTTCTTTTTTTTACGACAGCAGATTTCAGTTAGCTTTCAAAGCGAACACTACTTAATTTTTTTAAATTTGTTCCATTCACCGCTCGATATTTTGTTATTCATCTTATAATTTAATTGTAATCTTAAATAAAATAAACTGCAATTATAAAATACTAAAATTCACGTAAAAAGATATTCTGTGACCGAATACAACGGTGCGATTTAACTAAACTGTACTAGGTAAAAACAAAAACCGTACACAACAAACTAATGAATATATGGGCTAGTCTCTGCGATCCGATTATATTTACTGTCGTACTACTACGATACGGTCGCTTTTATTCAAGCATTATATGTTACTATACAAAAGATATTATTATCGTTACTGTTACATCAAACAATGTCAGGAAGTGACAACCTTCGAAATCTGTATTTACTACTGAATACACTGTAAACAAAAAGATTCACATGCAGAACTATTGCCGATCCCACCAAATAAAAAAAAATAGTAAAATAGGAATCGCTTCGGCCAAAACATCACAGATAAATTTAAACCAAAAAGCAGTTTTACAGTCAAAATATTCTCAGATTAAAAAAGTAAAAAGGAATTCTTAAATAAAATAATTTTAATGAAAACTATCTATATATAATGGCTATAACTATTAGTTTCCATGTCGCTTTCAGTATTCAATAGACTTCAAAAAAGGAGGAGGGTCCCCTTAATTCGGGCAGTATTTTTTTTTTTTTTTTTTTTGTCTTCAGTCATTTGACTGGTTTGATGCAGCTCTCCAAGATTCCCTATCTAGTGCTAGTCGTTTCATTTCAGTATACCCTCTACATCCTACATCCCTAACAATTTGTTTTACATATTCCAAACGTGGCCTGCCTACACAATTTTTCCCTTCTACCTGTCCTTCCAAAATTAAAGCGACTATTCCAGGATGGGCAGTATTTATTACTTTGTAAGTCATTAGGGT
Source organism: Lycorma delicatula (assembly GCF_047948215.1). Classification (NCBI taxonomy): domain Eukaryota; kingdom Metazoa; phylum Arthropoda; class Insecta; order Hemiptera; family Fulgoridae; genus Lycorma; species Lycorma delicatula. Next base: position 7,901,161 of record NC_134459.1, on the reverse strand, counting down.
CTTTCCCGTCTCGCGACTAAAGCTGCGTTACGGAAAAGCCCTAAAACAGTGTTTCTGATGCACGGTTTATACACACAGCCCACCGGGTTTGTCTAGTGGTGAACGCGCCTTCCCAAATCAGCGGATTTGGAAGTCGAGAGTTCCAGCGTTCAAGTCCTAGTAAAGCGAGTTATTTTTACACGGATTTGAATACTAGATCGTGGACGCCGGTGTTCTTTGGCGGTTGGGTTTCAACTAACCACACATCTCAGGAATGGTCGAACTGAGAATGTACAAGACTACACTTCATTCACACTCATACATATCATCCTCATTCATCCTCTGAAGAATTATCTGCACTCTTGGAAGAGGAAGACAGACACTGCTGGCTACAACATGACGGTGCGACATCGCACTACGCAGGTTCAACTTCTGATTTCGTCGAGGAATTCTTCGGTAATCGTGTTATCGGTCGAGGCTTGTGGCCACCAAGATCTCCAGATTTGAATGCGGCGGATTTTTTTCTACGGGGTTACCTCAAAGAAAAAGCCTACAGCGACAAACCACGAACACTTGAACGATTGAAAGTCAATAGTGAACAAGCCGTATTAAATATCCAGCCACAAACTTTGAAAAAGTTGCAAGAAACGCTGTAAAAAGAATTGAAGCTTGTATTCAAGAAGATAAAGTTTACTCTAAATGTAAGGTAATGGTAATAATAAAAATTACATTTACATTTACACATGCCTTTTTATTATTTCAATACCTACCAATATAAGGTTGGGTTGCGTTTTATATGGGACACCCTGTATTAAAAATAGGTATTTCTGCTACAACTTCAAACTTAGTTTTTTATTAAAGAAATTAACCTTCCATTATAAAAAAAATCGTTATATTTTACCATTTTTGGAACTGACATTATTCGCACACAAAACTAATCCGATATTGTCAAGAAAATAGTTTCTTTTCTTCCTTAACTACACGAAATACTAGTATACTAAAACTAGTATAAATTAATGAAATTTAAAAATATGAATTAAAAAAAACATCTTAATATATCTAAAAAGAAGCTTTGTTAGAAAATCTTTTTCTTTCAGAAATAAAAAAAAATCCATTCAGAAAATATCCTACACGACGAAAAATCATTCTACGGACAACATTTAGTAAGATAATAACGTTTCGGGGATTAACACTTGAAATAAATTCAAACCAAACCACCAGATCGATTAAGGCATCAAATGAATATTTTCTTTTTTATATTCGTGCAAAACAAAGTAATTTTATAAAGAAAGCTTTCCGATCTTCTGAAAGATATAATAAAAAATAAAATACAAAGGAAAAAAACCTCAAACACAATCGTCGCAGTTTTACATTCCGCTACCGTAATATCAATTTAAATTGCCACAGCCCGTGTAATTTTTTACACTTTTACCTATTATATTATTATTATTACTATCGCGCTATTACTGTTACGTTGCGTAATATCAGATCGTTGACTTAACTACATAAAACTCGTTTTAAACACGTACAAACGAGTTGTACTTTACGCACATTTTAAGTTTTACTTCGTTCTTAACTTTTCTCCTCTAATGGGGTTCACAAGGAACATCTAAAAACTAACTTCTGCAAATTTTACTATCCTTATTTTTTATTCCGTTATAAGTTAACATAATTCCATTTCTTTGTATTAGAGGCGACTTTAATAAAAAAATATATTTTAAAAAATCTGCTGAAACGTTCACGAAACCGGCCAAACTATTTAGATTTATGTAATTTAAATAAAAGAGGGTCTCTCTCTTTATGCAGCCCGTCTTTTACAGTTCCTTTAATGAAAACTGTAAATTCTGTAACTCTATGCGGTATTCTAAAAATATAAAGAAATCGACAATTCTACGACCGTAATCGAAATATAATGAAATTTCAAATCGGATATGAAACGTCAAAGTTTTGCAAGCTTTATTTCCAAGAGCGAATGACGGCCTCTACCCGACGATTGCGATATCTAAGGAAATAGAACAGACTGAAAATTTGTATGAATTAGATAAATACACCGCCTTGAAATTACAGTTCGATTCTACAAACATCAATAGGATGTTCACTTCGCCTCTTCTTCATTAATGCAACGTAAAACGTTTAAAATAAATATAAATAAATGCGAAATACGATAATGAAGTCAAGAGAGGAATTTTGTTCGAAGAGAAAAAACAAATTAAAATATACGAACAGAAAAATATCAAGTCTAATCATATTAGCTCGAATAAAAACGATTAAAAAAATAACAACCCAGGCCAGATTCAGCGGAGGTGATTCTAGGGACACGCGGCCCTCTCTACTCAAACATCCTACCTTGAATAATTTGTTTAGTATAACCGTTAAACTAAAATTTAACGCATTATTTTTCCACAAGTAAAAGTTTGTTCAAAGCAAAGAAAGGAATCGTTTACAGCTTTTCGATGATTACAGAAAGGAAATTTTCAGTACGCGTAACAATGAATAAGAAAAAATTCAATAATTCTTTTAGTTAAAAATAATGGCCACCACATACCCCATAACTAGAAGAATTATTGAATACTATTGATATTAATATAAAAAAAGGAAAGACAGAAAGAAAAGAATACTCTCAAGAAAGGCGAGTTATTTTTTCTTTGTCCGCTTTTAGCAAGATCTAAAAATAATAAGACCTAATGAAAACAAAAATAATCACCGGACTTTACGATGAGTTTTCAACACGTTCAAATAACAGGCGCCCTTAACTCCTAGATTTTTAATAGCGGGAGCACAAAAGCCATACGCAACGCGTAAACAGACAACGCATATGTTTACTGAAAAAGACGGTCGGGTAATTCCAGTTCCCTAAATAGACACTGCGGCTGACACATCTTTAAACACCAATCGGGTTCTGTAAAGAACAGTTATATCCATTTCAGACATGAAGTAGGTGTAAAAAAAACTTGCTTCCAACCTTTTAGCGTCGATTCGCCTTATTTTTTTAAAGCTTCTCAAGGTGTTACACGTTTCAATTCTCCACGAAAAAAAATTTTCCACTTAACAAAAAAAACATATAATATTAAGGTTCCGTAAAATAATAAATTCGAGTTACACGATCGAATGTTATTTTCAATATAGTTTTTTATTATATATAGTCTGAAGAAACGATCTTGAGAATGTTATGCGTCGGGCTTACTAAGAAGAGCGAAGCGGTTTTTTTATGCTTTCGCTACACTCGAACGTAGGGTTGCTAACCGGAACATCAAACCTATCAAAATGTACGTGAAAACCGGCTTTAACAGTCACACTTTCACTACGTTCAACGCAGGAATCGGTTATATAGCAGGCATCATTGCTATCACAGAAAGCAGTTCGGTCTGGTGCCTCTTGCACCTCGGGCGCTTTACGTGCATCATCATCATCATAGACGTAAGAAAGATCGGGATAGATGTTATAAAGCGACAAAAATTATGAAATTATACGTTGCACACACCGCTTCGACTTGGCAAGGTTAACTTGCAAACCTACAGAGGAATAAATCGGATAAACGTTTATTCGATTTTCAATTATTTTTCACTCGGCCAAGAGATAGGTCTTAATTACTTAATTACGATACGTTAAGTCAGAAGATAATGCTAATCCAAAAGAAATTCTGAAGCTTCGGGCTTTTTTAATTTCTTTCTTCAACGTGAGTTTTTGGTGAACGCTATATAACCTCGTAAAACCTCATCGCCAGTATAAAATAACCGATTGTCCGGTCGGTTAAATACAAAGATAATGTATTTCGTCGATATTCTGTTACGTCGATTAAAATTATTATTAACGATCGGTTCATTAGTTTAAGATAACGATGATTTACGGACTTTTTTTTACTGTGACAAATGACAAAAATTGTTCCTGATGAAAGTCCGGACCCTGCGTCCCCCTAACCGAAGCTAGTTTTAAACGTGCAATCCAAACGGACGACAGTCAAAATGCGTGGGACGAACACAACTGTATTTGTATGCGTGTGTGAATACACATACGAAATCTTCATTTACAGATATTAATAATAGATTTACGCACCGCGTTTTAATTTTTCTTTTTTAAAGATTTGTGTGCCCGAGACGAAGCGTACGCTTCTCAAGAGTGCAGACAAATTATCGTACAGTCGAAATCCCCACTTAAGTATAAAGGCAGTGTAATCAGCCGAGTGAGAGTTCGTAAGTACCTAAGTGTTTTGTTTGATGAGAAGTTGCTGTTTAGCAACCGCATTAGGCAAGTAGCGGCGGACACCGTGTCACTGATGCACAAACTTGGAGGATTGCTCGGACGGACTACGGGTTGTCTGGCCGTCAAATGTACATAGTGAACCGAGGTGTCTCCGAAAGCAGGACCTCTTACCCGGCGCCCGTTTGGGCGCACAAGCTGGATATGAATAGAGCACTTCTTCAAAATTTAAGTAGTGCCCGGCACAGAGCCTTAATTGTACGCACCGGTGTTTTTAAACCTCATAGGAGGCAACCACCGTATTGGGAAAGGCTCTCCCGATCGATTTAAGTGAACGTTCTGTCAGCCATGTGGAGATTGCGAAGAGGCCAGGAGGCTGAGGTATTTGGGGTGCGGTTTCGGGCCGGGCCAGTAGCGGAACGGAACGGTGATCACAATGCACCGGATCTAAATTTCGTTCATTCGCCCATCTCCCGCCTGCGAAAGAGGCTGCAGAGTCACGCGATGGAAACATGACAGCTGGAATGGGACACCACGACTAAGGGAAGATCCCTGTATAAGTTTATACGGATTCTGGGGCCTAAGCTTATACGGATTCTGGGTTGGTATAACTCTCCTTCGTTTTTAAGGGCAACGGGTGTCCAGGTGCCCACCAACCATATTAATTTGAATAGATATCTGTTTCGGTTCCGCCTGGCAGCTGATGACCTGTGCGTCTGCGGGGTGGTCCAATCAAATGAACGACTGATGTTTGACTGCCCTGCTCTTGGGGGGGGGGGGGGCAGAGACCGGGCCACCCTGCAACTTAAGAGGTCAAGGGAAAATTGGCCACTCACAAGCGGCAAGTCAATGTGGCGAGAGCCGCATTGTCGAACCGTGTGGAAGTTCCTTGATACGGTTGCTATGTTCAACGACGTCAGTAATTTAAGGGAAAGACTCCTACCGTACTGCTCTGTGAAGCTAACCTGGATATATGGCTGACCACCAGCAATTAAGGTCTAAGCGCTTTAATATGGCGGACAGGTACTTGCTGGCATTCAGCGACCTAGGCGTGGTAAAGCCCACGAGAGTTAGGTACGGAGGTAATTATCGATAATTTATTTTAAAATATTTAGCGTACTAAGTATTTCTTACCGTATATAATACAAAAATGAATACTTTATACTTGTATTAATATTCTATCTCTCTATCAAGCGAGTCAAAATGTATGACCGCTTTATACGAATAAAGGTTATCAAAATATTTCATTTGAGTTATATTTATATGCGCTTATTGTAATGGGTATTAGTAATGTTGATGATGTTTATAGTAAAAAAGCACGGGCCTACAAATTATGTAATACTCTGTGTTAATAGCTTTAGTAATTTTATACTTATTCATAGAAAAGCTAAGTAATTTTTCCTCACTGTTGACTAATATTCAATACTAATGTTTACTTTTCATTTTCAACAAACTGATTTAGCGCATTCTTTGCGTGTATTAATGAATTCGCACATTTTTTCGTTTTTTGTTAGTGATTTTTTTTTGTAATGGCAGAAATTAAATTCATAGATAAGAATAAAAGGCTCTGCAGTTAATCTCGTTAAGTAGTTACTACTGTATACGACTTTATGAATTAAAAAGCTATATAAAGTTAGAAAAATTGGATGACAAACATTTAAAACGCATTCAAAAATGTAAAGAAAGAAGCGCTACAGCTCGTGGGATTTCAAGATCGCTAGTTGAAAAACTCCGAAAAGAAAAGCAGGATCGTCTTAAATCTAAATCGCAGTCGTGCTCATTCTGAACACCAAAAAAGTATAAACAAGTTTAAAACCGACTAGTGGATAAAACAGTTGATCAAGGCATTGTAAGAAGAACATTTAACGAGTTTCACGCAAAACGTAATGAACTGCCTACATCAAATAAATTACGTGCAGAACTTCACAAGAAGATTCAATTTAAAGGTTCTAGAATTATACTAGCAGCTACCCTGAAAGAGTTAAGATTTAAGCGGTGTAAAATTGAAAATAATAGGAAACTTTTGATCCCAGAAAGAAAGCATCCGGTGGAAGAGGAGGGAATATTTAACAAAAATGACCGATTTCAGAAAAGAAAATCCTTCGAGTGTTTATTTGGACGAATCTTATACTTTAACGTCCCATTCGACAACAAAATCGTGGTCGGATGACAGAGGTGCAGAAGTAAAAGTGACGGTTAATAAATAAATATGATCGGTTAATCATAATCCATGCCTGAGGAGAAATGGGGTGTTCTTCCGCGATGTTAACTCGGAAAACGAGTTCAAAAAGCGGTGACTATCACGACAGCATCAACAACAATCTCATAGAACCGTCATTTGAAAAATTAATTCCTGGTCTTCCCCCTTCACCAAACAGTTACTGTTATCGATTATCGATAATGCAATATACTACAATTCACTTCTAGAAATGCCTCTAAATTTAAATGACAGGAAAAGTGACACGCTTAATTTGTTAGTAAAGAACAATATCCCGTTTTTTAAAGCGATGATAAAACCACAGTTTTTGATGAAAACAGTTTTTTTTTATGAACTATTAAAAAAAATAAAACACGGGCATCAGGTTCTAGGACTTAAACCTTAAATCCGATCGAGATGGTGTGACCGGCTCTGAAAAGACATTTCGGTAGTAATATCACAACATTTTTAATGTCAAATTGTAAAAAATTTAATTCTGAGAAAAAACGAATGAAATGATTTAAGAATGATTGGAAACCATATAGCGAACATGTAAAAATATTCTGAAACTTAATATAAGAAGATGGAAACGCTAATCGATCTACCCTCTACATCTAAACAGTAATAGTGAAAGTGACTGTTCCGATGAAGACAGAGAAGATGGTGAACTTGCACAACTGGACATATAAGGAAAATTTCAAGCAAGTATTAATAATAGTACAATCAACAATGATAATAATCGTACAAAATAATAATGAATGCGATATTCTAAATATTGTAAAAAAAGAATTGATAATTGTACAAGTAATTTATTGCGATTACGAATACGATATACAATCAAATACTAGTTAAGATTATTTTTATTTTAAAATAAACCTAAATTAAATTTTATTGTTTTTGCAATCTATACTTATGGAATTATTTATACTAATTACGTAATGTTCTGAAGGTTATGTTGATGATCCGGAGTGCATAGACGTGTTGTTTTTCGCTCCCGATTTTTTGGTGTTTTTTAGTGGTTTTTCAGGTGTTTTATTGTTCTAGTGGTATTGATATCTTGAAATATAATTGCGTGAATGGTTTTTGAGTGTACTTTCGGCGTGTGCGCTGAACAATTTACAACCGGAGGAACACTCACGCGTTTCATAGCACATCTCGTCGAAAAAATAATGTAGCTTGACCGCTCGCCTAACATTGTACTTACTCTTAGGAAAAGCTATTCTTCAATTTTTCCCAGATTACCTTCAGCGACGCCAACAAATTAACAGCGCACACTTCTCGTTAATGATTAATCCAACAACTGTGTTGTGGTTTATCAAGCGGTTCGCGTTTATAGAAGTATACGTTCTATACACTTTTGCAAAGGGCACCCTGACGTTTACCAGCCCCGGCTAGTAACGCAACTGTACAATTACACGACACAATTTTGTACACCTTCTCTTACGGTCTTCGCTTACACAATTTCACGTCCACGTTCCCGCTGCTTTCGTTCAGGTAAAATGTTAGCGTTTTGCGTAAAAGCGACACAACTTATTTTCGTTTTACACGTTCATAAAGCTGGAATAAATTACGACGGTAACTTCCATTCTCTAACCGAACTAGTACGGCACACCGCTAACTGGCCGTAACACGGTTAAACTCCCGCGCAAGATCAGGCATTATTGTCGATAAAATTTGCGGTCGGCAAACGGAATACGCACGTAAAATAGCGGTGGACAGCCGACTGAACCTAGCCGAATCGAGCAACTGTCCTTTGAAGTACCGATAATTTGGATAAAACCAACAACCGATTACGATGATCGCTTGTTTGTTTGCTTTACAAACTTCGCCGGCTTACCTTCAACAAATAAAAGCACACCCGATGTTCCATCCGGTACTTCGTGATAAACACTGACAGATTCCAATAGCACCAGCTTCTCGAAGAAATTCCTGACGCGATGAAGGATTAATTGCGGAAGCATAACCTTCGGGAAATAAAATGCACTCAAGAAAAATCAAATAATCGTACCTCATCTCAAAAGGGAACTCTGTTAATTTAGTTATTTAGCGACTTACATTTATTTATCTAAGTAACAAACAGAATTCTTTTAAGATCACACTTGAAGATTTGTTACATAAAAATAATAAATCTTCATCGTATAAAAAAATTTGATGAAATGTTTTGTTACGGAAAGATTAATTTGTTTTTGCTACGATTAACGGATAGGATGTTAACCGACCTGCGTATAGCATAAGCTGTCGATGATTGGCGTTTAGGAATGTATAATTCAAATAATCTTTTCTCTACACCGATAGATATTTCAGTCATAAGTTATATAACACTGTCATCATAAAAAGCTGTCATTTTTGAAGGGTAGTAACTGAAAATCTAAGGCGATAGCGAAAACCGATTTGATTTTGTAGCGTAAAAAATAGGCTTAAAAAGCTGCCTTATGGAGGCGCTGTGCAAGAGGAAAACGTTTAAGAGATATCATCCAATCAGGCACAGAAAATAAAGAATAATTTGATACAAGTAATTCGTGAAAATTTTAAATCCGTTTTAATTATGACCGAAGGTCTTTTATATTTTTATATTCTACAAATATCTTTAATCGTTTCTCAAAAGAATGTTAACACTTTATTTGTTTCCGGTTTCGAAATTTCTCTTTTAATTTTGTAAACTAGTGTTACAAGTCGATGGTGTCGGGCGGGTCGACCGCGGCGAAAGCTAAGTATTTTATACTTTAAACCGACTAATGACGTCTTAAAATACAATTACTGGTACATCGATGTAAATAAAATAAAAATAATTAATCCGTTCACAATAGGGCTAAAAATAGACTTCATACGAGCTCAAAGATCACTAACGCTTATATGTACAACGGATTAAGTACAGAACATTTACGCAGAATTTAATTTATTACATACGTTAAAACAGAAATAATTCTGCATAAATAATCTCAGCCCCGAATTCAAAATGCCAAGGCCAAAAAAAATCTCGTAAAAACTAAGGAAAAAAATATATAATAAAAATAAACATACAAGCAGGGAGAATAATTTAAACAGAGATATAGAAAGTCGATTTAATATTTTTAAAAGAAACAAGTAATAATGTTTTACTTTCGAAAAGTACTAATGCTTTATTTAAGTTTCAGCAATTTTTGACCCTGCTGTGAAAAAGTTTCTTACGCTACCTTTTCGCGACTACCTTTAATTAAAGGGATGTACGAAAAAATCAACTTACACAAACGTTTTAAAGAAATATTTTCATACAGCTTACCATCCCCCCCCCCTTATTTTGTGTAACTTAAACATCCGCGAGTTACGTACAAAATATACAAGAGATCACAATCCTACCGAAGCGGTGATAACGTCAAAACGTCCAATGTTACCAATTAAGAGGTTTGGACTCGAATATAATAGCGCTGCGCCTTATTACTCACGGACTGTAAGTGTTACTTTGGCCTCTGGGTTCGGCTGCTGAACATGTGGGTATATGAATACAACTTAATCGTATTCCACAGCCCTCGGGACAAACGGGTAGACGGTTAACCTGCGGCCTATTAAGGGACGGCTAATGTTACAACTGATACTACCAGGAGTGCGGCTGATCGCACTCAACAAAGGTAGTCGACTAGAGCGACGGGATCAGCGAGCGGTAAGCGGCTCGACAAGCAGTTTTCGGACTAGCCGCAGGTTAATAATTTGTCTCGTATGCTGTAATGCCGCTGATCGTTCAAGGGATATCATCCGATCCGGCACAGGAAATACAGAAGAATTTGATAGAAGTAATTAGTGAAAATTTTAAATCTGTTTTAATTATGACTGAAGGTCTGTTATATTGTAATATTTTACTAATATCTTTAATCGTTTCTCAAAAGAATGTTCAACGCAATATTTATTTTCGTCCGTTTTGCTTTAACGCAAGAACATATTTTTTTTTTTTTTTTTTTAAATTATTTGTAATAATAATGCAACGAAAATCTAAAATATAATGCAATATATACATAATGCAAAATTTATATGAAATACGCTTTTCAAAAATGTTTATTATCACTTAAAAGTTTTAAATAATTAGTCCTTTTTTTTGCAATAGAAAAAACAGCGCTTATTCTCTTTTTTTTTACGTAATATAATATATCCATAAGATTCGCGTAATCGAAACAATTGATATCTATCGCATAAAAATCAGTGCAGCCGTTCTACAGTTGCAGGGCGTTGACACAAACAAATAAACACACTTATTATCCAAACACAAATAAATAATCCCTTACAATGTTATTTGGAAAAAGAGATATATTCTACTTTTTAATCGTAAAAGTATAAAAATCGAAACTAAAAATCCAATCCACGGGGAAAAATAAGCTAAAAGAATTTCTATTTCAACAATTGAATGAAAATTCCTCTCTCTGAATAATTAATACGACGTTTCCCTAAGATATCATTTATATACTCCTTAATCATTCTTCACAATTACACAGACCTCGAAAAATGAGGCTATAAAATTATTCACCAGGGTCCAATTACTTTTTAACAGAATTTAAAAAATGTAATTTATTATAACTAAAATTTAATAAATATACATATAATAAACCGCAAATTAGAAACATATCAACAATGATTTTGGAAACATATGGAACACTATTTACTAAGGAATATTAAAAAGAAAACGCTGAATAAACAGAGGTATATAGCAGCGCTGTCCAACCTTTTTACAACTAGGGGCGCATCTGAATGATTACCAAGGTTGCGCGGGCGCCAGGATTCATTTCAACTATCTCCACGCTACTGCTATGATTATAAATTATAATAATAACGAAAAAATTTGAAACAAACATCAATTATATTTACTCACCACATAATTAATGTGAAATTTGACACTGCAAGTTGAGGAAAATCTGGTGTGTAGCTGGAACAAGCTGCTCTTAACGCGTCATCAAGTTGGGAGTCTGTCAGGCAGGATCGGTACTTGTTTTTGATGAAAATGCAACTGCACAAAGATACGTTGAACCAAAGCACGAATACGTTTTCAGTGCGACTCTAAGTAGAACGGGGTATATTTTTCTCTGTCCACCGGAGTCCTTATATTGCTACACGTTGCGTATGAGGATTTTAAAGAAAAGGTCTTGAAAATTTAAAATCTTCATTTCTAATTCTTTCATTTCTTTTTATACTTTCCGAATATTTCACACGCCCTATTTCCAAGTTCACTAACGTCAACCGGCGAATGATTTATCGACAGACAATATCGCTGGTTCAAGTACTGAAATCTGGCGAAATCTGGCTAAATCTATTGACAAATTCAAACACAAGAGTTTCAACGTGCTTGGCAAAGAGGAAAGTTCAGACTCGCCGTCGTTTACTGTTTCTAGAATCGATTTGAAATTTGGAAAGGGTGAAAGGGAATTTCTGTTTAAATGTGTTCATAACTTCACTTTCTTTACAAACGCATTTATAATACTTATCATAAGTAAAATATTAGGATTAGTGAGGTTACACTCGGTGTAATTTTCAGGCGATATCTGCCAGAAAATATAAATCTAGTAGCCACGATGTATCACCAAGTTCGTGATAATATGGTCCGGGAGATGATTTCAAAAAGTCTTTTATTTCATCTAGCAGGCAGCAAAATCGTTCCAGTGTTTTACTCCTAGTAAGCCGCCACCTTATACCTGCATGAAGAATTACGTCACCGTACTGAGTGTCTAATATATTCAAAATATTTCCAAAACAATCGTTGACGTGTAGGAGACGACGTGATATAGTTCACCACAAGAGTTACAACTTTCATGACACGATTAAACTTTAAAACGTTTGCGCATAACACTTCCTGAGGGATAATGCAATAAGAAATAAATTTTGGAAACTATTCATCTTTAGCACAAAGAGATAGAAATCCATTATTCCTACCCGTTACAGAAGGCACCTGATCTGTTGTTATAGCAACAAGCTTTGAAAGTAGAAAGTTACTTATCTTTGACAAGTTTAAGGAACGCATTTTGTTCATGAAGTGGCAACAGCTTGACAAAGTCTTCCTTTACTGTGAAATCATAGAAAACCATTCTAATAAATACACACAACTCGGTAATATCATACATGTCAATACTTTCATCAAACTGGAGTGAAAAATATTCACATAATTGTAAATCCTGATGTAACTGAAATTCCAAATCATTAGAAACGTGTTCAACCTGCCTAGCAACAGTTTGGCGAGACAATTTTACATCTTTAAAGAAAGACATAATTGCAGATTTATCTTTGTGACCTTCAAGCAGAGATTCAGCGGCACTGATCATCGCTTCTTTTATTACTTCCCCATCGCTAAACGGGGTTTTCCCATTAGCTAGTACGTAACAGATTTTGTAAGAAGCTTCTGTCAAGTTACTGGTATCCTAAACAGGTTTCGTAAACACGGATTGTTGCATTGTAATTTTGGTTTAAGGTCTTTCACTTTTGTGTTTTCTCAGTTCAGAATTCACAGGAAATTCGTTATTAAACAGTTTGTGATTAGTCAAAAAATGTCGCTTTAGATTACTTCTTTTAGAAACAGACACGCTAGCGTTATCCAATCAACACAGAGATTTTCCCTTACATTCAAAAAAATTTTCCCATTCACGGTTAAAGCTGTAAGTTCTTTGCCTTTTAGCCGAGTTAAGACTACACTAGACATTATGTTAAAATAATATCTCATAATTTAAAGAAGTTCACTTTAAAAACACTGATAACAAGTGGAATGTATAACGTATCACAACACGAGACAACGTGATAAATTGTACCAGCAGAACTTAGGCCTACTTCACTTCACAACTATCAAGTTATATTGAAGTTAAAATACAAGAATTGGATGGCACTCAGCGTCAAAATTGTTAAAATGTATCAAATTTATCTCCTTATTGGCTGAAGACTTAATTATGTTGAAAGTTAGAATCTCATTGGTTTTTCTAAATAACAGAAAATTCACTGGCCACACCCACATTTAAATTCAAAAACTCGCTCTCACGAGAAACATCTGTTTCTATTTTAAATTTTATTAAAATCTATGTTAGGAAATACAAATAACAAAAAGGACTCGGTTTTACCAAAGAACAGAAAAGAATATCAGTTTGAAATTTATCACAAAGAATGCTAGTAACTCGAGAGCAGACCACCAACGAGTGACAATTAATTAGTTGTTCTGTCGAGCTAGACCCCCTGTTAGGAGGATCTCTTATACATACTTATTCCATTACAAAGTAAATGAATTTGTCACCGACAATGACAAAGAAATGAACACGTAATACAAAGGCCGGCAGAATTGCTTCTGTTGAACTGCTGGAAAATCTAACGGCTAAAATGTATTTTTTATACCCTTTTTAATATGCAAAATGTAATGTTATTTTGAAATGTGAATTAGTATTACAAATTGGCAAATGAGCGCGGGCGCCAAAAGACGAAACGAAGGGCGCCATCTCGCCCGCGGGCCCAGTTATATATATATATATATATATATATATATATATATATATATACACAGCGTTTTTACCCAGCAGAAAAAAAAATGTTGTACATACATTTATTTAATCTGCTGATTGAAGCCTTTTTTCCAGTCTTTTTTTTTACGGTTGAGGCGCACACAAACCATCAGAGATAAATGAGGCACCAGTCAAGTGTTGCTTTCTTATGAAGAAGTACCCGCTCATCATACAATCAGCGCTTGCGAAGAACAGAATGAATTAGCCGTTCAAAAGATCGACCGACTATATCAAAAATACTTTTTGTATTGAAAATAAAGACATCTATCATCCTCCATTATTGTATGCACTGGTGTTTTTAAAACAACCTCCTACGAGGCTACCGTATTGGAAAAGGCTCTCTCAATCGATTTAGTGGTGAATCTAACCTAGAAATATATGGCTGACCACCAGCCAATTAAGGCTCCAAGCGCTTTAATACGGTGAACAGGTACTCGTTGGCATTCAGCGACTTAGGCGAAGCAGCGAATTTCTGTCCAGACAAAGTAAATTTTTCATTTATGGATGTCATATATATTTTTAGTGGTTGACGGGGTGCGCCTACCCATTTTAGTAAATATATGACAAGTGAGCGGTTGGAACACGTAAGCCGGTGGTGTATGACACCGCGCTTAGTCCGCTCACGCTGTTAGGTAAGCTCTAGGAGATATTTAGGACACTGGTCGCTAAACTGTTTCGAGGCTCAGTAACCTTTTGTGACAAAGACATTCGGTCTTATGCTTTAGGGCGATCGAATGGGGTGGTAGCGGAAGAAATGCCAAGCAAACCATCCTCCATTGTTATTATAATTCACGTAACCGAGATGAACCGTTCGATACATACATCAAAAAAGTATCTTTAAATTCCCCAAGAAATCAGTCACGTACATCTATTCGTGTAACAAACCGGTTAACAAGCTACGGTACATTAATTAAATAATTTTTCTTCATTCGGGAATTAGGGCGCGTGACCTGTTCCGCCCGACAGGCCTCAGTTAGCGCGAATGCGTCATCCCCTAGATGCACGGAGAAACGATTTTTTTCGAAAACGATGGATCCATCAGATAACTTTGATGTCGTCTTATTCTATCGTTAACATTCTACATTTAATTCTTTTCGAACGCCTTCATTTCTTGAAAGGTCTATTATTCTAGTCGATCCATTTAACATCTTACGGAAACGCATCTCAGCAGTTCAACGGACTCACGGATTAACTCTAACTTCCAATCCTGATAAAGATGACCTAGAAGAATTCACAATTTTTTATCTTACAGAAAATAAAAGAATGAAATCAATTCCGTCCTGTAATGCATATAAATATCATCTAGGGTACAAGCGGCTTTATCTTATCCTATCATTACTCCTGCTTTCTTTAAGATTAACGATGTCTACGAGTCGATTGCCTGAGTTGAACAGAGTGGAAATGTCACTTACGGGGATAAAAACATTATCGTACTCAACAGTACATTCGGATTGCCGAAAAAGTCAACGATAAACTTTTTAACCTTAATAAGTTTTTAGTTTAACAAGGGTCACTTATTCACACAAACTGGCAGAAATGGATCATTAATGGTATAAATTAACTGTTACAAAAAAAAAAAAATATTACAATAACGTTTTAAAATCTTTATCAAAATCCTGAAACTGGATAATAAGATAAACAAAATTGGATAACTATATAAACAAACTTTGCAACAGAACGGTAAATTTTCTTAGAATGTATTTTACCAGATCCCTTACCTCAAAATTCTATTATCGCGTTAATCGTAATGAAAATTAACAACTATATTATCAAAAGAAATACAGACTGTAAAAATAAAAAAATTAAAAATTAAGATTACTTCTTTTCGCCTTCGAGGTTGTAGTACGGCACGGCGGTATTCGTATTTTACATACGAAGTCTGTTCAGAAAATAACCGAACTTAATTTTGTTTTTTTTTATTATTATTATTATTAATTTTACAGATTATTGGTCCTCGTCCCTACTAAAGTACTCCCCTCCCCTATTCATACACTTTTCCCAGCGGTGTTTCGACTTCGCGAAGAAAGTACTACTTACCTTCATTTGAAATGATCTTTAAGGTTTGTGACGAATTTGCTTTAATGTCATCAGTAGTCTCAAAACGGCGTCTTTCATCACGGATTTTAATTTCGGAAATAAGAAAAAACCGCAAGGAGCCGGATCTGGCGAGTAGGTCATCTGATTTTGAGTAGAGACAGTCATCTGATTTTTGGCACAAAACCGACGACGAATTGACAAAGCTGAGTTTGCGGGCGCATCGTTGTGGTGAAGGAACTATCGGTTGTCTCGCTACAACTCGTCTCTTTTTGCGCATTTTTTCATTAACCGTTGCAAAACGCATCGATAGTACGCACGGATCACTAATCACTTTGAGGCAAGAATTCAAAACGTACGATTCCATCAAAATCGAAGGAAATAGAGAGCATCACTTTGACATCGGATCGAAACTGACGGTGGATCGAAACTGACGGTGCTATCTTGTGGGGCGCGGAGATTCTCTGCCGCCAATCCATTGTGATGTTTCAACTTCTGTTTGGATGACGTAGGCGTAAACTCAGCTTTCGTAATGATCATTTGCAAGAACGTTTCATCGTCATCGACTCGTTCAATAAGTCGCCGACAAACGTCCACTCGATGTTCTTTCTGCTGTTCGTTCGTCAATCGAGGAACTAACTTTGCTGAGACTCTATGCACGTTCAATTTTTCAGTAAAAATATCACGGCACGATCCGATCGAGTTGCTAATCTATTCAGCAAATTCTCTACAGTCGATCGGCGATTTGCACGCACCAGATCGATAAAGACCGAGGGTCATCTTCAAACAACTGACGACAGCTTTCATTGCGAACGACCCAGAGTATCATCTCGGTACCTTGTTTCAAAAGCTGAAAAGTTTCTGTGAAAGTTTTCCCCGGTTTCACGAAACCTTTACGTCGTATTGTCGCTCCAGAAAATAGCGCAGTACAACACGTTACACTCAAATAAAAATAACACGAAAACCGAACGAGATATCAACAATCCAAGAACATGTGGTTACAGAGGAGGTTATGCGGAACACAGTGCTGCCAACCGCACGTCACTAAATATTTCCGATGGCGCGTAATTAAAAATGTTCGGTTATTTTCTGAACAGACCTAGTATATTTATTTACATTTCTACACAATCGTTTACTTGGGAGAAGGGAGGAGATGAGTAACTATTTTTTGAAACTTGTCTGATTTTTTACTACAAATTAATAGGATTGATGTACGTACAAGTATATGCGAATATCAGCATACCGAATTTCATAACTTTTTCTTCACCTGTTTCCGAGACAAACTCAGGAATAATTTTACTTAGTGCAGTAATTTATATTACAATGTATGTATGTATGTGTGTGTGTGTGTGTGCGCGCGCGCGCTATAAAAATGATTAACATTATACTTATTTTAACGTCAATGACTGACACATTAAATAACTATTCATCTAATTTTTACAAAATTTAATTGTTCTTTTATCTATTTAACATAATAAAAGTACACAAAATTTCTTTTGAAGAAGAAATCTACTACAATACTCGGCGGAGACATGAAAGAGTGGAATTTTAATAAATTAAACTTTTTTCATTATTTTTAAACTATTAACTACTTTAGTAAATGAAATCAGTCTACAGATTTGCCGTTCGTAACAAACGAATAATTTATCGCATAACATCTATCAATTGCGCATTTATTTTGCGATGACTACGAATACTAACGACGTATTTTATAAAATATAAAATTTTTATAACTAACGACTTGCACAACTAAATTTCTTTTTAGCATGCTATCGCCGAATGCGGCTAATACAGATAAAATTTACCAACAAAATACATCGCTCGACATTAATACGCAAAACAGCAGAATACAAAATATTCTATATACGGCTTTTTTTAAATACCAGGTCTCCGAACGACCCTTAGCCGTAGATAAAACATCTTAACAATCGGTTCACCTTTCCCTATTATCAAATATACACGAAACCGGAACGCGCAGAAGCGAGAATATTATCGCATATAGCTAATGACAGAGAAGGCAACTTCAAATAAGAGGTGGCTGGACGAGCGAGCGTGCCATGTTTTATAAATAGACATACCGAGTTACTACATTTTACAGTCGGCCACCGGAAAGTATTTAGACAACAGTACATCGGAGACCGTGGTTTTGTAAGGCGTTTATCTTGACTCGCGGCATTAATTTAAAAATAATAACAAATAATTTGAAAATAAAAAATATATTAAAACGATGTCTCAAAGAAACAAAATTGATATTCGAATCACAATTATATTTAACGATGCGATAATAGTTGTTTATATATAAAACATAAATAATAAAAAAAATGGAGTTTTGTAGTTCAAGAAACAGGTTATTGTTTCGTGTAATACTTAAATGTTAAAAAAAAAAAAAATTAATAATTGGAATGTTAAAAAGAAGAAATAAAATCGGCGATCAAGAAATACTAATTTGTAACATTTACAAGAAATTTTACAAATTTATGCAGGGGACGTAAGTAAATTTACACATTCACAATTACAAGAGAACAAAAAACAGGATTAAAAACGCGGAATGTATGTTAACTAAATTTTGTAAAAATAATGACAAAAAGTAAAGACCTGTAAATAAATTATTATACTTTTATCGAAATTATCTCTAACAATATCATAAGAAAAAAAAAATTAGTGTAAGCGAAGGAAGTAACAAGTACTGAATAAAAATTAATTTTTCTGAAACGAAAAACTTTTTAATTTATGAAACGACAGAGAATAGAAATTTGCGAAAAGTTTACTAAAAATTACAAAAGGTAAAACTTGCATAACTGTAAAATGTATTTTGTAAAAAAAATTAGTACTTACAAATAGATTTTAATTAAAAATGTACGAATAAAAAATGTTAAAATTAAGTAAACCTATTGAATAACACTACTAAAATGTTTTTAATTTAAAAAATTTCCTTTTAATCCATGTACTGAATGAAATCCCTTGTGATTCCATGAAATACCGTAGTTCTCTATACTGGTTATTTAAAAATAATAAATATCTCGTATTTGGCTCTCGTACAACTTTCCTGTTTAGAAGTATTATTTATAAGGCATTAATTTACAACAGAGTGATTTTCATTCATTTATTAATTCACATATTTTATCGTTTGTTACACATGTCAACCAGATAAAAAACAAAAAAAAATCGGTAGAGGTAAGAATGTGATCGCTGTAAGGAAAAAATACATCCGCATTTCAGTAGGACTGGCCTTAAAGTTGACCTGCTCGATTCAGGGAAGAAAGTAAAACGGTAAAACGATAACGTTTCCGTGAACGCTTTCCCTAATACGACCGGCACAGGGTACTACTGAGAAACAGCTACGACATTTTCGTACCAAATTACGTACCGTGTGAGGCCGGTCACCTGTAACGTTTCGGGCACAGAGAATTAAGGTTCGATTCGTAACGGACGCTACGTATTATTTATCAAAATACTATTATTTATCGATCGTGTATTAACTGTTTTTGAATAACGGTTAAAGCAAACTATCAAATAAATTTTGATGTTTCCTAAAACATAACGGCCTAGATATTTGAAGCTCCTAAATCCCATCTTTTTTTACACACTTTTAATGGATATGAAATCGACATCATTTTAGAAAGGGAAATTCCGATTTCAAAATTCTCATACGAAAAAAGTCATTACTTGGAAACGCAGAGTGTAGAGTAAAATTAGAGAACGTAATTCATTCGTATGTGAAAAAAGAAATAGGTTACCGTACATTACTTATTTCCTAACCGGTAGAGAGATCGGTCGTAAATTAATAAGATTACAGTCATTTAAATTAAAAAGAATGTCGTTTCCTATACCGGCAAGTAAGAATATGTACTCTGAAAACGTATATACCTAATCCGAAGTTTCACAATAATTTAATATGTTTGATGAACTTCACACCGTTGATAAGTTCTTATTCTTCAACGCTATTTTCAATAGTCGAGGCTCAGCGCGTAGGGGCAATAGAGTTAACGGCTCTAAGCGAAATAAACGGTTAGCTCCTACAATCAGGGATGCAGTTCCCGGTAACGTCAGCATTTATCTAACCAAAAACTGAAGATCTACTCGCGCAGAAAGAAGATATCGAATATATAATATACCCGAAAAGCAGTATGAGATGAAAAAACCCAACCGCAGGAGAAGTCTCCTCAAAGCGACCGGGATCCATCCCCTCTATAAAATCACCAGAAATCGGGACATTTTTATCGTAAAAAGAACAGCGCATTACCGACAACGTTTTGGACCGATTACCTAAATATATGCAAATAAAAATATCGTTTCTTAAATAGATTAAATAATTACCCGAATACCGAGAGGATTTATCAAAGAACAATTTTTTTTTTGTTGTTTGGGGGCGAATGCCTGAGCGTTATCATCGCCCGGAATTTTCATTAGTAAAACGGTAAAATAACTCCAAAATTTATAAGGTGTAAAATTAATATTAATCATATAATAAAAATTTATTAAAACAAAAGTCAAAATGGTGAAATAAAACTCAAAACTAATATCTCAGACGAAGTCTTTTAAATATAAGAATTAAAGAAACTATATAAAACTTACCTAATTACGATATGTTGTGCAAAGGCTCCCTTCTCGGATAATAAAATTAAAGACATAGAACCAAAAAAATCAAAATTGAAAATAAAGGTTAAAAATTATCAAAAACTCTTTTAGCGTAAAAATATAAATAATATTAAATTTTTTCCCGTAACCTGGTACTATGCAAAAACAGAAACATCCAGTCCAAAATTGTCGCTATTATTGTACAAGATATCACGAATGTTTCTAGGTAGATCAAACTTACGACGCAACGCCGCATAACATACGCGGTCCACGAGAATGTGGTGCACAGTCATGCGTCAGTTGCATCGTGTGCATAGGGGTGCGATTCCTGCCGACATTAGGTACTCGTGTGTGATCCTCGTATGTCCTATCCGTAACCGGCAGAGGACCGCTTCCTCACGACGAGGTTTTCTGCAAGAGGAGCCCCATAGCAACACTGAATCTTTAACCGTCGGAGTTTATTATCGACGGTAGTCGCCCAGTCGCTTTGCCACCTTGCTCTCAGCGACTGTTTTACACGATTAATAAAATCAGAGGTAGTAACTCGGGGGGTGAAAGGAGGTTGAATACACGCTTCTTTGGCAGCATAATTTGCTTGTTCGTTAACTGGAACGTTAACGATGCTAGGGACCCGGCAAAAATTTACTCCTGTGTTGCGATTACCTAACTCAGCGATCGCATTGTAAATTTCAATGACGACAGGATGTTTGGAATAAAAGTTTTCTAAGCCTGGAGAGCACTAAACAAGACACTGCAAATAAGAATGTTTCTATATTTAGGGTTAACGATATTTAGAGCCTTATTTATAGCGAGTAGTTGAGCGGTGAACATACTCGTAATACCGGGTAGGCCAAACATATAGTTCTTTCATTGACCACAAAAGCACAACCAACGGTATCAATCTTGTTTCGATCCATCGGTGTATATCACCGCGTCTGGGTTCGTCTTTGTGAGAATATACTGAAACATTTTCCGGGAAAAAGTAGGTGGTGTTGATTGTTTGTCGTATGTTGTAAGGTCAAATATAAAATTTACAAGGTTTACTCACCACGGAAGAAATTGGCCATCCCAAAAACTGTGTACGATTCATAAAAAAAAACAAAAAAAACGTAACACTAATGAATAATTGTTTTATTATTTTATTGTTTAAATTACATCTTGAATTTCCTCGATGCCATAAAATCTATAAACAGAAAAAGAAGAGAAAAATCAAGAGGTAAAGAGGTACCAAAAAATTCCTTTTGGCACATCGGAAGGCGGAGGTAGATTTCATATGTTTAGGAAACGACAAGCCCCCATCTTACAATTCCAGCAATATTTTGGTCATCCCTGGCCGTAAGGGTCAATCAAAAATTGTTTCGAACAAAAGTTTTTGCTAATGTTTGGAGGACTAACGACCACTTTAAACAGACTCAATACTGTGCCTATTAAGGGAGGTATGATTGTTTTTTTTTTGTCTTCGAAACCCCACTTTTTCTACTCCCTGGGCCAATGGTTGGCGATATCAAAAAACTTTACTTAGGCCCTACTACTTTACTTTAGGTTTTAGGCCCTTATCCAAAGAATTAAAACCATACTAAAATGTTCGTACTTTTTTTTTTTTAAATGAATTCGATATTTTATTAATAAGAATATAGCGATTTTTTTTCGAAAAGCCCCCCACGGTTCGATTTTGCACATTAAGGAACTCTTTGAAAGTGATTGGCGCAAAATTACGGCAATTACAGTGTCCACAAGAAAGTGAAATATATATATAAATTTTTGAACTGACGTTCGTTTTGGTGTCTGGGGATGTGAAACGCGAAGATATGTCGAAATTATACGGAAGTCGAATCACGGTACCCGTTACAGTAGGCAGCTCTCTTATGAATCTACTTAATACTACTACGAAACAAACTATTAATATAATTCATTTGTTATCACAAATTACTCTATGATTTACTGTTAGTTCATCAACAACGAGAAGATATACAACTCAAATCGATTTAACATAATTGAATAAACAACTACGTTATCGCATCATAATAATTAACGATAAAATGGCAAAATTATCGGCTAATGTTTCCAACTAGCCGCACAAGCGCATTCAGTAACTATAATTATTCCGGTAATATTTAACTACAAAAAGAAAATAAATCCTTAAACAACCTCCCTACGGCGAAATATTTCAAATAGAATTAACCAAATTTTCTCAAAGAGTAAAGACTTTTGAATCGGTGTTCAAAGAATTTAGTTAGGAAAATAACACAGAATTCTCGAAAAATAATTTGTAAAAGTTGAAACCGCGATCAGATGCACATTTTGTAATTTTTATCACCGTTTATATTTCAAATATAATAATATACTATGTAGTCAAAGTATAGCTGAATCGAAGGAAGACACAGTAGCGCAATAGAGGAATATTCAAAAAAAATCTTAACAAGTCCAGCTAATATTATGTTCGGGATTTATCTGCCAGCCACCATTTATTATACTGCGGATGATGTAACGATAAATCAAAAGCCGGCGAACCCGAGATGAAATAACAGATCTTAAAAACAGTCACTTTACGATAACGGGACGAGCTACCGATCGGTTTCGACTAAATTAAGCTGCGGCGCTCACTCTGAATTTTACTTCATCTGCTGAAAATTAAATGCGGTTAGTTGAAAAATTAATAGCTTCAATCAAAAATTTATGCAGAGATGTTAACATTAAAATTCTCGATGTTTTAAAAGGTAGACGGTTTTAAATTTTGCAGTTTAGCGTATTAATTTTGCAACAAACAAACATATATATACTGTAGACAACCTATATATTATAGTTTATTTTTTATTATATATTATATATATACTTTTTTGCCGAAGCATACAGGTATTCTTTCAAAACCTGCTCTTGACTAACTGAACTAAAATGAGTTTTTTGTGTATCTACTGACGAAATGCGTATCCCCAGTTACAAACGCCTATAATACTTTAAAATGAACCTAAAAAAATAATAACGATTCTACCTCGCCGGAAAAAAAATATAGGGGAAAGAATAAAATAGATTTATCAACACCTTGAACGGTATTTAATTGAAGTTATGCGGCAAGTGTAACCCTTATCGCAAAGAAACTATTAATTACAACTTAAATAGGAGATGAAGTTATTAATTAATAATTTTAACGGCCCGCTAATTAACGACATGATATTATAACTAACAATACGGATTCACAAGTTAAGATAAATTATTCATTCTAAGAAATAATGAATTATTCTAATGAAATAATGAAAAATTAAGAGGACTTTCCCGAAATTTGTCGACTAAATTTTAAAAAAGCGGTTATTTTTATTCTTTTTAGCGAGTAAAAAAGGAAAAAAGGATAAAAGAAAAAAAATAAGAAACAATAATAATAGTTAAAAGTAATAAAAGAAACATAACATAAAAAGAAAAATACTAATGCTTGCGAAACTAAAAATAGTTAATTACAATCGCCTAGAAAGGCGATTACACATCGATCGACTATATCGTATATTTTTTTAGATACTGAACAGATAACACGTTTAAAGGAGATATAAAAGATTTAAAATGAAGGTTGTTTCCTATTACGGCACGAACACCATACGAATGATAACACATGCCACACGGACTAACGATCGGAATAATTTATTCGCGGCATAAAACAGAGTAAATGAATTCCAGATTTGTAAATAAACATAAAAATGCCACAGAAACACACGCTTTTGGCTTATAAAATTAATTATAGCTGGGATAAATTACATTACTTATCTACGTACTTATAGTAATACTTTAAAGTTTCATCCGGTATTGTTTTCAGAATCTCAAATATATCTTAATACGAATGGAATAACTAATAAAGACGGTCAGAATTTACGTTCTTAATAAAAAAATATATTTAAAAAAAGACTATAAAAGCGAACAAAAACACTGTCATTTAACACCAAACAATTGGATAACTGCTTTCTTGGCATAAAGACAAAAGACGAATAATAAACTCTTACGACACGCTAGCCCACAACAAGGACGTAGCACTGTACACTTTATTTATTATTACCTAAAGCAAAACTTTTACGATCTCAACAAGCGGAATAAAGTAAACGTAAACAACAAACTATAAAATATTAACTTTTTGTTTAAATAAATATTAAAGTAGGCTATATAAAACCAAAAGCAACCAAATATACAACGATCAAATTTCCGCTAAATAAAAAAAATTCATTTTATTCCCTTCAAAAATATCTTTTCGAAGATAAAGACCGACGCAATTAATAAAAGGTACGCGATAATAATTCCAGGTTCTACAAAATTAATTTTAATTTTCGTAAAATTTTGCAGTATCGATTCAATATAATAAACACAAATTAAAAACCGCACGTAAAGTCAAAGATCGTAAAATAATAAAATTAATAAACGTTATGATATAAAAATGAATGTTTGTTAGTCCCGTATGCGTTCCTACACCATTCCGATTGCGATGAAACATTGGCGAGTAGTTGTGCGCACGCTCGCAAAGATTTCTGAATTAGTTTGGACCCGCTAGGTGGCGCTGGGGCAGAGATAATTAAAAAAAATTGTATTTACACTCCGCTCTGGCTCGTATTCAGAATATACGTTTTGCTTACACGGAAAGGAATACCTCTGCAAAAAATGGACCCGCTAGATGGCGCTGGGATTGAGATATTGGAAAAATTGCATCTACGATTTGGATATTTACGAAAAACAAATATACGAACAGACTTTCTTCTTTATACATATAGCAGCAGCTAGGAGAGATTACCCGTGCGGACAAGATACGTATTACAAAATTTTACAGTATTTACCCGAAGATCTCGCAGGCAAGAGTATCTAAGCTCTGATAACTTTTCTTAAGCGATCAGAAAAAGGACTGTGAAAAAGCGCATTAGTGAATAAAGTGTAAAAAAAAAAAATAATAAAAGCGTTTAAAAAACTTGCACACGGTTGCATAATTAAGATAAGATTTTACTAAATGTTTTGCAAACAAAAAAAATACTTTTGACGTGAGTTTAAGGGGAATGTTTTTTGTCGCTTAGTGATCGGCTACGGTCGCATGGAAAACGCAAGTAAACAAATAGAGCGGGCGAAGCCGCGACGGGGATCTAGTAAATAAATAAAATACGGCAAGTTAATATATATGAAGAAGATTAAAAATATCAGAAATTATGAATATTAGGAACATAAAAAGAAAGCTTCCAGACAAAATAAAATAAATTTAACGCCCGAAAGAATGGGACAATAAAAAGACGCGACAGTCGAGCACGGTCAAAAGCCAAACACATTTGCCTTGTATATTCTCATCAAAATCGGCAACTGTCATTTGCAGAACTGCATATCACCTGATTCTCTGCGAGCGATATTCGCCTCCGATGTACCGGGCCGACGGGAAAGCTTCCCGAGAAAGTTTGGCGTAGTACGCTTCTGCTGTTTTTCTGTCTCGTCGCTCCACAAATATTTTTTTTTACCGCAATTAATGGACCAAATTATCTACTTTAAAAACTCTGCAAAACGCAAAACGTCTTGCTATGTCCCGTTACATTCAGTTTTGAGGAGATTTTACTGTACATTTTGAAGTCACAATCCGGCCGTCAAGGAATTACGTGAAACTAATAAGCGCCTTGCGACTATCCTTCGATCCCGTTTTATAATCGCAGCCATCGATATAAAAAAATACCATCGTATTTAAAAGCAAATGATAATCGAAAAAAGATAAACATTTATCGTAGATAAATAATAACCGTATATATTTTTTATATATTTCAAAAGATATAGGGCTGTTTCACTACACGGTACACTTAATGGTAGTGCGTGCAGGTAGCACCGTACGACCGACGAATTAAGTTCATTCATCGATTTAACAACTTTACCTGTTAGCTGCTACAAGACTCTTAGCCGCTACATCCTGTAGGTCATAACGGCTGTATATCGCAAGACAGAAAATCTACGTTCACCGCACAAGCTAGCGGTTTATAATACATTATATACACACTAAAATTGTACAAACGCTTACAATAAATTACAATTATTCGCAAATTACAACGAAATTAATCGACAAAATACAGAGTTAACGAACTAGTTTTCACCGAACTTCGAAGCATAACGGCAGTAATACGCAAAATTATTGAATTTTTCGGTGAACGTTTTTAAGGAAACTAGTTTATTAAAATATGAGATTCCTTTACAAAACAAAGCGGTATCGCTTAAAGATTACGATCATCAATAGGAGACTTTAAAAATAAATATCAGGAGACTTTAAAACTTCAAAAATATTCTGAGGAGATTCAGCAGTAGCGTTTCACTAACATCGATGGAGTAGAACCTTACGGAAAATACACGGAACGCAGATCGATTTATTTATTTATTGTTGAAACGTAACGTAATTTTAATTCGATGAGAAAAATTATTAAAATATTAATTTTTCTTCCGGTAAAGGTCGGTTGACGTTTTATAACTGAACCGGATACGACACCCGACACGATACCGGGGCAAGGGTCTGTCTCAAGAGCCTGTACTCGGTAGGCTCGACATAATTTGGCAGTTAATATTTAATCCGCTAAATTATAAAAACGTCTAAGGAACGCTCGGCCTGAGTCCGTACAAGATTACACTTCATTTATACGTCATAAATATCATCCTCATCTCGCTGGGCCGAGGGGGAGGGGGGTTCTTACTGTTCTCTAGTTGAACGGATTGCGACGTATTCGTTAGGAAAATTAAAAAAAAAATTCAAGAACGCTATTATATAATGTTCCGTCCTAGGTGAACGCACACGATAAACCGGAGGATTTACCGATAAGAAATAGATGACCGCAACCCGGAGAGAACAAAATCGGCTTTTCTTTACGAACAAATTTTTAAACGCCAAAATAATATAAATTAATGCAATCGTAAAAAAATGAATAGGACAAAACGTTACGCTATGTATAACGCTACCGCAAAAGTAGATATCTATTTAATAAAAGAGAAATAACGATCGCAATAAAACTGTAAATAATTCAATACAATGTAAAATTGAGAAAAGAAAGTCTTAAAGAAAAATATCTCAGCGATACATGCAACCGACCGTAACCGATAACATTGCTGAAATTAAACTGTAGGAATCAGATGTGTTACCGAACGACAGACTACACACTATAAACCGATATAAAACTACATTACAACTTTCATTTCTAGTATTTGAAGCGTCTGGACTTACATTAAACTAGCTTGTAACTAAATTTTACGTCTACTTCTCAAGATTTAAACCAAAACTTTTAGTAAACCGGGTATCTTAAGCTGTATACATATATAATTTTATTTGTATATAATATTAAACTCATATTAATATGTTACATACCAAATTTAGTGTCAGATTTTTGCAATTAGGTACGGTATTCCTCATCGACATTGTAATCCGACGCACTGAGTATGAATGAATAAAAGAAAAAAACAGACGGCAGACTTAGGAGTTGTATTTTACACTTTAATATTAATACTTAATCGTATATTTAATATCTATTATTCAACCCGCAAAATACAGGCTTTAAAGTTCAACGTAATTTGAATAACGGTGAAAATAAACCTGCAGATAAAGCACAAAGCGATGAGCTTTTAATGAGGAAAGATAGAAGATTATTATAACAATTATGTTGTAAAATATAAGTATATTAGGGGGTCCCATATAAATTATTTTTAATTAAACGTAATTAAATCGGAACGACAAACATTAGAACACAAGAAGATAATTCAGGATATAGGAAGTTGTAAATATGTCACGATCAAGATTAAAAATAACAAAGGCATTTAATAACGGAAATTGCCACATCAGAAAAATGCACCTAAAATAGATTTAAGACTTTTCAGGCGGCTAAGCGTATTGTATATGCGGTCAAAATTTCGAATTTACAGTCAACTTTAATTCTAAAATTAATAACACATAAACAACCTCGATAAACGGTACACAAAAAGTATAGTCCGTACACTGTTTCCGTTGAAATTCAAGAACTGAAATCAATTTCTTTCTAAATTATCAAAGATAATTATATTTAAAGGCGCGCTTTAATTTCATCGAAGGAAATAATAATACTACTTAACAATAAATACAGATTTTAAACTATCGAATTAAATTCTCGATTTACGACCTTGACACAAAGAAAAGTTGTTTTTACTTTGGCCGTGCGACTGCCGATGCGTACGCATTCGGACCGCGGGTTTTCAAGGATAAAAGAAACATAAAATGACACGTCCAAAAAGAAATTTCTTTTCTGTTGAACTCGCTACTAAACGTAGCGCTCTAAGCTCTAGAAAGCTTTTAATAATTTGACCAATAAACTCTTTAAAACAATTTTTAAAGATATTAATTTTTTTTACAATTTTACAAGAAATGTTACAATTTTAACAGCGATAACGACTAACTCAAAAGCAAAATTAATTTTACTTTTTTTAATTTTAATATTATATAAATTTATTTAAAATAATGAATTTTTATTAAAAGCAACGATTAGCTTTCATAATTCCGCAAATTGAACAAACTATGTTTGTTAATCAAAATGTAAAATTAAAAAACGGTTCATCCAAAAATTTTACTTAAGCATACAAAAAAAAATTTTAATAATATATTGTTTATGGATATTGAGAATGTACAATACGTTAACAGGTTTATTTTCTGAACAAACTTGTTATAGTCTCTAAGTACAGGCAAAAGACAGCATCTTTAGAAAACAAAAAGCCATCCGGTATCGATACATACAACAACCATCGATTCAGCTAACAATTATAATTTTGAGATTATCGATTATTATCTTTCAATTTGCGTGGCGATGAAATCTGAAAACAAAAAGATAAATTATAAAAAGATAATTCAGGATACTTTCATTTTAGAATAAAATAACGTTCTGTAGTATCAAATAGGACAAATAACAACGGTCGTTTGAATAATTACTTTTTCCATCTTACCGCGAAATAATATAACCGATACGCATTTTATTTCAGAGCAACAAATTTTATCTAATCTGGACGATAAAAAATAATATAACTTACAATTTTATTTTTAAGTGATTGAAAATTACACAACCGATAAATAAAAAATAAGTTTCGCAAGGTCGAATAAATAATACTGGACTGACATAATAAAAGGTTTCCTCAGAAAAATGTCATAGCAAAAGACCAAACACTTGAACGGAAAAAATCTTCACCATTCACGTCTCTCAGAATACATTAGTGTAACAAATTTATTATTTTCCACAAAAAAGCCTTCAGTTCCTTCCGAGACAGCATTTGATGAGTCGTATAAGACACAAGAATACCTATATAAAAAGCCTTTAGATCCGGGTAGGCTTGTTATTACTAGAAAATCAATCGCGCACACAAATACTGGAAATCTGGAGAGAGGAAAACCTAACGGCTGCCTCGTGTCAAAAAAAAAAATTATTTATTATGCGAAAACTATATTTAATTGCATAATACACGGTCTTTTTACAGTTCTAAAATATAATCTGTCGCATAACTATCTATAAATGTTTAATTTTACTTATGCGATATGCAGTACAAAGATTCGTAAAAAAAAATATCAAGAAATAAAAAATTATCACGAGATAACGCGTAGAATAATGTTTATTTAAAGCACTTCCCAAAAGAATTCGTTTGAAATTTAAGAAAAAAATAAAATTCACGAACGATATAAATAAGGGAACGTATGACTATGTTAAAACAACTAATTACGTCAGAATTAAACCGAACAAAAAATTTTTTCAAACGTGACATGACAGGACAGAAAAATAATCACAGCTTTATAATTATAACGAACTAAAATTAATTACTACAATTACAGCTTGATAACTACATTTATTTCGGTTTGTTACTGCATTCTAGTACGTTAAGACGCTTTTGTCAAAGTAAAAATCCAGACGGCGAGAAACCTACGTTAGCCTTTGAAGAATTATTTCTTATAAACATCTAAATATTTAAATTACTGGAAAAAGATCGGGTCTTAAATATAAATAAAATAGCCTGTTACAGTTAGGGAAACAAGACGGCTCCTAAAAGATATTTTCAACAGATGAAACAAAAATATGCAACACAATAGCTGCGGTAACGAACTAGGTTCAAACGAACCCAGGCGTGAAAAATATCCACAATGTCATAAACAAATCAGAGACGTTAAAAAACAAAATTCCGTAATATCTTGCATCGTCATTCCTAGAATGGTTATCCATCAAACTTTAAAAGCACCTAACTCTTTAGTCCTTAAATGTTTAAAACATATTATTTTCTTCATCACTCTGAAGTAGTTTCAGAAAAAAATAATCTTCAGTCCACTCGTAAACCGATAACAAAGTTGTAATACCTTTCCGGTATCGGCTATTTCCCATGAGTATAGCGGGAAAATAATAATACTAAGTTACCAAAGACTTATGTTTTGGGGTTGGAGTAATTTACGATGAATTTTCGTAGTAAAAGTTTTCATTTTATGTTTAAATAAACCGCAACGCTTATAATCGTCCAAGATTTTTTTTATTTTTTCACTTACTACGTTAAATAGAAGAAATTAAAAAGATTCCACTGAAAAATATACAATTATTAAAAATTATGCATTCTAAGTTTAGACGGCGGGAGGGGATGAAAAATGAAATTTTACTGTAATATTATTTAAACTTTTAATTAAAATTTTTAGGTAATTAAAAGTTTTAATTACCCAAAAAATTGTAATCTGCCAACATCGATGGCCGAGTACGTAGCATCTCGGTATTTCGTGTGCAGATCCAGAGTTCGAATCCCGTCAGGCACGGCATCATTTCATAGGCTACAGATTTCCACCGGAGCAATGAGCATAGCTGTTGATGTCTGCTCTTTTATAGCAACCAAAAATCTGATGTGGACACCACACAACTTCCTTGTACGCCTATTAAATTACATATATTTTTTATATATTTAAATTTTTAATTACATTTTTTTGTCATTCTTTCTTGATTATTATTTAATGTAAAAAAAGGAAATGAAGTCAGATTCGAGCCAATGTGTCTTCGCCTTGTAAGATCCAAATATTTCATTAATTAAAATTTTATCGGGGTATTTTTTTTTTTTTGTTTTTTAGCCTCCGGGAATTACCTTTCAGGTATTATTTCAGAGGATTAATGAGGATGATAACTGTGAGTGTAAATGAAGTGTAGTCTTGTACAGTCTCTGTTGGACCGTTCCTGAGACGTGTGGTTAATTGAAACCCGACCACAAAAGAACACCGGTATCCACGATGTAGAATTCAAATCCGAATAAAAGTAACTGCCTTTACTAGGACTTGAACGCTGGAACTCTCGACTTCCAAATCAGCTGATTTACGAAGACGCGTTCACCGCTAGACTAACCCGGTGGTTCCTAAGAACCGCTGGCGTGACACTTGACAAGAGCCCTGAGCTACAGGCAAAATACGAACGCTGTTGCAAGACCTGAGAGCTCGAGGTAACATAATACATAAGCTGGCTGTAAGCACCTGTAGACCGGATACAAGCGTACTTCGAATATCAGCGTCAACCGTGGCCTATTCTGCGGCCGAGTACTGTGCAACTGTACGGTCGTATATCCGCCATACTTCTGGTGTGGATATAGAGTTAAATAGAATCATTAAACAATTTTATCGGTACAGTCTCTTCTACTCCAATTAGACGGCTTCCAGTGGTAGCTAATATACCTCCGCCACATGTCAGGCGCCAGAATGCCCTCATACTAGTCTGGAAAATAATTACCAATGCGGTGACAACAGACACCATGGCCGTCAGCGGGTTAACAAATCGGTGCTTGAAATCTCGCAAACCTGCTTTGGAACCGGCCCAAAAGCTTATAAAGGAAGATTTTAACATCAAACAACGATAGATCTCACGGGATGAAAACTACGGCTGCCAACGGATCGGTTTAAGCGCAAGTGCTGGGCTTTAACTTTCTAAGATAATTGTGGTGCAGACTTAATCGCAAAAGAACTGGACGCGGTAGATTTAAATACTTTTTGAACAAACCGGGTACGTCACCTACGGTTAGTTATGAGTGTGGCGAGCCACTCCAAACTGTTGAATATCTAATTAAGCACTATCCTCAGCAAGCAAACAAGGGAGTTCCATAAGATGTATATTCATCCCACCCGGAGTCGAATACTAAAAAACTGTAGTCAATTTATAGCTCGACTGAAATTTGCAATCGTACCTGCATAAATATTATATCGAGTGGCTGAAAGTACCCTATAACGTTTTTTTATAATTGAGATAACAGAATGCCGCGCGATTTGCGACATTATTCCCTGTATCGAGGAGCTAATTCAACGAACGTATATTTCACTCTTTGATTTTTGGGTGGCGACTCAAAAATTTCAAATGGGACCAATGGTCGTTCGTTTTTGCTTGATCTCGCCACACAGGCTTGAAGCTTGTGCTTCAAGCTTCAAGCCTGTGATATATATGGACTGACGGACGAAAATGAAATCTATATATTGTCATAAGCTTACAATGACTTCTGATACCAAAACAATCTTTAATGCGGTAAATTACAGAAAAACTGTTAGAAAAAATTTCAATATAAGAAACAACCTCGAATTTCAGTTTTAGAATTTAGGTTAAAATAAAAAAGCGAAATGAAAATGCTGAAATACAAGTCCTAACTTTATATGAACAATTTTTAATATACTTAAAAAAAAATTACCACGGTTTTAAAATGTCAACTTTTCCAAAATACACTGTACATGGAACATAGTCTGCAATCTGTACGCAATTAATGTAAGGCAGAGAATTTCTAAGAAAACAAAAACACCATATTTAACGGAAAAATTTTGAAAAAATAAAAAACATGACATAGTTGTAAACATTATCTTTAAAATACCACGGCAACGTAAACCGTTTTACGAGTTTTATTCGAACACACAAACGACATTAAATCATTTTCATAACGATCGACTTCGATCGCTGTTACTTTACGACATTTGTAAATTTCACGCTAAATACAAAACAAAAAGAACAGGCTATGGTGAATATGCAGAAATCTACGATCTCAGCTCATAATAGTCAGCCCATTAAGTCATTCGTAGCTTACCCTTACATCAAAAACAGTTTTGTTTTTATTACAAATTAAAACATCCAATACTAATGATTATTCACTACATAATAAGGTCGTTAATTCTTCAGTCTGATCGTACAAGTTTATTAGTTAAAAAGGCACAAAAAGAACAAAACCTATTATTACAATATTCAGTCCGTTACAACGATAATAATAATAGGTTTAACTGTCACGTAGTTCCCGCTAGCCTGTATTATACGGCCAGTAACAATAATGCCAAGAAGAGATCTGCCTGCGGTTTTCAAACTACGTAGAGGGGAGAGTAAAAAGTAAAAATATCTATATTCTACGAACCGCACTTTCTCTTGTATTACTAACAGTCAACTGTACAGGAAACTGAAGGCTAATGTAAAAAAACCCCTGCCCTGCATCAACAAATTATTTACCTTACAATGCAAAATGCACTTACACAGATTATACTAAGACAAGTTACTTGGATTAACTGAAAGTATACCGTCCATACTTGTATAAGTCTTATTCTACAAAGTGAAAGAAGAGTCACCTTTGTCGTTCGTTTCCGCTCGGTAACATTAACATATAAAAAACACCTACACGATATGTTAAAATTTGACCGGTCTAAAGAGTAAAATTTCTAACTAGACCGTCACCATCCTGTCGAAATAAAAAACATGACTCGTACATAGCGGGATTATTATTCAAGCACGTAGACCGATCACGAGGTAAGAAAAGGGGCAACCAGACGTTCTAAGGTGAAAAATCATTCTGACATTCGCATCTACTTCAAGAAGTTTGTTAAGACCAAGTAGAAACCGATTCCTTAAAATATTCTAAAAAATATTATATTCTAAAAACGTTCTAAAACGCTAAACCTTAATCAAAATAATTGCAATCACCCATCCTAGTTAAGGGAAAAATTACCCTCTGTTCACGGCGAAAACTGAAGCAATTATCAAAGAATTATAATGATTGATAAATCATACAATAGAAATAATAAAATACAAAACGGAAAAATGTGCAAGAACTGCGGAATAAATAGATAAAGTAAACCTAACGCGACACAAACGTGAAAAATTGAATGCGGACAACAGTAGAAAGATATAATCTTTAAAAATATAAACAAAGTCAATTAAAAGATATAATTTTTGCTATGTTAACGTAAATTTGAAACTGAAAAAACGCTTTTTTTGTCTTCAGTCGTTTGACTGTTTGTGCAGCTATCAAAGATTCTAATCAGTTTCTCATCAAAGATTCTAGTAGTTTCATTTCGGTGTAACTCCTACATCTTACATCCCTAACAATTTGTTTTACATATTCCAACCTTGCCTGCCTGCATAATCGTTCCCATCTACCCGTCACTCCAATATCAAAGCAAGGACGCGTCAATTCATTCCAGGAAGCATTAATATGTGGCATATTAAGTCTGTCTCTTCTTTTAGCTGCATTTTCCAAATGCTTCTTTCTTCATCAATTTGCCGCAACACCTATTCATTTGTCATTTTATCCACCCGTCTGATTTTTAATATTCTTCCATAGCACCGCGTTCTAGAAGCTTCTCATATTTTCTTCTCGGGTAGTCCAAGTTTCACTTCCATATAAAGCTACGCTCCAAACATATACTTTCAAAAATGTTTTCCTGGCGTTTAAATTAATGTTTTATGTAAACAAATTATATTTCTGACTGAAAACTCGTTTCGCATGTGCTATTTGACATTTTAGATAGCTCCTTCTTCGTCTATCCTTAGTAATTCTACTTCCCAAATAACAAAATTCTCCTACCTCCGTAATCTTATTTTTATATTTAGCGGTCCATCTACATTATTTCTACTACATTTCATTACTTTTGTTTTGTTCTTGTTTATTTTCATGCGATAGTTCTTGCGTAGGACTTCATCCATCCCATTCATTGTTTCTTCTAAATCCTATTTACTCTGGGCTAGAATTATTATATCATCAGCAAATCATATCATCTTTATCTTTTCACCTTGGACCGTTACTCCGGATCTAAATTGTTTTTTAACATCATTAACTGCCAGTTCTGTGTGAAGACTAAAAGGTAACGTGGATAGGGAACAACAACCTTGTCTTGTCGGACTTTTTATTACGCCTTCTTTCTTATGCTCTTCGATTATTACTGTTGGAGTTTGGTTCCTGTAATTGGTAGCGATTGTTCTTCTATCTCTCTATACTTGAACCCTAATTTTTTTAAAATACTGAACATTTTATTCCAGTCTACGTTATCAAATGCTTTTTCTAAGTGTATAAACGGTACGGATGTTGTTTTTTTTTCTTTAATCTTCTTTCAACTATTAATCTGAAAGCTAAAATTTCTTCCCTTGACCCCATGTGCTTTTCCAAAAACCAAACTGGTTTTTTCCTAATACTTCTTCCACTCTCCTCTCAATTCTTTAGTCGCAATACTAGTTAAGATTTTTGATGCGCGAGTAGTTTTAAGCTATTTGTTTTGTATTCTTCCAATTTATTTGCGCCTGCTTTGTTTGGTATCATGACTATAACACTTTTTTGAAGTCTGACGGAACTTCCCCTTTTTCGTAAATATTATACACCGGTTTGTATAATCTACCTATCGCTTCACTTGCAACGCACAGTAATTCTGCAGATATCCCGTCTATCCCAGGAGCCTCTCTACCATCCAAATCTATTAATGCTCTATTCAATTCAGATCTCAGTATTGAATCTCCCCTTTCATCCCCTTCGACCTACTCTTCTTCCTCTATAACACCATTTTCCAATTCATTTCCTCCGTATGACTCTTCAATATATTCCAACCACCTATCGACCTTTCCCTGTCAAATTATAAATCGGTGTACCATCTTTGTTTAACACATTATTAGATTTTAATTTATGTACCGCAAAATTCTTAACTTTCTTGTATGCTCCGTCTACTTTACCAATGATCATATCTATTTCCACTTCTGAACACTTTTCTTTAATCCACTCTTCTTTCGCTAATTTGCACTTCCTGTTAATAGTATTTTTTTTTATTGCCGATAGTTCCATTTACCTTCTTCATCACTAGCATTCTTATACTTTCTACGTTCATCCATCAGCTCGAAAATATCCTTTGATATCCAAGGGTTTCTACCGGTTCTCTTTGTTCCGCCCAAGTTCGCTTCTGCTGATTAGAGAATTTCCTTTTTAACATTCTCCCATTCCTCTTCTATATTTTCTGCCTTATCGTTTTCATTCAGGCATCTTGCGATGCCTTCCTCAAAAGTCTTCTTCACCTCTTGCTCAAACTTCACTAAATACTACCGATTCATCTGACACTTTTTCTTCAGGTTTTTAAACCCTAATCTACATTTCATTATCACTAAATTACGGTCGCTATCATTATCTTCTGCAGAGTATGCTTTGCAGTCGAGGAGTTGATTTCAAAATCTTTGTTTAACCATGATATAATTTGGTACCTTGCAATATCACCAGGCTTTTTCCTTGGGTATGTTCTTCTATTATGATTTTTAAATTGGCTGCTGGCAATTACTAAATTATAATTCGTGCAAAACTCAATAACTCGGTCCCCTCTTTCATTCCTTTTGCCAAGCCTGTATTCTCCAACTATATTTCCTTCCTTGCCTTTTCCAATGCTTGCATTCCAATCTCCAACTATTATTAAATTTCCATTCTCTTTTACGTGTTTAATTGCATCATCAATCTCTTCGTATACACACTCTACCTCATCATTATCATGGGCGCTTGTAGGCATATAGACGTTAAAAATCGTTGTCGGCTTAGGTTTTTTATTTTATCCTTATTACAATGATTCTATCGCTAAACTTTGTTGAAATACTCTACTCTCTTCCCTACCTTCTTGTTCATTACGAAACCTACTTTCCTGCCTGCCCTTTATTTGACGCCGAGTTAATTACAAAATCACCTGGCCAAAATTCGTTTTCCTCTTCCCACCGAACCTGGCTAATTCCTACTACATCTACATTTAACGTATGCATTTCCTTCTTTAAATTTTCTAACTTACCAACCTTTTTTAGACTTTTAACATTCCATACTCAGACTCGTAGAAGGTTATTTTTTAATTCTGGTGACCCCTTTCTTAGTAGCTCCCACCCGTAGATCCGAACGGGGGACTAGTTTACCTCCGGAATATTTTACCAAGGAAAAAATGTGTCTCCATTTTGTTATATTCAAATGCAGAAAGCTAAATATTTTTTGAAAAATATCGGGTGGGGCTGTGTCGGGGCGCACAGCCGTTGGTTTAATGTGAAACGTTACAGACCTTGGATGAAGTTCCTCCGACCTACAGACCGACCAATTTATCTGTAGAGTTAAATGGGAGTGCCACCATCGTATTTTTTGAACAAAACTGAAAGTCTTCAATGGAAAATTTTAGTTCCTTCAGACCTTCTACTCCCACTCGGCTCCATCGCAGAGTCCCGCGTGACATTCACTTCATAAACCATCGTCGAGATGCCGCTACACCTCACGGCTGCATGGTAACCCATGCCCATCGGCAGAGCAGTCAAACCCAACTAATCGCTCGCAAATGCCTAACATTTGGAAAAATATTTCCATCCGTGTATAGACCGGTAGAAGAATCGTTCCACCTAGCTTTCCAAGAGTCAAAACCTCGGTCTTCAATTTCACGCATACGGCCAGAAGTTAGAATGCCTCCCTTCTTGGACATATACCGCTTGCTACGTTCCGTAGCTAAAATATCAATGGGTTTTATGCCGGCGATCACAGTGACTGCCTCTCGCGAGACAGTTCTGCAGCCACCGACAACAGCTAAAAATAAAAGACGCTGGGATCGCAAAAGAATATCCCTATAGCACTGGAATTGTAAAAGATGAGCCCAAACGGGCGCAGCGTACAACATTATGGCCTCACAGACATCTTTGTAAAGAATACTTATGGTACGATAATTCAACCCCCGATCGGGATAAATGACTCTATGGCCCCCGAAGAAAGCATCGATGACCTTCTTCGCCAAAAACTGGAGGTGCTCCTCGAATTGAAGTTTTTCATCAAGGACAACACCCAGATGTTAACTTCTGAACGTTAACATACCTAATCGGAGGCCGTCCATCACAACCCGCGGATAACGGGTTGCAGCTAGACGACCCTTCAAGAACATCATAGTGGTTTTCTCCGCACTGAAAACAATGTTATGCTGAAGACTCGACAACCTTAATACCTTGCACGTCTGTGTCGCTCTGAGCTCTATCTCGGCACGCGAGTTGCCCTCGCCGCAGCAGCCCGTCGTCAGCATAAGCCACACGACGCGACAGGCACTGGGCATTCGCAATCGCATGAGAGAATCGAACTCAACGACCCAGACGAGTGGATCTAGACCGCTGCCCTGTGGACAATCTTTAGACAGGATCTTTCCTACCGCTGAACCGCCGTCACGAAGGACGACAGTTCTGTCGCTGAAGTAACTCGAGAGAGTTCTAATCTCATTTAGCGTGCAACCACACTGCTGCAGTTGAAACAAGGCAGAGGGCCAGCACAAGTTGTTGAACGCCACGGATATGTCCAAGAAGACGGCGAGTACATACTTGTACTCGCTGGCCGAAGCCAAATCCACGACCCTAAGTAGCGCGTCCTCTGTGTCCTGCATTAGGAAGAGCTTTATAAATAAATAAATAACGTATGCTGCAGTCCTGCTTTCTAGTGAGGGTAAGCCCCAATACGTAAACTGCTCCTGGTGAACTGATATTATACCCGCCGAAGATTATTATTTTTATTAATAATAATTTGAAAACTTATCTGGATAGCCACTTTCTCAAACAATCATTAGCTAATAAGCGACT
Source organism: Lycorma delicatula (assembly GCF_047948215.1). Lineage (NCBI taxonomy): Eukaryota > Metazoa > Arthropoda > Insecta > Hemiptera > Fulgoridae > Lycorma > Lycorma delicatula. The sequence goes on along the minus strand of NC_134459.1, from coordinate 7,861,868 downwards.
CAAATAAGTAAAAACGTGCGGGAATTATCAGCCGTTTAAACAGTCTTACTTTATACTACATTCATACTTTCAAATAAAATTTTCAAAAAAAAAAGATTTTCACATTGTTAAAAGAGTTAAAAATAATATAATATAAAAGTAAAAATAATATTTTTCATTTAGCTATTAACAATTATTTTAACATTATAATTTTTTTTTCTTTACATTTATTAAGAGTTAGGATTTTATTGTAATAAAAATTCCTCAAAATGATCATTTACCAACCCAAATGGGCTATCCGGTTTTTATTTTAAATTGTTTTTTGTTAACGGTTTTTGAAACTATTTTAACAATCGTTTACCATAGCTTTGTTTGTATTTAAATAACAATAAAAGTTAAAAATTTTACGGTCATTTCTCAAAGTATTTAATTACTTTTCTTTTTTTTAATAAGGTAAATGCTGGGGAGGGAGGCGCCTGAGAAAAACGAGCAACAGAATCCAAACAAACCGTTTCGGATTATGAAAACGGTTAACAGAAATTTTGACGCAAAGCTACAAAATTTAGAATGTAAAAATTATATTATTTAAATCCATAAGCAGAATTCGAATATCATCGTAGGCGATGACCAGACAAACTTATTTCCGTAGGAACAGTAAAGGGACACTCATCAACGCGAAAACTTTTGAAGGATAAATTAACGTGAAAATGTACGAGAGGTTATCTCTAAATTAAAGACAGTTTCATTGTAAAAAAAAAAAAAAAAAAAAAAAACTGATGTGGATACCACATTACTTACTTGTATGCCTATTAAATTACATATATTTTTAATATATTTATGTTTTTTTTTATTACATTTTCTTTTTTTTTGTTGTAATTATTGAATATTATTTATTGTAAAAACCTTTTTACAATCAGAGGTTAATAATTATCAATAAATCAATATATTTAGATTTAAAAAAAAGGTTCGAACCGACGTACCTACCCCTTGTAAGATCCAAATATTTGATTAATTGAAATTTTATTGGGCTATAACTCTGGAACCGATGAAAATAAGTACCGCTTATCATAAATCGTTGAAAAGCTCTCGATGACGGCTTATTACCGCAGTTAAGAAAATGTCCTATTTGGATTTTGGGCACTTTTGGTCCAGTCCGATTCCAATCAAAGGGGAGGTACACAACTAGATGTTACAATAGTCCTAAATCCAAACTTTCACCGTTCTATCGCTAATCGTTTTTGAGTTATGCGAGATACATGTATATTCGTACAAACGTCAAGCCGAAACTAATCAAAATGGATTCAGGGATGGTCAAAATGGATATTTCCGTTAAAATCTGAAAAAATTTTTTTTTGCGATTACAATATCTCCTTGTACTTCGTACAAAGAAGTAAAAAGTAATATTCTCAAAACTTTAGAAATATTTTTTATTTCTCAAAGTACATACCTTATACTACTTCTCTATATAGTCTCCACATGAATTAAGACATTTATCGTAGCGAAACACCAGCTTCAATATATCCTCGTCGTATTCTTCTGCCGCCGGTCCATTTAGCCACTGATTAACTGCACGTTGAAGTTAATCGTCACCCGCGAATTGCTAACCGCTCAAAAATTCTTTCGATTTCCCAAGCAAATTGGTAATCAAAGGGAGCTAAGTCCGGACTATACGGTTGGTGATCGTATATTTCCCATCCAAATATTCTCCGTAAATCACGAGTCGGCCCGCAGCATGAGGACGTGCATTATCGTGCAGCAAGACGGACGCCGTCGGTCAGCCGCCCACGTCACCGATTTTGGTGGGGCGCCGTAACTTATGTAGTTTCGCAGTAGGCTTCTGCATTTACAGTCGTTCTACGTGGTATTAACTCGATCAGCAGTATGCCAAACCGATCCTAAAAGAGTGTGGTCATCAGTTTGCGTCCAAATAGCTGTGGCTTGACCGCTGTTGGTCTAGTTAGTGATTGAGGACGATGCCGTTTTCTCCCCGGTATGTAATAAGAAATCCACGTTTCATCGCCGGTAACAATTGAATCAAAGAAGTCTTTACCTTTTTCTGTGTAGCGCATCAAGAATTCCAAAGCAGATCCCATTCGTTTTTTTTTTTTTTGTGACGTTCAGTTAAAACGTGCACAAACCTTTCTGAAGTCTAAATGATCATGAACAACGCGATCGATAACAGGTATTGAAACATCAGGAAAAAGAAGGGCCAGGTCGGAAATCTTTTCTGATTTCATCTTCGACGCGCTTCAACAAGTCCAAGAGGGCCTCCCCGAATTTTCTTCAATACTCAATTAATTGTTATTTCTAACCTTTCATACAATTTTCGGACCTGTCTTTCATTCATTACATTATCACTGTACACAGCAACCAACTGCTTATGAATTTCAGCCGGCTTAACCTTTTGATGGTATACAAAACGTATGATTCCACTTATTTCACAGTCGGCGGCAACATCGACTCTCCTATTCATTTTATAACGTAATAACACACACGTAATCAAAGATACTACAACGCGACATCTTACAAAAAACAATGCAGTGCGTACATTACTAGCGTAGTCATGAACGACACAAGTTCGCCAACCTTAAGGAGAGAAATTTCCCTGCGGTCTTTACTTTAATAATATCCCTCGTATATCTCAAAAAAAACATACTAAGGGATCGAAATAAAAGAAATTACACTTATGAAACGCCAATACATGATTCGCGCAGACAGACCGTGGCAAAAATGAAAAAAGTAAGATGAAACTAACACAAGGATAAAAATGTAAATTTGTTTTAATTATCTGCTGGATTAACCGCTGCTGTTCCATAATAACGATAGTAAACCTCACAGGTCACTCCGGAAAACAGAGAGACCATTCAACAACGACAAAGATGTCAAAAAGTAGCTTGTAACTGTTTTCCACTCGCTTTATAGATCTAAACTTAATGTGCGGAAGAAAGCTCTACATCTAAATGCAGGTGATATTCGGTATCTGAATGAGACGTATTCACTCTATTCATCACCCGATCGGCTGTATATTATAAGAACGTAAAAGAAAGAACGATCAAACTAACCGAAATCGGCGCGATGACGAATGAAATCTTCCTATACAAATGCATTTTTCTCTACAATAATAAAACACACACACATACACTTTTCTAATATTTAAGTAACGGTCCTAAAAAAATTCACTGCATAAACGCACAGAAATACGTAATTTTTGGTTAGCTAAATAAACACAAGAAATGCCGAGGTGACTATTCATCATAAAAAAAAAAGCAACCGCATATTGTTCCACCTCCAAGAACATGAAATCTTAACAGAAAAGCTAAGGCTTTTCCTGTTTTTAATAATTGTCAATGGATTTATTGTTTTTATAGAAGCATTAATGCGATTCGCCGGAGGAAATAGTACAACGCGATTAATTATTTCAATTAAAATTTGACTTTATATGCAATACAAAAATTGTAATATCACGAAATAATTTTAATTTAGACTTCTGGCACAAGACTAACATATTTTGGTGACACGGCTTAGCTCGACGGCCAAGGTCCAACAGGACAACAGAACAAAAAATACACTATACGACTTATGATCCCGAGAAATTACATCCTACGTAACAAACCTTATACGTACTTTCTAAATAAAGAAAAATATATAATTATCATTTTAAAAAGATAATTTTCAATAAAGAAAAGAATTTATTTTCAGATTAATTTAATGAAAAAAAAGATTTTCTAATTTTTTCAGAAGTCAATAATTTTCCAAAAAAGATTTAACCGAAATTAAAATATAAATTCACTGGGAGCGCACAAAAATATCGCATTTACTGAAATGTACGAACAAAATAATAACGTGATTATTGCAGACAAGGTAGTGCCAAAAAACTACTGTACTTAAAACCGTTTAAAATCTGCCACAGCTATTAAAGAACTTTATTTCTGGGCGCCGAACGAATATTTACTTATATAATTTCAATCGACATATATAAAATTAAAATAATCGATCGAGATAAATCTAAGTAATCCGATTTTTATTACGGACGAAACATCAGAACGCCTATATTTAACAGTTGAATAAATGAGCATTATCGTTTAAATTTTTAATTGAAATGCAGACAACAATAAATTAAAAAAAATAACTTTTTCTTAATAACTACATATTCCACCGTGAAAATATTATCGTTCGCTGAAAAATTTTCTCTTTAATTTTCTCGTACGCGGACGGTAATTTGCTAAAATTTGTAAAAAAGTTTTCCTACTTTAAGTAAGAAAATAATATATTAAAACGCTTATTATTATAATAGCATCGGCATGCCGAAATAAAAACTATGTTTATCCTTAAGGTATTACAGTTGTCGACATACATATCTAACGTCACCGCGTATTAAAACATAGTTTTCCGACATGAGGTATTAATCGGTCGCTTTATACAGTCTTCATCTTTCTTATGAGTAAAACGCACGTTAAGCACCGTACACGTCACGAATCTTTTTCAGAGAGTAAAAATGTTCACCGCAAGCCAATCTTTGGTGAAAAGTGTACGCGTCACATGTAGAACCGAACATCTGCATTTCGGCGAGCACGACCAAACAGTACGACAGTGCTGTATAACAGTATGTTCGGCTCGGCAAAGAAACCGGAAACTACTCGTTATATTGACAACGATTACGCTATCGTCAGATAACCATACGTTACTAAAAACGTATAAGTATATTCAACGTCGTAGTTAACACTAAAATTGAATTACCGTGTGCGTCGATCGCTTTCTTAATTTTAATTAAATATGTAGCTGAATACGATCGACCAAAAACAAGAAAACACGAGCACTATAGTCGAATCGAATCGTAATAGGATCTTGGCTTAGTACGAGATTGCGAGTCCTAGGAGAAATCCTAACCGAGCCCGGGTGAAACTGAGAAGTCCCCAAGTCTATTATCCCCTTCCTTTCTCGTACTTCTCAATTTCTTACTTTATTCCTTCTAATCTGGGCACGGGCCTTGGGGATCGGGTCAGCCGCCGACCCGGTACCGTTTACGGCACGTATTTACCTTCTACCAGCCGTCGTAGACGCCGCTTATTTTCACCTCGACTGTAGCAGCAAACCATATGTTTGAAAGGAAACGTCCGAGAATCGTTTTCTACCCGCAAGTCGCACGAAAAGCTCAAGCTGGAAGATAAGATGTCTACTGTATAAAGCGCCTCCGATTCTTCATAAAATGTAATCTTAAGTGTAATCACCGATTAAAATACAGTTCTAAAATTCTTACAAACAAATATTCTAGCGTAAAAGAATAAAATATTTATAAATACGGTTATAGCTGAAACGCTAACCCTCCATTCTCGCCTCTTCCACATACTTTAACTTGTAAGTTAAGTTCTGTAAGCTATTTTTCACGCAATTACCGCGAGAAATATACTCACAAAATGAAATCGATCTGTAAGAAAGACAAAACAATCACGATAACGTAATTAACGTCTAACGTGAAAACGAAGTTTCTGTTTTTTGGTGAAAAACAGTAACTATACCGATTAATGAAAAAATAATTTTAGAATAGACTCCAATGCCCACTCACAACCGACATTCCAAATAATTAACATTCTATCGCACATTATTCTTAAATATATATATATATATATATATATATATATATATATATATATATATATATTATATATACATTATATATAAATTTTTTCATACTGTTTTACGCGTAAAACCGATCAGATATTTCTTATTCCAAGACTAACTACTATTGTAACAAACATATTCGACAAAATCTGTTAGTTTAATGTAAAAATACAAACGTAAAAATTGTATAAGGAATGAAACTACAAAAAATGTTCCATCATTATACGTATTATAAATTTCTAAACAGCAACGTTAAACAGCGGCCTACGGAGTACAGAATAGTACAGCGATTTTTAGACGTCTGGCACGCATAAAGTATCACGACACGGTGTAGTACTTATAGCAGCGTTTATATTTAACTAAGCCCTCTTCGGGCGATGACTCTTCAGGCCTAGCTTACGATCCTTCTTATAAATTCACAGTAAGTAGATACATATGCAAATGTTTCTTTGTAAACCGATGACACAGCCTTTTTGTCATTTAACGATAGAAGAATATTTCTAAGTTCTTGCCGGGGTAAAACCTTTTAAATTTAACTTTCATAAGTCATCAGAAAACTAAATTATATCGTTCTAATGAAGGATTCATTGTTAGCAAAAATCGCTATTACGATTAAAATTACAATCAAATACAGGCTTATATGAAAGGTATGTAATATAAACGTAGCCTTTAATGGCAAATACTACACATCCAAAAGTGCAAACGATTGAATTTTGTATTCTTTAGTAAACAGGATAGAATGTTAACGGCGCCTTAGCCAAAATAATAAATAAAAACATGGGTCTGAAGACGTTTCATTAGCGAGTTACAGCTACCGAAAGATTCCTGGGCAATGCGAGAAATAAAACTACACTGAAATTCTAGAAATTCAAATTAAGGGGGTAAACTTAATGGTTTCTTATGGTTTTTGACCTGACAAATTGAATAAAACGGGTTTCAGAACGATATATCTCCAGCAGTTTTCATAATATCCGACATAAAACAGTAACAAATTGTCTTAAAACACTTTTGTTTTTAGTTTTAACACAAAAACTGTTTTAAATCTATTATCAAAACTTGGACAGAATTTAATTCCGAAAAAATTGGTGTAGTAAAATAGCCCGATAAAAACAGATACAAGTTCAATAAATTTGATTTTATTACTAACACTTGCCTATGAAAACGTTTAAATGGTATAAACTACAGAAAATTCAAACGATATAATTTTAAAAATAATAGAATAAATAAATGTTATTAAAAATAAAATAAGTAAATGGAATCGACATATTTCATAAATTTTACAGTAAATTTTTCAAAAATCTGTCCTCCTTCAATGCTTCAATACTGCACGCTTTCGGATCGCTAAGGTTGTGTGGCGGCATCTGTAATTCAAGCGACAACCTCTTCATGCGTATTTACAACACGTTTTACTTGAAGAAGGGCAAATTCAATGGAATACCTCCACAACGGGTGAATGGACGAGGCCAATAATACCACGGATGCACGAATGGGTGCAAACAGGCTCTGGCGAGGTAGGTTTTTATCTTTCCCAGCTTTTAACTGGACATGGGGATTTTGAGGTCTATCTCCATCGCTTTGGCAAACGATAATCTCCTGAGTGCAGGTACTACAACAGTTATGTTAGAATACACCTGAACATACTAACTACCGGTGTAATAGGTGGGACGTTGTTCGACAGACTCTGGCTTGACTTGGCTCACCCCTGAACTGATTTATCAATATATGCTTACTGGAAGGAGACAGTGGGAATCGGTCGTGAAATTAGCAACAAGTATTCTCAAACTTAAAGATCGGGATGCTAGAGAGTGGGACGTCTTATGATAGGTAGGGACTTCGAGGGCAGCCTTGCTCAGGAGAAGACGACTCGCTGAGGTGGGCTGTCGTTCATGAGTGACCGAGGACCTCTCTTGCTCTGGGAAACAAAAAAAAACCGTAGTCCCGGCTGAAGCCCCCTCCTGTAAGGGGGGAGGGGCACCGGTTAGAGGTATGGCAACATAAAAGGACCGAGTCCCGGCCAACGGGTTCATCCTCCGTGGGGCAAGCACAGCCGGATCTCACGCAGCCACCCCGGGGGCTCGAAGCCATGGCACCCGCTAAGGCTGCGCAATGCTTCGGCGCAGGACCAGCCTTAGTGGTAAGGGAAGGTGGAAAAAAACCCGCACGCAAAAATGTAATTGTATAGATCAGACGATCTTGATGGCCAGGAGTGTGACCCACCGCGGCTAATCGCTCATTTAAGTATGCAGACATGGCAAGTGAGGAGGGGGATCATCTTGAGCTAATGGAACATCTAGCAGCGGCGAATGTTCCTTAAAAAATTCCAAGTAAATGACGAAATTTATACGTCCAGCGATAATGAATGCTCCAACGGTCCAATTAGATGATCGTAAATAATCCTGCAACAGACATCGACTCTAAATCGGTGTTGGAAATTACGTTCTACTGTCATGTGTGGATTGACTTCCGCCCAACCGTATTTTTTGCGTTGCGAAGATTATTGATGCCGTCCCGAATAAACCTGTGCAATCGGCGGTTCATATTCAACCGGTTGCAATATTGCAAACGAAGAGAAGGATCTCTTGGTTGAAGATCTTGTACTCGTCGATTACAGTAAGAATACAGAGCTTGTTGTTACGAAATGTCCACCACACCGTAGACCGGAAACTCAACCGCGGGGAAAGGCTTCGCGTACTAACACCCGAACTGCGTTGAGTAGCTTCGATATTGGTTTCATCAAGCTCAGCAGTTGTATTTCAATCGCACACCCTCAAGATAAATACCATGTCGGCGTGTTCCCTCAGTCGAAAATAACAAAGGCATGGGTGCAGAATGACAACAATTATAACAAACAGACACGCTTAATTATAAATTTCACTGTACTGGCAACAATTCACAACAGAAACGGAGAACGTGCAAGGCACTCGCTGATGGTACGACGTAAAATGCGTTGTTGGCCAACTGATTTATGAGTTATCGACTAACAAAATTTGGAAATCATAATTTCTCAAATTTCAATTTGACAGTGAACTGGAAAAAGATGCAAATTTTATTGAATGAATAACATCAGTAATGGCTTTAATTTTTTTATTAATTTTGTAATTTTATTTTTATCTTAAAACAACGCTATTTTTTGTATCACTGCACTTTGCAGGAAAGCAAACATGCTTTCTACGTGTAATTCCTTCGTTTTCATACGGTAAGTCAGTTTTCTCAACCTGTGGGGCGCGCCTCCCTAGAGGGGCGTGATAACACTAAATGGAAAATGGAGGGGGGGGGGGTGCGAGCACATCGAAAAAATAAAAAAAATATTTAAAAACTTACTGAAAAGAAAAGCAAAACAAAATACACCGAAATAATAATAAAATGACACACACATTTACACCGATATAATATACTTTTAATAGGATTGTATCAATACCGGACATCGTATTAATAATTAATTTATCGATCCTAAACTAAAAATAAGTTTAATAATTATTAGCGACTCACTCGGGCTTGTCTTGCAGAACAAAGTTTTTCAAAGGAATGTTTAAATATTAGAAATGGACACTCCGAGTTCTTTTTCTATATTTAGCACAGATCTATATTTTGTCTTCACAGCGGTCACCGCAAAAAATCCGGTTTCGCAAAAATAGGATATTGAAAACGGTAATAGTATACGAAATGTTCTTGTCTTCAGTGTAGAAAACTCTTCACCCATCCCTGAACAAAATTCAAAGAGCGATTTATTAGTAAATTGTCTTTTGATTTTAAAACTTGCCGTGCAGTCTATGGAGATTTCTTCTTCGGGAGTATTTTGAAATGGATCCCTAACCCACTCGTCGTAACTTGCCACCGAGCTGTCAGCAAGTAAATAGTTTTCAAAATTCTTTTCCGGCATGGCTAAATGATTTTCAACGGTTACAAAATCAACTTTCACATTTTGTTCTTCAGCTTTGTAAATTTTAACATATTAATCCACATTTGCAAACATTTCAAGGTTTTTTGCTTTAAATTTCTGCTCCAAATTTCCAATTTTCTACAAGAAGCATTCACCTTTATTACTCGTATCCAACATATGTGTATTTGCTAATTTGAGTTGAAGATTCAAGGTATTTAATTCCTCGAATATTTCGAGCAGTAGCTCAACTCAATCACAAATAAACCGAATACGTCGAAAATTCTCAGCTTTCGGTCGGTTTTCCTCTTCACGTTGCAGAAATTTCCCACGTGATAGCCATTTTGCCTCGCAATAAAACAGTTACGCTGAATGTACTGCATCTCATTTTTATACAATTTACTACGGTTACAACCGTCGCAACCGTCGTTAGCACAATATTCAGACCAAGATTAATTTCTTTGGAAGCCGGAGCTTCTCTGTGGACAGAGAAGCAGTGTGTCTGGACACATGCACGATCCATCATGCATGTGTCCAGACGTACTGCGAAGAATTTTGTTTCGCAAGTGCTCGTGTACTTTGGAATCTTCCAGATATTGAACGAGCACCATCGGTGCGTATTCCGACGCAATTTCTCCACTCTACGTTTGCCTCGTTTATGACAGCCTTCTTCTTTATTTATTTCAGTACTGGTAAACCCAAAATTTAAGTATTACAGAATATTTTCTTGATTTTTTTCGGAACCAAGCTCGTCTGAACACTTCTTGATGCTTCACTATCGTCTGATGTTCGATTACGCTCATTTAAAAATTTATCCACAATTCTGTATAAATACACTGCCGTTAATATTTAATACCGTGGACTGAAATTAACACGCAAATTACAACATACACATTCACGATAGATTCGATAGCGATAGAAGGATCGACTCGACTGACCGGCTAGAATTGAACGAGGTGCAGCATTTAAACACCGTTTGCGCAGACGTTCAGAATGTTAAGAGACAAATCGTTAACTTCTCGCGAAACCGCGAGAATGTCCGATATGGTGAACGTAAGACAGAGACCAGTAGGAAGGCATCAATTCTGGTTTTGTCAATGCAGCGTATCGGTGTTGCCAAATATCATTAAATTTACTTATTCTTGGTCATTTTTAAGGTTTGTAATTAAGGTTGTGGTGTAGCTTTAGCGTCAAAACACTCAAAATACATTACTATTGTATACAATGTTAGTGTATGAGAAGGGGGGGGGGGTGGTGCGATGAAAATTTTGATTGAAAATTGGGTCGCAAATATTGAAAGGTTGAGAAACGCTGCGGTAAAGTGTTAGTAATAAAATCAAATCTTTTGACCTTGTATTGTGTTTTAACGGGCTATTTTATACTAATTTTTCAAAATTAAATTCTCTACAAGTTTTGATAATAAATTTTATCCATTTATCAAAGGTTCTGTACTATAAACGTAAAAAAAAACTTGTATTTAGACAATTTTCCGTCGGATATTACGAAAACTACTGAAGATATGGTTTTGGAACCGGTTTTTTTCAATCTGTCGGGTCAAAATCCATAAGAAACCATCAAGTTTAACCGTTAATTTAGGTTCCTAGAATTTCAGTATAATTTTATTTCACTCTTTGCCCAGGAATCCGGGCGAAATCTTTTGCTAGCCGCAACTCGCTGAAGAAGCGTTTTTGGATCCACGTTATGCGGAACTTTTCCGTTACTTTCGCTAATAGAATGAGATCAGAAAGTGCCTGTAACGCTATGTGAATCACTCAGTATGTTATATGTAACTTCACATTCGGCTTCCTGACGAAGAAATAAAATTACACATTTCCGAAACATACTTGCAAATTAGCTATAGGTCAACAGATTTCGCTTAAACAGCAAATAATGGATTATTTTCACAGTACGGGGTGCATTAATTACTAACTTTTATCCTCTATATTTCTTGTGAAAACTACATTTACGTAACAGACGTCCGATGCCGCATTCAAAAAACTGGTTTCATGAATTACCTTAAATAATAACTTAAAGACCGGTTCATTCCGATTCAAAGATTGGAATGCAGTCGGCACTTTTAGAACCTAATGACTGCAGCAATCGGTGCCACTTAAAATGGCCGAATGAAAATACGAAGGTAGAAAAGAAAAGACAACAAGCGACCAAAGATTACGGGATAATGACTTAGAAGATGATAAATTTTTCACAGACAATACAGCAGAAACGGGTCGGGCAGGAAACAAAGTTACGAATCGATCGGCTGAATAACACCCAGATCGCATTAAGGATGTACTCGAAAACGAAAATGGAGAAATAAGTATCAAACAAGGGTTGAAAAAAGGGGTGAGTAGCAAGCGCATCATGAAACAACCAGACCCATTTTGAGATTGTGGTAATCAAATCGTTCATGACCCTAAAACTTAAGATTTTACCCAAAATAAGAACAGCTCATCCACCGATCAATATTTCTATGCAAGTAGTTCCGTTTAAAATTTGCTCCAATAAAACTGACCGTTTTTTCTCTAGAATGAACCACCTGACCGGAGAATAGACACAGAATTCTAAATAAAACACCTTTACCCTTCCTAAAACTGTACGACAGATGGATACGCTCGGCATAACAGAACTAGAAGTAAATAATTTATATATCATTCGTAGAACGATCTACATACTGTGTTCTAAACGACGAAACCTTATCAAATAAAATTTTTGACAATTCAACTTTAACTTCCTGAAAATAAACAGACGATAGGCAGAATATAATTTAAGGGACAGAAACGATTATACGTTTTTTAAAATAATCTAATTTCAATGAACAAGACGCTTCATTATATTGTAATCGAACGATTACGATTTAAAAGCAATTTAATCGGCTATAAAATAAAAACAAATATCTCACGCTCATAATTTACAAAAGTAAACTCATTTTGCAATATAAAAGAGAAAAGAATACACACCCTCCTCTTATCAAGAGTTTATCGACCTGGAAATGATGAATATTTAATTAATCGGTACATCTGTGCATATGCATGAAGACACCTTAACGAACTACTACATATTCAATGATAAAAATGAAGAAAATAATTAAAACGAGAAAAAAAAGCAGTCATCAGTAAAGTTTTCTATCTAATTCTGAAATGCGCTCATAACAAATGTCAGTGAACTACTAATGTAGGAAAACATTAACAATAAGGAATAATGAGAGTTATTTTTACACGATGACTAATATTCATCACATTAAAACATACTAAAATAAAAATATGAAGAAACACGTATAGAAATGATTTTTCTACAACAATTTTCCGATACAAATATCGGTTTCATTAAACAACATAAAAAAATTAATTTTGAATCGATAAAAATATAATATTCGCTGTCAGAAGAAATAAAAAAACAAAATATAAAACAATTCCTGACCAAAATAGTCGTTACACTTTACTGTCGATAAGCTAATCACAATATAAGATTTCCGGCTTAACTAAACACACAGCTACTTAACCCACCGACACAGAATATAGACCGAGGCAATTATTTAGAAATTTGATTTTTTAAATAATAAATCGATAAACAGTGTTAACAGTAAAACTAGTACCGAGCGATACGGGAATGAACTCTAAGCCGAATTATAATTCGGCGGTCTAATTCCTCTTCATAGGGAGAAAGTAATCCTAAGACAAAAAATAAACAATTTTGGGTCTTTATAATTTTACTTGGAAAGTCGATAAAAAGTTATACTTCTTTACCGTAACGATAATAGCATCGGCACATATTCCAGACAGGATCTGGTCGAACGGTTTATAGTTTTGTTGGATACTTCTACGTTGTAGATAGGCGAACGTTTGCTTAAGAAAGCCTAGAAGACTCTTTTAGCCATAGTTTATGGAGGAAAAGCGACTTTTATACAATATTCTCTGTCGGCGATGCAAAATAATTCAATAATAATGCGGTGGTACCATCCATTATAAAGAACACATCTTTCTAGGATAAAGCGTGATGTGTAGAAAGGATCTTGAAGCATTTCTACGGATGAAGATTTCTATCCGGTTCGCATTTCCTCGGTGGCAACTATGTACCGTTATCCTTAACCTTAACTTCTTCCTCGCCGCTCTATTATTTCGGTTACAACAAAAAACAACCTCAAACTGTGTTAGGAATGTAGAGAATTGCAGCCGTGACATTTTTCAGAGTCTCATTATTTTCTTTCCGGTAGTAGTACAAAAAAAGCAAAAGATAGGACGGAGATGTTTATCGGATAAAGATAAGCCGCTCATTATTTATCGAGACTCGCACATTAAATGATTAATTAAAGTTTGACGGTAATGGAAAATGAAAAATATAAAAGAAAGCAAATTATTTAACGCAGAAAATTTAACGTAACAGTTAGATTGTTGTTTAGCCAGTAATTATATGAATACGTACTAGTTTAGTTGATCGGTAAACTGCGATAAAAAATTCTTCAAATTTTTTCATAAAGAAGACTTCCTCCTCTATGAATTATGAGACCTTGCCGTTGGTGAGGGGGCTTGAGTGCTCAGGGATACAGAGTAGCTGGACCGAAGGTGCAACCGTATCGGAGAGGTATCTGTTGAGAGCCAGACTAAGGAATGATTCCTGGAAGAGGGCAGTGGCTCTTTCAGTAGTTGTTAGGGGCGTGAGTCAGAACGATTTAAACGGCCATAACAACATCACTCAGTCGTCTGAGTACTGCGCAGCTGAAAGCGATGGAAAACTACAGCTGCTTTTTTCCAAGAAAATGTGGCTCTCTGCATTTTCATATAGCAATGATGGAGGCGCCTTCCTCGGTAAAATATTCCGGAGGTAAACTAGTCCCCCGTTCGGATCTCCGGGTGGGTACTACTAAGGAAGGGGTCACCAGAAAATTAAAAAATAACATTCTGCGAGTCGGAGCGTGGAACGTTAGAAGTTTAAAAAAGGTTGGTAGGCTGGAAAATTTAAAAAGAGAAACGGATAGGATAAATGTGGATGTAGTAGGAATTAGTGAGGTTCGGTGGGAAGAGGAAGGCGACTTTTGGTGAGGTGATTTTAGAATAATTAACTCAGCTTCAAATAACGGGCAGGCAGGAGTAGGTTTCATAATGAACAAGAAGATAGGGAAGAGAGTAGAGTATTTCAAAACGCATAGCGATAGAATCATTGTAATAAGGATAAAATCAAAACCTAAACCGACAACGATCGTTAACGTCTATATGCCTACAAGCGCCCATGATGATGATGATGAGGTAGAGTGTGTATACGAAGAGATTGATGAAGCAATTAAACACGTAAAAGGAGATGAAAATTTAGTAATAGTTGGAGATTGGAATGCAAGCATTGGAAAAGGCAAGGAAGGAAATATAGTGGATGAATACGGGCTGAGCAAAAGGAATGAAAGAGGGGACCGACTGATAGAGTTTTGCACGAAGTTTTATTTAGTAATTGCCAACACCCAATTTAAAAGTCATAATAGAAGAATATATACACTTGGAAAAAGCCAGGCGATACTGCAAGGTGTCAGATAGATTATATCATGGTTAAGCAAAGATTTAGAAATCAACTCGTCGACTGCAGAACATACCTTGGAGCAGACATTGATAGCGACCATAATTTGGTGATAATGAAATGTAGATTGGGGTTTAAAAAAGAAAAATTAAAAAAAAAGAGAAGACTTTTTCTCAACGCTCATTTTCTATAATAAAATATAACTTCACCTATTAACTAATATTTTGTTTGCAATTTAATATCCGTATTGCAATCGCAAACCGCTACAGTAACCGGGTAATATATGGTTTCAGCATAAAGTTAATCATCCAAATAAGCAGCGGTGGTCGGACAACAGTTCAATTTTACTAACAGAAACAAGATTACAAAAAACGATGTACGTATCTGTGTTTACAGCAATGCACATTTTGGTTTAATTTTCCAAACCTATTTGAAATAGCATACGGACATAAATACGTACATCCATATATACAAATTAGCACTAAACGTAATAAACATTTTGTAAAAGTACCGACTTTACATTCTACAATCAATCCATTAAACCGTTCATTATTCTACCATCCTAAAACTCTCCGTTTTTCAAAAACCAAACTCATTATAATTTTCCACAAACCGATAAGAAGACTTACACTTCCTATTTAGATACGTTAAATAACAATCACGCAAACGGCTAACACAATATGTATCTATAAGTGACTTAAGAAAATTATACCTAAAACAAATTTCAGACCCTTGAATCAAATTTTGGCATACATTGACGAAAAATGGAATAATGAACACAAAAATCGAATAAAACTTGATTTCACTACAAAAGTTTTAAACCGAGAAAGATACATTATTAATTATTTTATAATAGAGAAACAAGTTAACATAATTTCAGTTAAACTGAACATATAAAATAAACTGTATTAACACGATAATCCAGTAAATCAAAAAATACTAAACAACCACTTTGATAAAAATTACAAGTTTTCGTTAATTTTCTGTACTTTCCGCCTACCAAATATACAATTATAAGTTTATGTGACACCGAGTGACCACATATCTGGATAAAACTAAACAAAACTGGTAAATGAGAATTATTTGTATCATGAAAACCGATAAAAACAAATCGACTACAGGAAATAATGAAAGATAAATCGATTTTACATTACACAAAATATTTAAATTTTATTTCGCTATCAACTAACGAATGTTTCTAAACCTTTCTGCAAAAGCTAAATAACAATATCAATAAACTTCAAAACAAGAAAAGACAACCGAATAAGAAAGGTTCATGTTGGGAAAGGGCAGTAGTCGATTCTGCGGTCGATCACATTTACTCTACTCCACTATTTTTGTATTACAAACAAAAATTTTTGAAAAAATTCTAAAAGTTTATATCTGTGTATTTTTTCCAAAAATTTTAACTAAATGGATAGATAGAACTCTATGATTATTAATATTACTACACAGCTATGTCAAACATAGATTTACAGAAAATAATTCCCTCCAAAGATTATAAGAAAATATTAACAAAACGGTTGAAATATAACCATAAGGTTGGCTTATAGCATATAAATACTATAAGCATTAAGGATGTTTATTTCGCAACGGGTGGATATTATTAATTCATTCCCTCTTCCAAAACCGCATTACCTTCAAATACAACTTTCTATCGCTCACAACTGTATCCTTAAGGGGAGAATTTGCATCTAAAAACTGCTAAAAATGAAGCTTCTCGATTCCATAACACTCAACCGCATGAAAATAATAAAGCAGTAGTATTTTTTTGTAAATTGCCAAAGATCAGTTTACTGTAGGCTTTATTTTATTCGTCTCATCTTCCACATTAAAATACATGAAGTATGTTTCGTGCAAATTGTTCTGATCGATATGAATTAACTCTGTTATTTTGATAATTCCCTAAAAGTAGTGACGGTTTAAAATAAATTTACCCGGTTGAAATTAGAAAACTTACGGTTAAGTATGTGCCCTCTCCAGAATTATATTGAGCGCATAATGAATGTGAAGAGAGCTCCAAGAAAAGTTTTACTACATTAACTATAGCGAAGAAAAACAGCAACTTTCTTCCAACGATCAACAATATGTGAGAAAAATAACCGAAATGAAAACCGTAAAGAAGCTGGCAATTCTGCAATTTAAGGATATAATAACGCTATCGTGAGAAAAAAATTAACGATTCAATTTTTCAGCAAAATCTACACATCAGAATAGAGTAATGCGTAAAGATAAAAATCATCGATTTGCTTTCTAGCATATTGTATTAAAAATAAAGAAGCGTATTTAAATTTGGCTTTTTTATTTATAAATATATTGTAAATAAATTTTTTTGTACTACAGTAAATGATTTCTAATGCGGCTAAGAGTTTAGTTTCCAGATGTCTTAAAACTTTTTTTCTAATTTATGTCTTTATTTTGTGATTCTTATGAACAGTTCCAGAAATTTAACAGAAATTGAGACTGCTTGATACTCATTTCATTGTATTATGTTACCGGATAAACAAAAATAACTCGGATAAAATTACTTTACCGGCAGCTAACAGGAATAATTGAATGTTCTGATTTTATGAGACCAATTTACAATTCAAGAAGCCTACAAATAAGAATTGCTGGCTTATGATATGATTGTTTAATCGATATTTACCATGCAGTTAACATTTTAAAACCATAAACACTACTAAAACTACAATTATTAATAACACAGCCCTAAGAAGAAACTTACCTACACCTATGGTGGATCATTCTATAATTTTTTTAAAAAGGTTTATGAACTTCAATATTTCTACTAAAACTTTATTTAACAAAATTCTATTTTAACGATCCGATCTGAAATCTATTGTTGTATACTTAAAATGTTCCAGTAAATAGCATTATGAAACTGAATAGATACTCATTACTAAGTAAATTACTGTCTTTAAAGAAATGATTTAAAATTTGATCCAGAATTTATCTAAAAGAATGTAAAATGTAATCACAGCAAGGAGTGCTTTAATCGTTTTTTCGATTTCTTAAATTAAAACCTATACATCATCAGATGTCATGAAAAATAAATAAATATAGGAAAATTATTATTCGCAAACAAAAAAAATCTGGCTTATTACAATGTTAATCTAACAATGTTAAAACACTGTTTTATCAAATTTATTTTTTAATTTTTTCAAGAGTCTGAAAAATTTCTTTTCTTATACTCATTTTTTCAATGACTAGCAGGTCAATGAATATAAATAACAATTACCTTACGGAATAAATTATAAATATATACAACATATTTACGACAAATATTATGATTATATATTTATTTATTACTTTTATAAATATAAATAACCGATCTTCCTTCGGTGTAGAGGGCAGAACAGCCTATAAGGCCAAATTAAACTCAAGGGCGAATCTAGGAGATCTTAGGTAACAGCCCCACCACTGGTCTTTCTCCACAAAGTGTTGGTAGCGCTTTTGGAGGAACTCTTTCTTATTCAAAATCTTCAAGCGGAAAATCAGGATAGGATTATCAACAATAACAATAACCAGAACTATAAAAATAAAGAGAATAGGGATAGCGGAAAATTAAAATTAATTACTTGGAATATACACGGTTTGGGAATCGAAGAAGGTGAGCTAGTTGAAATACTGAAAAGACGAGAAGTAGATATCGCTTTGTATACCAAAACAAAGAAAATACTTCGGAGAATGTGGAGATTATACTATGATTTACAGCGGCGTGTAACCCAGAGTAGAAGACCTTGCTGTGGAGTAGCAACATTAATTAATATAAGCAGACACAGAAATTGCAAAGTTATGAGCTTGTTAATGGTGTTAGCAAGATTCCAGATCAATAGAGGTAATTTAACTACTGTAAGAATATGTGCTTCAGAAGAAGGTCGGAGAGAGGATAAAGAAATATTCCATAAATCTTTCTACAAACAATGTGATAAATTTAATAAGAGTGATAGTTTAGTTTTGCGTGGAGATTTCAATGCAAGAATCAGAAACCAAGTGATCAAAGGTGTTTTGAGTTTTTGGAGAGATTTGTCAAATAGTAGTGGGATTGAGCCGGGGCAGTTTGCTAGCTTTAATAAGATTAAAATAAGAAACTCAAGAAAAAGGATATCCATAAATATAACTGACTCACGGTCTTAGATCATTAATAGATAAAATTGTGAGCGGTAAGTTGAAGTCAGCTGTAACAGATGTTGCAGTAAGGTGTAGAGAAGATATAAGTTCTGATCATTTTGTGGTCACCTTAACATTAAGACTTTGGGCAGCTGAATAAAAACTAGCATGGGTCTTAAAAAAACAGGAAGAATTTTTTTTGAGCCCTGCAAAAGTGCATCTTTTGCAGGGCTCTACTTGTGATTTTTAACACAAGCGATTGAATGAATATTTGATGGCGTTTGAAACATTTAAGAATGTAAATCATGAATGGTGAATTTGGAATTTTGTATTTGTAAAAGTAACGCTTATGAAGTCATTGCAGTTACAATGAAGCTTAAAGGGATGCGAAGTTTGCATGTGTGGAATGAAGATTAAGATAGAATAATCTAGGAAAAAAGACTAGTGTGCCTGTTGTTACAAAATAAATCAGGAGGTAATAGGGATGATGTAGTAGAACATTCGTTCTCAAAGTTGGCGATAACGCCCCCTTGTGGGCGCTGAAGGCCTTCAGAGGGTGGTAAAAGGCCCACAGAAGCAGGTAGTGTTCAGAGTATTTGGAGTGTTCAGGAGGTCTAGGAAGGCAATGGCTGATTAAAAAAAAGACAAAAATTAAAAAACAGCTATTGCAATTATTTTAACAGATGGTACATTTAAACATTTTGGGGACACTACAAAAATATTTTGATTCTCAATGTATACAGTGGGCGAAAAAGTTTGAGAATCAATGTAGTAGAGGAAATCGATGAGCTGGATTAAGATTACAGCAGGGATAATATAACTTTGGGGGAAATTCATACGGCACTGAAGCAAACCTATAATTGAGAGGCAGCCGGTATACAGTATAAATGTTGTTGTTGTTGAAGCGCGGTGGAGCGATACTTCATTTTAGATTGTTGCCTACTTACATTAAGTGCTGGAAGTCCTGCACATTACCAGTCTTGGAAAGTTACAGAAGCTATAAATCTTTTTAAGAAAGCAACAAAACAAAATGCAAAAATTACTTTCGATTGTATTTAAGGGTAAAACTGTATGAAATTATGATAAACATGGGATATCCACTGTATCTAATAAGCGATTAAAGAGGTCCATAAATTTAAAAAAAAAAAAATTGTAATGATACTTGCAGTAGTAAAGTGATAGATACTTACCTAGGTGTAAGACAAGGATGTGGGGTCTATCGTATACACTTTTTAATTTTTACATTGATGACGTTGTGAGACAATGCAAAAGTAATGTTTATTATGGTATAGTGCTCAGTCCAAGAAAAATCATTTTAAATACGTTACTACTTGTAAATGATCAGTTTATAAACAGCCCTCAGATGATGCCTTACAGAGATCTTTATGTGAATTAAATAACATATGTAGTCAATATAATTTTATAATCAGTGAATAAAACAACAGTTATACGACCTTCTGGAGCAGGGATCCGATAAGATGAAAAATAATTTTGGAAAACAAACTGATTCAACAGATTTCACACTAAATATTTGGAAGGTAGTATCAGCTTTACATCAGATAAGGATGCAGAAAATAAAATTCAGAGTTTTCAAAATTCGTGTAGGACAATAAGAAGATCCTTTGTGAAAAAGTTAGAGTAGATACAATGTTGAAGTTATATAAAATAATGGTTTTCCCTCTGATAATGTATGAAATTGAGGTATGGATTGATTGCATGAGCACTAAGCCAAAAGTACAGACAGCAGAGATGTGATTTCTTAGATCGGTAAACCGTTTTAAGAACTATATAAGAAGAGGATTCTCTCTTAATGAACGAATTGTGCATTACAAGAGAATTGGTTTCAGCATATATCTAGATTGGATAATGATAGATAGGTTAAGCAAGTGATTAATTATAAACCAAGAGGAAAGGTAAGTGTAGCAAGATCACTGAAAAGGTGATTATGATTTCTGCATAAGTTTATATAGGTTTAAGGCTTACCTAGGATAGCAAGAAGACGGAATTTTTCATGATATTAAAAATTAGTGGTGAATTAATTTCCCCAGCAACTTGGTACTGAATCTACCATATCATGATTCAAAACTTGTATCCTACTACAATAGTAGCATATGTGTTAAAAATGATTAAAAGGAAGTTAAATTTCAAAAATAATTTTAGTATATTTCAAATAAAGTTTAAACTTTTTAACATTCAGATGCATACAAAATTTTGATTAATGATTCTTCTTACTAAAACAGGAGCATTATCTATTTCAGTAACATGATTTTTTTGTTATGTGTGCCCTGTACTTCAAGCATCTCAGAAGCTGGTAAACTAACAATATTTCTACAGGTCACCTTTGTAAATAATTAATAAGCATAAAGAAAGGAATGCACAATCCATTAAGCACAATGTTACAAAAGAACTCAAGGATCAAAACCAAATAATAAAGAAAATAACTCTTAAACTTGGCACTAATGCATCTGAATACATAAAATTAAATGTTCACACAGCTAGCAACAAATATATTAATTTTAATAAAAGAATATTTAATAATCACTAACAACCTAATCCATTAAGTAGGAAAGACTAGTTCATAATAAGCATCATCAGTATTATGTAAGATCACTGTTTAACAAGAATATAAATTAAAATCCTAATAAGGTGTTAAAACTGTGTTAAACTCCAATTTAGGTTGCATTGAGATGGGTTTAGTTAAAAGCAAATAGAGAACAACTGACAGGCCCAACTGTAATTGAACTAACTGTCTCTAGGGTATTCCATAACTTCTAATAAAATTATTTCCAAATAAAAATATTAATGCAAATCAAATTATTACTATAAAATTAAATTTCACACAGCTGTCATTACTATTGTACTAATGACATATTTTACTCTAATTTAGAAAAAATTGAGATTTTGGAAAATAAGCATAGGTATACATACTAAATATAATAAACTAATCATTCGTTTATAGCAAAGAAAACTAAAAATAAGATTTGTATTAACATAAGTTTTTTTTTCAACAGACATTTAAGATAATTAGCTAATAAATAAGACTATTGTCAAAACCTTGAGAGAACACTTAACCAAAAACTGTTTCTAAATCAATCAAACAGAACACTTAACTGAAATAGGGTATATGTACCTTACAATCCATTCCCAGTAACTTAAGCAAATCTTGAAATGCTATACAGTTATCAGTAAATATGGTAAAATACTTTTTTATTCAGATTCACAAAAAAAAACTAATAAATAAAAAACCAGTAAGAACATAAGTACAATGGCTGTAAGAATTGAGGCTTTCTTTTCAAAGAAGATCCAGATGGTCAAAAGCAATAAATGCAAAAGTTTCTAATAATGCAAAAATTAACACTAAAATAAAAGAAAAACACTAATTATGTTGTCAATAAAAAATAATAACAAATAAATAAATATCATGCTACAAAGATCTGATTATTAGACTAAAATTCTGACAACAGATCAGATTTTAAGATATTTGTAACTTAATTATTATACTGCATTCTTTCAAATAATCAATGGTTTATTTTTGGAAATTTTTAAAGGAACACAGTAATTTTACAAAATACATTACAATATTACTCAAAAGTAGTTTATAAAAAAATATATACATATGTTTAGATTTGAATCTCAACACAAGAATTGTAAAAATGTCTTTTTAATTTCCATTTTTACTTGACAGTTAACCTATGTAGCATGAAAAATAATTTACTTGACTTGCATTATTGAAGAACTGGAAGTTAAG
The DNA here is from genome assembly GCF_047948215.1 of Lycorma delicatula. Taxonomy (NCBI): domain Eukaryota; kingdom Metazoa; phylum Arthropoda; class Insecta; order Hemiptera; family Fulgoridae; genus Lycorma; species Lycorma delicatula. The sequence goes on along the minus strand of NC_134459.1, from coordinate 7,839,036 downwards.
ATAAAACAAAATTAATATACGTAGAAATTAATCTTCAAAAATGATGACCAGAAAGAAATGCATAACTAAAGTATTACTAATTGAATAGGAAAATTCAAAATTAAATAATATAATATGAAAACAAACAAACACAAGAGTAGGTACAAATGAAAATATACTTAATTATGCTTCTAAAATATTAGTTGTTATTGTAACATTTTCAATCATGTACATAACTGAAAAAAGAAGACAAAGGAACATGAATTCCTTTGTACTATATAACTTAACTCTTTATCACATATAATAAAGATATGCTATTTTCCTTTAAGTACACACAGATATACTAAATTATAATTTGTTATATTTTAAATCATTTTTGAGGGATTTAATAACAGATAAAGTAATAATGAGTGGGAGCCTAGCTGAAGCCAATAACCTACACGCTTTCACAAAATTAAACATTATGATGTAAAATAGGGCAAATTGTAATGAAACATCTGCTATAAAATTACGATCCTAGATCTTATAAATAATTTAAACCATAATCGTAGATAACATAATACATAAATGAATAGATACATAAAAATTAACATTTTATTATTAACAAATTCATTTAATAGCTGACAGATGTTATTACTAATATGTGTTTAAATTACACAATATTTTGCAAAATAAAAATCAATATAAAGTATGAACGTAAACAAGCAAAAACAATTTTACTAATTTCAACAATGAAAACCAACTTTGATAAACAATTAGCATCTGGAGGTCTTATTACATAATTCATCTATTTACAAGTATCATTAAACGTTAGGAATGAAATATGATAATGAAATAACGAATGAAACAGTCAGAGATAAATTTGAATGATACAAAAAGCTACTTTTCCGTTACAAAATTTAACCTAACTAGCCAACCATACCTGACAAAAAAAAGGCAATGAACGTTGTGCCTATTTTCAATCGTATGAAAGTGTGAATTATAAAGAAAAATTTAATTATAATTTGCTTTGTTACTCGATACAATATGATGCTTATGAAATGCATATAATTCAAATGGGAAATCGAACAAAAGAAAAAAATTTAAAGGTTAGACTAATGATCAATTAGACTAATATTATTTAACGATTTACGTTCCTGTAATATATTGAAAGAGATAAATGTTTTACAATAATACTTACATCGCTAAACGAGATATTATACTCGATATCATCATACGGACTCGCCGAAGATCACCGCACAACACGCATATACACCAAAATGTTGAACACAACAAGCCCCAACAGAATTTTCATACTGCGGCCATCTTGAAAGAGCTCGTGACGTAAGAATTGTTTTTGTCACGTGATCGCGTACTACTTTTATCATCTTGTTGCGCGGACCTGAATGTAGGTCTCGGTGCACTGGCTGCACAATGTTTTCATAAGTATCAAAGCGCGAGTTGTAGTGGTGAGTAGTGTCAACCTGTGTAGTGATGAAAATTTTGACATTTGTGGTGTTTTGTGAATTGAATATGGTTATAAAGTGTGTATAATGGCTCATAAATTTAGAGATGAAGTAGTGGGTAAAAGATTTTTGTCTGTGAGTGGAAATTCTAAGCTGAAATTATCAAAAATAAGTGAGTGGGGTTGGAAGGCGGGAGTTATTCGAGCTGCAACACACAAGGATAATTCAAATAAAGATCTTCAGGTAAAATAACGTGATTTTTAGTTACGGTAAATAAAAATAGTTATTAGTAATTTGTAGTATTATTTACATATAGTTGCTGGGTGAGTTAGATTTTAATCGACCTATAAACCAAAAAGTTTTTAGCCACTATTAGTAACTAGTAATTTTGAATTCTTATCACGTTTCGTTCAGGGGTATCAAAACTATTTTGAGAAAATGTTAAATTTTTTGATAAAAAATTAATAATTTTAAGTACGCAAAAAATTATTAATAGTAAGATAATATCACCCGAGATTATTTGGTAATTTAGAATTTAGTGATATAATTTACTACGCGTATAAATATTAAAAAATACGCAAAAATAAAAAAAAATAATCATCGGTAACTCAATCGCACAGTATTCAAAACTGTTAACTGCTTCAACCTGTATTCGGGAAATCAGGTACGGTACCCTGCCGAGTTAAAGTGCATCATTATAATTTTATTCAATAATTAAAAATTCCAAATTAAAATTTTCTTGTTGCCAGTAGTTTTCTTTTTATTTTTTCTCTTGTATGCTTCATTTCCTTTAATATCAGGGATCTAGGTCACAAATACACCTCAGTGATGACTGGAAAATATTCAGTTTAATTCTTTGTATTCTTCACTTGTGAATGCTAAAAAAACTTGGAAGTTTTGCAGGATTAAAAAACTATTGATTTTTGTATTTTGTGTGATGTGTTGAAAATTGTTTATTAATTAAAACCAAAAAAATTAAAAAGATTTTTACTCATACTGAATGAAGGTAATTTTGCCATGTTTTAGTCATCAGCTTAATGATTTATATATTTTTGTACTTATATTGAATTTGTCACTTGTTATTGAACTTTTGTTAATTTTAGGCTTGTTTGGGGGAAGTTTATTATGGACTTTATGAAAATTTTTATTTCATTGGTTTTCTTACAGCATATCATGCCGTTAATCGTTATTTATAAATTAAATTTTGTACTTTAAATTTAGGCCTGTGCTAGTTCTGTAAATATTTAATTTTAACACAATTAATAAACAGAGGATTAGATTAGATTACATTATTTTTTCATAAAAAAATATTGTTTGTTACTGTTGAATATACTGATGTAAAATTCTTGTTTTTAAAGCCAATTTTTTTTTTTCATAAATTGTTCCTTAATAAAGTGTAAATGTACATAGAGACTATTTTTAATTCAGATTTAATTATTATTTTACAGAATCAAGTTTTTCTGGATATAAATTTACTTCTAACAATTTTACTGATCGATAATGTTTTAGAGTTTTATGTCAAATTAAAATTTAATTTGTTAATTATTATAATCTCCTCGTTAAGCTTTAGTCTATCGATTGTAATTTTTGCTTAAATTCTGTTACACATTTGATTCTAGCAATGTAAAATGTTTAATATCGAATAATTTATGAGAAATTAGCTTACAATATAATCATTCGTGTTAAGTTTTATATAATTCTTGTTCTCTGGATATGGGAGGTTTATGTGTAAGTTTCCTCATGCCCTTCTTGTAATTCAATTATATTAACACAGGAATTATGATGTAACATTTGTTACATCATAGACCATTTAAATGTGAAATACAGTCATTTTTCTTTTCACAGTCAGAACTGGTCTTTAAAAACCAAAATTAACATTTTTACATGTTCATTCGCCGTAATTATATTATGTTTTTCATAATATAAACCATTTAATAATCTGTATTACATATTTTAGTTATAGGTGTACAATTAAATTGACCTCCTGATATATAAAGTTTTATTTTTTTTTTTGGTATAATATAAATATTACTCTTATAATGCATAAACATGCATCCACATGTACATTATTCACGGTATTGCTGTCACCACCAGATGGTACAGGTCATTTTGTTAACCAGTATCGTTGCTTGCATAAGTAAGATCATAAATAACTTAATAGAAAAATAAATATGGATGTAACATAATGTTTAATCGTACATAAAAGACTATAAATAAATATACGGTACCTCAGTCTTTTACAGCAAGTTCTAAGTTCAAATGCGATTTAGACTTTATATATTAAAAAAGTCATCTGTTGGTAATCATTATCAGGTGTAGCGATAGCATTTATTTCAAATTATGTAGGTCTATTATTTGAGTTAAACAAAAATTACAACTTTTGTGACCGCCAAGTTGCTTATTTTATATAAAACTTTGAAAAAAAAGTAAAATTTAATGTAAGAATTATTTTTAATCGACTCAGAAATCTCAAAACCACAAAAGTCATAAATATTTTCTTATTAAAATCAAAAAAAATATTATTACAGCTTTTTTTTATAAGGGAGGTTTTCTTTTGGAAGGGGTTCTTCAAGGAAGGGATGTATTTATTTATTACTGCATTACAGTATGCTTACATCTTATTAGAATAAGAGATTTATACAAAAAATGAGGTATAATTATGAAGATGTGACATCAGCGTTTTCTAAAGTCACTGTATCATCCAATATAGCAAATTTACCACAACCGGTTTAAAAAATTGATTGCCGATAAATAATTATTATTATTATATTTTAAATTGTTATCTCGGTAATTAATTATTTTGTTATCAGCTTCAGTATTCTTCAATTCATTAATAATCATTTGATATTACTAAATTTATTTAAAATATTAAATTTTATTTTTTACTTATAATTTTTTTAAATAAATAAAATTTATTTTGACAATTTGGTGTTTTTATTTTTAAACAGAAAAATTTTTCACCAAGAATTTGACCATATATTTTAATTCATTGTAATTAATAAAAAAAAATCATTACTAATGGACATAACTTGTTACAGCTATATAATTAAATAAACAAATTCATCATATATTCTCATTTCTTAAGATTAATTACATGCATATGTATATATATATATATATATATATAATAGAAAATTATTACTATATACATATATAATAATTTTCTTTTTTTGGAGGAAAAGTAATTTTATTATTTTTATTGGCTATTAAATAATACTTAATTTTTTTTAATTTGTTCCTAAAATACTTAATTTGTTGCATCATCTTATAATATAGATAAATATGTGCCAAACATACATTAATGCCTTCTAAATTGTTATTTTTTATATGTATTTTATTTATTTAATATCCCCACATATTTGCTGTAGTATTATTTCAAACATTTTTTTTTGTTTTGTATAAAATACTGATCTAATCAAGGTTTTACCATGGTTTCCTGTATACTTGTTGATTACAATTATATCCCCTTACTTTAATTTTTTTTTTTTTTTTAAATGCCATTACCCGCAACAGTTGGTTATTAAAAATAACAACCGGCTCGTCTACTAAGTTAAATGAAGAATGCCTTTTCTTTGCCGAGCCATATATGCGGTTGCATTCAGCATTCCAAGGAAAATTTTGGTGTTAAGAACTCCGAGCGACACCACATTTTGTTCGTTACATCGACCGGCCGTATATTGAACATTAATATTCCTAGATAAAGCGACTCCGACTGCTATACCTTAACTGCTCTCTACGGGTCTCAGCCTGTATACTCGTGTATATAATATCCCCTTTCTCTTGTAAAACAATTCGTTGTATGCACAGCTTCAATTCAGCAAGTCAGGTGTTTGTTACGGTTATTTATTTTGTTACTTAAATATTAGACGGTCGACATATCAATTCGAGATTACCGAATACCGAAATTCAAAACACAAAAAATATAACCGGTTATCAATGAAAAGCCTAGTAAGACTTTACGAACGAACATTCTTATTATTATTATTATTATTATTATTACAATTCTGTAGATTTTTAATCCATTTCTAACAGAGTGATTATCTCCTACTTATATTTACGCTAAATTAATAAAAAATATAGTTAAAAGAAGAGACAGACTTATAGGCCAGATACTAAGGCATCCTGGAATAGTCGCTTTAATATTGGAAGGACAGGTAGAAGGGAAAAATTGTGTAGGCAGGCCACGTTTGGAGTATGTAAAACAAATTGTTAGGGATGTAGGATGTAGAGGGTATACTGAAATGAAACGACTAGCACTAGATAGGGAATCTTGGAGAGCTGCATCAAACCAGTCAAATGACTGGAAAAAAAATTAATAAAAAAAAATTTCTCGTGTTTTGGCAGTTTTATGGCATTTTTTCAACGATTAAAAAAGTAGTTTTTCTTGCCGTTTCGGGTATTATATTTGATTTACAAAATTGATATTTATATATTTTATGCGTTCTAGTAAACATCGGTTCGTTTGAAACGATTTAATAGCTTGCACCGTTATCGTGTAATGATTATTAAAAAATGTTAATTATGGCGACCGTTTGAGACGAACCTGACGGCCGATCGCGATCATCCGTCGTATTTTTGTAATCCTTTAACGACGCGTAATCCGAATCCGTAATAAAAATCCGAGATAAAAAGCGTTCGCACAAATACATTCATATTGAATTCAATATCGAATTGTTCGTTCGTTGAAAACCCAAAAACAATGATAGAATATAGATATAGATAGCTGTAATTATACGGTTGGCAACGCGGTACAAAATTAAGTACGGATGCGTCTTAATAATATTTAACAATAAATAAAAGATTATAAGTAAATATATAGTATCTTGTTCTTTTATACATAAGGTTCTGGGTTCGAATGCGGTCGGTCTTGCCGTTCTTTTTATACGTTAAAAAAATTCATTTATTATTATCGGTAATCGTTATCGAGCGTTAACCGAATTTTATTTCAAATAGGTCTAACATTCGAATCGATTAAAAAAGAATTTGAACTTATGCGACCGCTCAGTTGTTTGTGTAACAAGAGATAAGTTGCGTTTTGTTATCGGTATTTTTCTTATAAAATTAAATAATATAATAATATATTGATAAACCAAAATAAAAATAATGTAAACCGGTTGCATCTCTGGTTGCTATGAATTTAGCGTTCCCTCTTTTACTGTTTTCTTACAGAAAATTTTGTATCCGTCTCGTGAAGTATACTTGAAACGTCTTTATCCCGTATTGTTTACATCGTTCTTGAATTCATACATTTTAGAATGTTTTTCTACAATACGTTATGTTATTTATTTTACTAAATATAACGTTTATAATAATTTCATTCCTATCGATTTTTCTTTTTTTAATAATATTACGATTAATAATTTTTCCATTACGGGATACAAACTTTAATTTTTAACTGTTGTTTTAATTAATAAACTGTTAAATTTCGGTATACAGTTACCTGTTTTTACAATCCATATTGAATTTTAGTTAAAAATAAAAATAGTCTTTTTGGTGGTTGAGTTCAATTAACCTACGTCTCAGGAACGATCGACCCTTTCTTTCTTTTAACTGTTTAGCCTCCGGTAACTACCGTAAAGATAATACTTCAGAGGATGATATGTATGAGTGTAAATGAAGTGTGTAGTCTTGTACATACTCAGTTCGACTATTCCTGAGATGTGCGGTTAATTGAAACCCAACCGCCAAAGAACACCGGTATCCACGATCTAGTATTCAAATCCGTGTAAAAATAATTGGCTCTACTAGGATTTGAACGCTGGAACTCTCGGTTTCCAAATCAGCTGATTTGGGAAGACGCGTTCACCACTAGACCGACCCGATGGGTTAGGAACGATCGACCGAAACTGAACAAGACCACACTTCATATTCATTCATACATATTTTCTTCATTCGTTCTCTGAAGTAATGCCTCACGATGATTCCGGAGACTACACAGAAAAAAAGAAATTAAAAATAAAAAAAGTTACCAAATTTACCGAATAATAATTATATAATTTTCAAAAGTAATACCTTTAAATTTTAAATTAAAAAAATTGTTTGTTTCTCGCAAGTAGCTGGAATTACTCGAATATAAATGAAGTACATTCGTCTGTCTTTCCACGATCAGTTCGCTGTGATTAACGCGTTAGGAAACAGGACAGAGTAATGTCAAAATTATTTATCGGAATATAACTATAATTACATCCCCTTTATATTATCAGTGCTTATTATTATTATTAGTACTCGGCATGTAGAGTTAATACGCTTTTTAATTTACGATGATTTACTATAATTAAACGCAATTATCGATCAAGGAACTAGTTTTATTGTAATCTCGACCGGTGAGTTATAAACTCATTTTAGCGACAAAAAATTTCCTTTCTCCATTCGATTAAATATAGACATACGTATTTTTCAACTTCCATAAGCTACCTTGATTTTAATGTTAACCGCTACAACTCCTAATCTTTAATAACTTCGCAGACTTATACGAACGAACGCATTATTTTCTACGATATAAAGTCTGCGAAGTTATTAAAGATTAGGATTGTACCGGTTAACATAAGTTCGTTCGTATAAGACCGATCCGGTTTTCTGTGTTTTTCTTCAATTTTTATTTTTAAATTATTTACGGTTTTATTTTTATAAGCCATATTTACATAAAATAATCTTTTGCGAGCATCTGTAAACATTATTAGGTTTTAAGTTCGATAAGACACAATTATTATAATCGTACAGTTATCATGCACTACGTCCCGTCACCGTTCTCCTTTTTTTCCAAAAAAAAAAATTTAAATAAATTTTTCAGCTTTACTTTTTAAGCTAGGAGCTTAAAACACCTCCCGTTTTCTTCTAGATCATCTATAAAATTTTATTCTACACCGTGCTTTTTTCTTGTACCTTTCACTATTCCCTCCGGCATCGTTATTAATCCTTCCCTCGTCGTATATCCCGGCCGCTCGGCTTAACTATTCTGAATTAAACCGCATTTTAATTTCTGATTTTCCATTTTACTTCGGTACTTTTCACTCTGTCCTCCGATTAAATTTCTGCGGTATTTTCCGTGACGATATATAATCCCTGCGGTTCATTTTATCCTGATTTCTAACAGAAACCGGTTTAACAAAAAGATTTAAAATGTAATCCGAACGTGTCTTCCACCTTACCGGGTAAAATTTATAACTGTTTTAATGGAATTTACATAAAATGTTATCGTTCGGATCGTTATCTAAACCGCATTATATTTTTCTATTACTTTTTGTAAGTCTGGACGGGAATCTTTTATAACCTTACATTAATTATTAAACTTTAATTATATGCGATTTCCCCCACCATTCATTTTGTTATTTTTTTAACCTCAAGGTATTTAATACATCCTACATCCTCGGTTAACTGTTTTCTATATTCCCGGCTTTAACTTCCTGTATATGTTTTACCGTTTACGAATTTTTCTATCCACAGATCAACTAAACTTAGATATGTTAATACGCGGCCCTTCAGAACTACTTTCTGTATCTTTGATTCAACGTAAATTTCTTTCATCTTAAGACCTCTCGTTTTGTAATTTATCGACCCGTTTAATTTTCATTATCCTCTTGTAATAATCGTTTAAAGATCTTTATTATTATTTTTTATCGTCTATGTCGTTTACATCTCTCTTCATTATAGCTAATTTATTTTACGAATTTTTCTTATTTTTATATTTATTTCCGTGTTTATAATGTTTCTCTGCTAAAATTTCTTTAACGCATATTACGGCCATCCCTTTTTTGATTATTTGTTTTTCAAAATTGTATAATTTATTTAGTTTATCTGTACTGCAGTTTTTGATCGCTTTTACCTTTTAGATTATTTATCCTTAAAAATTAAATTCCGTTATGAAAGATTTTTTGAAATTTTTTTGGGAAGGGAAATATATGTAATTATATTTATAAAATTGTATTCGATTGTTTTACCGTTAAAAGAATTTTCGATTACCGTATTTTTTTTCTTTTTTTAAAGATATCTAATTTATATTATTTCGCAAAGATAAATGGTAAAAAGTAAAATTCCGGTATAACTACAGAGTATATAGGTTTATTCATCTCGGTTTATAATGAACTTAGTTTTTAGTATATTTCTGTTTTGTCAAGGAAAATTTTGTAACCTCGTGAATTATACTTGAAATGTCTTTGTCCCTTTTGTTTACGTCATTCTTGAGTCGTAGAATGTTTTAACATTTTTCTACGACGTTATGTATTATTTAATTAAATATAACTTTTATTAATTTTAATAAGTTTTCTGTTACGGGATGTATAATTTGTATAAACTATTACAAGGTAATCTTTTGCACATATATCATTTCAACAGATGTATAAATTTCTTTTCTGGTTCACTAACTTTTACCGGTTCATTGTTTTTGTGCGTGTATACGTAATGAATTTTTTTTATTTTTCATTTTTTTTTTTTGTTTTCAGTCATTTGACTGGTTTGATGCAACTCTCCAAGATTCCTTATCTAGTGCTAGTCGTTTCATTTCGGTATACCCCCTACATCCTACATCCCTAACAATTTGTTTTACATATTACAAACGTGGCCTGCCTACACAATTTTTTCCTTCTACCTGTCCTTCCAATATTAAAGCGACTATTCCAGGATGCCTTAGTATGTGGCCTATAAGTCTGTCTTTTCTTTTAACTATATTTTTCCAAACGCTTCTTTCTTCATCTATTTGCCGCAATATCTCTTCATTTATCACTTTATCAACCCGTCTGATTTTTAACATTCTCCTATAGCACCGCATTTCAAAAGCTTCTAATCTTTTCTTCTCAGATACTCCGATCGTCCAAGTTTCACTTCCATATAAAGCGACGCTCCAAACATACACTTTCAAAAATCTTTTCCTGATATTTAAATTAATTTTTGATGTAAACAAATTAGATTTCTTACTGAAGGCTCGTTTCGCTTGTGTTATTCGGCATTTTATATCGCTTCTGCTTCGTCCATCTTTACTAATTCTACTTCCCAAATAACAAAATTCTTCTACCTCCATAATCTTTTCTCCTCCTATTTTCACATTCAGCGGTCCATCTTTGTTATTTCTACTACATTTCATTACTTTTGTTTTGTTCTTGTTTATTTTCACGCGATAGTTCTTGCGTAGGACTTCATCTATGCCGTTCATTGTTTCTTCTAAATCCTTTTTACTCTCGGCTAGAATTACTATATCAACGGCAAATCGTAGCATCTTTATCTTTTCACCTTGTACTGTTACTCCGAATCTAAATTGTTCTTTAACATCATTAACCGCTAGTTCCATGTAAAGATTAAAAAGTAACGGAGACATGTAACATCCTTGTCGGACTCCCTTTCTTATTACGGCTTCTTTCTTATGTTCTTCAATTGTTACTGTTGCCGTTTGGTTCCTGTACATGTTTGCAATTGTTCTTCTATCTCTGTATTTGAACCCTAATTTTTTTAAAATGCTGAACATTTTATTCCAGTCTACGTTATCGAATGCCTTTTCTAGGTCTATAAACGCCAAGTATGTCGGTTTGTTTTTCTTTAATCTTCCTTCTACTATCAATCTGAGGCCTAAAATTGCTTCCCTTGTCCCTATACTTTTCCTGAAACCAAATCGGTCTTATCCTAACACTTCGTCCACTCTCCTCTCAATTCTTCTGTATAGAATTCTAGTCAAGATTTTTGATGCGTGACTAGTTAAACTAATTGTTCTGTATTCTTCACATTTATTTGCCCCTGCTTTCTTTGGTATCATGACTATAACACTTTTTTTGAAGTCTAATGGAAATTCCCCTTTTTCATAAATATTACACAACAGTTTGTATAATCTATCAATCGCTTCCTCACCTGCACTGCGCAGTAATTCTACAGGTATTCTGTCTATTCATTCATTCTGTTCATTTTTCATAATATTAATAATTAAATGATACGCGTGTTTTGCAAGCGCATTAGGTATTTAAATATTTAGCGAGTTTGTATTTATCGAACGTTTTATTTACCTTGAAAAATTACACGAGAAAATTAATCCGTATTATAAAATTTTAATTATTCATTGTATTCGATTATGCCTTACTAGTAATTTTATTTCTTAACCCAGGTATTAAAATAAAATCGATAACTTTATTTATTTTATCAAATTTTAAATAGCCCATTTTCGTTATTATAAAAAACGTGTAAATCCATTACCCGACAAATAAATTACGATTGCTATTATTAGTAGCCCACCGGCCGGTCCAGTGGTTAATTAACTACGGTCGCAAATGTCGGTTGTTTGACGGTTGATTTTCGAAGTCGAAGGTTCTGAAGTTGAAATCTTAGTAAATGTTTATACGAATTTGAATACTAGACAGCAGATACCGGTGGACTTTGGTTGTTAGGGTTCGATTAACCGTACGCCGTACGGAAAGAAATCGGGATGAGTCTGTTCAAGATTACACCTCATTTACATGTCATACATATCATCCCCATCTTATTGGGCCGTGCAAGGAGGAGGTTATTTATTGTTCGCTAGTCGAATAGATTGCAACGTAAACATTAGGAAAATGAATGTAAACGGCTCCTTTTATCTTTAAAATACGTAATAAAATGTTAAAAAGTCTTCATTAGTTTTGTTGTGGATGTTCTTTGATATAAAATGTATTTATTAATAACGCTTTTTTCGATCGAATTTTGATCTCCCGTTTCTTCGTTTTTCTTTTTTATTAATGTACGTATTAATTTCATTTCGTTAGACGTTAAGCGAAGCAAATATAAAACAATTTACTTTAAAAAGCATATGTATCACTGGTGCGGTTCATAATGATGTACAGCCGAAAGTGCTCGTGACGTTTTATTTTATGCGTTTGCTATAGATCGTTTTATATAACCGATACTGAATTATCGTCTAGTTAAATAAAAATATGTTTGGAATTAAGCAATGTTTGTAATTTATATGCGATACACACTCTATACACAGGTATTTTTTATGTATAGGCTATGCATACTTACTGTTCGGTTTACGGTTATCTTATCGATATATTGTTATATAAACACACCGTTTATTTATGTTTTCTGTAAAACCTCTAAAACTACCGACCCGGTTTTTTAAACTGTTTTCTCTAGTTTAAGTGCTATTCGTTTAGAATTTCAATTTCAGGCTGTTTATGAATACACTATTTTTTTTTGAGGCTGTTACCGATACTCCATCTGACTACTATTCAGTTCGCTTTGGTCGATCTAAGTCGTAAACAAAAATAAAAATCATTTAAAATGGAAATATATTTCTCAGTTTAATAGGATTTTTTTCAGCATTTTAACGTTTCTTGAAATACGATTTGTCCTTTTCAAAAAATGTATAATAATTCTTATAAAGCAGACTTACTGAAGTGTATACGGGTAATTTTTTTTCATCTTGATATTTAAAAAAACAATATCCTCAGTTTTTCATAGGATTTAGTCATACGATGTTATCAAACGGAAGGCAAAAATAAATCAAAGTTATATTTTAGTGTAAGTTCGACAAAAATAGGGTTTTTTTCTGTTGTTAAATTAGATTACCGATGATTTAACGATTTTTTTTTGCGTTTGCTTATTCGTCGTTTCGTTTATCCCTGCATTTGTTCGAACGATATTTTTACAATAACTCGGCACGTTTTACAAGCTGCTGTACTAAATTGTTATCGATGAATGAAATACGGCTGTTCGGTCGATGAAAAATGCGTTAAGAAACGCGTGTGAATTACTTGTATAATACTGCACAGAAAAGCTTGAACGTTTGTAAAATTACGTACAAAAAATATTTTTTTTGGTACGTGTATGTTGCGTCGCGTCCGCACGTGTTCTTACGCGTGTAAAATCAAATTATTAACGTAAAATCGGATTTTAGTTTAGCGGGTTATTTCCTTGACCCTTTTTTCTTATTATTTTTAAATATTATAAACTTATTAAAATTTGGTTGTTATTCGTACGTATAATATGAATTTTAACTTCACAAATTAAATAAAAAAAGCTCTTTAATGTTCATAATGCTATAAAATTATAAGCATCTAAAAAATGTGTTATGTAACTTTCACCGTTATAACAATACTTTGTTATATGCGACTCGTTTTTCTGGAAGGAATGTTTGCGTAGTGTTGTTTTATCGCAATATTATTTTTTTATTAATCCTTCAGTTATCGTTTAATATTAAATGTTTATAGTCAGGCAATTTTTTGTTAAAAAAATAAAACCGATTCTAGTTTCTTCCGGGTGTTGTAAATACGTAAAAAATACCTGGTTTACAAAGATTTTTATGGATCTTAATCTATATTTTTCGGCTTATACGGTCTGAATTTAAAAAAAAAAACGTTTGTCGGTTGAATCAGGAGTTTGAAAATTTGTTGTACTTTTAATCAAGTTTACGTCTGTGTCCTTTAAAGATTAAATGGGACTGAGATAATCATTCAAAAATTACATAATCGTAACATTTTATCGTTTTTAGAGCCCTCTTTCCCGTACGTGAGATCCAAAAAATTATTTTTTCACTCTTTATTTCTACGTAATATTTAGTAGAAAATTCATTCAAGCGTTATTTTCTTCTGCCTTTCCTAGCATTGTCACTCTTAACATTTGTAGGACCCGCCTCGAAGTATCACCGTTCTCAAAACTACTTTTAGCACTCAGGATTGTGTTAAAAGTAGTTTTAAGAATGGAGGTACTTCGAAACGAGTCGAATACGAATGTTAGAGTAACAAGGCTAGGAAACGCAGAAAATAACACTCGAATGAGTTATGACAATCCTACCGGAAATATAAAATATTGTGAAAATTGTAGTAGAAATAAAATAAATGAAAAGACTCCAAAAGACAATTTTTAAAAAAAAGATTAGAATTATTTTGTTTTATGACTGTTCATTGTAAATATTTATGCATATTTTTTTATTTTTTTATTTTGGTTGAATGTTATAAAAAATATGTAATGCTATTGCTAGAAGTAAATAATACGGTAGGAAACATTAGAAAATTATTGAAATTTAAATAATTCTTTGGAAAAATTTAATTCAGATTAAAACAAAAAAAAAGTATAACAAAGTCGTTTTAATTTCCTGTCATCGGATTCTTATTTATATGTAGCAGAAAAATAATGAAACGTGATAAAAGTTTTAAAAAATCCAAAAAATCGATATTTTCATTTTTTTGATCGGCTCCCCACCCTCAATATTGTCCCTATAGTATTTTTTTTGGGAGCCGTTTGCACTATTACTATACTTAGCAACACATTAAAAAAAATTTTGTTAAAATATTTGCAATAAATATTGCTTTTTCGATTTTTAGTGATGGAGAGAATTTAGGGGCAATTTTTTTTTTTTTAACGGTAAGATAAGCATGTACGAATATACGGGGCGTAATTATAAAGTGGTGTTATGTTAGCAAACGTTTGAGAAAATTGATCCCGAAGAAACTACCTATCCACCGTCTTTAGATATTGGCTCCAAACTTTTACTAACAAATTGCTCCATATATCCTAGTCTGCCAAATTTCATCAAAATCGGTTTATCCAGTTAAAAGCTCCAAACACGCCAACACACGTACGTAACCCCCATTTTTGTTTTTTGATTTCCCTGAGTGATGAAACGTCGAAAAAACTCATACTAATATTTTTTGACCGATTACGATTTATTAACTTCTTGCAGCATAATTCTAGCAGTATGACCTTCAAGGTTATACGTATGACACGTATTTCAATGTAAAAGTTTCTGTTCTTTTCATTGGTGGGCCTGAGAAAAGGTCATTCCGTTTGAAAAAAATCGTGTTTAACGTTGAAATAAGATCATGGTCAAATCAAAGATCACCATGAGGTGTTCCTCTACAATCTGAGTAACTTTTGTTTAGGTTATTTTTTTGTGTTTAGTTTACGAGAAAATCACATTTTTTTAACCTCCGGGTTCGCAGTTAAGTTTTTCCGCAGAGGATGAAATGAATGTTTTGTAGCGCGTGTGAAAAATGCCATGCCTGACCGGGATTCGAACCCAGGACCTCCGGGTGAAAGGCCGAGACGCTACCACTCGCGCCACGGAGGCCGCGTCACCTGGTAATTAAAATGTAACACCCTGAAAAAAGATGTAAAGTTATATTGTGACCGCACATTTCGATACAAAATGTTCTGCTTTTTTCATTGGTGGGTCAAAAAATAGGTCATTCCATTTGAAAAAATCGTGTTAACCTTGAAATAACGGTCATTGTCAAATCCAAGGTCACAATGAAGTGTCCGCTTTCTAATCCGAGTAACTTTTGTGTAAATAATGTTTTTGTATTGTGCGTAGTTTTCGAGAAAATCACCTGAGGCGATTAAAATGTCACACCCTGAGATAAGATCCAAGGTCATATTGTGACCACACATTTCAATATAAAATTTTCTGATTTTTTTCGTGGTGGGGTCAAAAATACGTCACCTCATTTGAAAAAATCGTGTTAACCTTGAAATAACGGTCAAGGTCAAATCCAAGGTCACTGTAAGGTGTCCCTTCTCCAATCTGAGTAACTTTTGTTAGGTAATTTTTTTGTATTGTGCGTAGTTTACGAGAAATTCGCCTGGGGCGATTAAAATGAAACACCCTACATTTATATAATTTTTTTTAATTAGTCGAGAATCATGAAAAGTTATTAACAAATTAAATATTTTTGATATGAAATATGCACAAAAAAAATTTCATATTGAGAATTATTATATTTTATAATTACTGGATTGATATTGTTTTCCAAAAGAAAATTTAATTTTTTCTTTGTAAAAAATGATTTGTATTGTATTTCTGTAAATTGTTTATTTATTTTTTTAGGTAACATTTGGTTTTCATTTTTTTAACACAAAGTTCCCTGGTAAAATTGGATATATTATTCATTCTTTGTAGATAAAAATATTGAAACAAGTATTTTTAAACGAATTTCAGGTTTCTTTGACGTTTAGATATATCTTACTGAATTTTCCTCTGTAAAATCGATTAAAAGTTTATTTTATATCGATTAAATCTTTACCTACAAAAGTACAGCCATCAAAAAATTTCTTTCTACCAGAGAGTTACTACTTAGATCTTCCTCTACCGCACATTAGATGAAATAAGATTTTGTAAAACCCTCCTCTCGATTATACTTACGCAATCAATTGACGACCCCAAGGGCGAAGATAAAAGCAATAACTGCTCTCTATTTGGTATACCAGATGATTCAAAACGGACTTCACAACTTTAAAAGCGTATAATTTATTTAGATAACTTAACAGATTTGGTTGAGGTCGCATTTCATTGAAGAACAAATAAAGTTTATCATCTAACATTCACTTTTTTTCGTTGTGGCTTCTATTTTTAATGCGACATACGTCCAGTCTGAAGTCGATTTCATTCCAGACTGTAGCTAGCAAGTCGGGCGTTATCTCTGCAGCTGCAGCGTTAATTCCAAGTCTTAGCTGAACAAAATCAGCAGCCAGAGGCGGTACATAAACCCGATCTTTAATGAAACTCCACAAGAAAAAATCTAGCGGGGTCAAATCTGGGAGCCAGGTGGCCCTATTATTCGACCTTCACGACCGATCCACCGATCTGGGAATCTAATATCAAGAAAATCTCGAACTTTTAAGTGAAAATAAGGTGGTGCCCAGCCTTGCTGATAGTAATTTTCTCAAATTTGTCATCATCGTCTAACAGGAATTAGAAAATTTTGAAGCTCAGGGAATTTGTTGGGAAGCCCAGGATTTTGTTTGCTTAGGGTACAAAAAATTACTTACCTCTAATGTCCTGCAGAGTTTCATGAAAGTTTTCGCTACTCCATATTCGACAGTTATGGATGTTCACCTTTCCGCTGATGTGAAACGTTGATTCATCACTAAAAATTACATCGTCTAAAAATGTATCGTTGACTGCAATTCTATCCGTTATTTCCATACAAAACTGCAGCCGTGCAATTTTGTAATGAGTTAAACCAGAGTTAGTTTCACATCAAGTACAATCGTTTACGTAATACGCGCCAAACAGTGGTTTGTAGAATGCCAATCCCACATGACCCACGTCGAGTTGATTTTTTTGGACTACGAAAGCTTTGCATTTCTCTGAGTTGTTCCACAGCAGCTTCCGGGACGCGTGGACGTGCCGGTTATTTTGTACGTTTAACAGAACAACCTTCTGAACGAAGGAGTAAGTTGTCTACTAGGAGGCTCCCTACCGTACTCTCTACGAAAATTACGTTGAACTGCAGTCGCTGACTGAAATCGTGAAACCAATATATACACAAGCGGGCACATGTATTCATTTTTAACAACACATGACAGCGCCGGTGGCCGAATTCGGTACTAATGAATTAGAGTCAAAATCTTATGTATTTGCTATGAAATGAGACATCAACCGAATTTTTAAGTTAGCTAAATAAAATTTTTTACGCTTTTAAAGTCGAAAAGTCTTTTTTCAATCACCCGATTTATCGATTTCACCGGTGAACATAAAGTGTGAAATTGAAAAGGGAGTAGGTGTTCTATATAGTATTGCAAATGCTGAATCTGAATATGTATTCCGAAACAACCAACGCATAACCTTCTTAAGTTACAACCCCTTAAATATATTTATTTATTATTCGTGGAACAAACAATATAAATAAGTTAGTACGTGGTATGTTTGCTTTTGCAAGTCTGATTTACGTATATTGCAATGCATGTTGTGTTGACCTGTATTTGGTACGTAACAGACATGTCAGTGAGTCAAGTAATCGGTAATTCAACGTGATGAAATTTTCTTCAGTGAATTCAGCTCTTGGTTTGACTTACTGTGTACTTTAGCTGTGGTAGTGGTTTTATCATTCACATATAAAAATTTTCATAAGTGATTCCATAAATTTAGTGAAAAATTTTTATGACAGAACAACTTTTGTTCTTTTGCGTGTGTGTGTGTGTGTATGTGTGTGTGTGTGTGTGTGTGTGTGTGTGTGTGTGTGTGTGTGTGTGTGTGTTTCGTGCTGAGTTTTACTGCACTGCATGGTAAAATAATTTTATGAAGTATTTTAAGTAATTAATTACTTATAAATTAAAACTTAGTAATTTTTATAATTAAGTTAGTATTTCTGTAATATTTCAGTTTTTTTTTTATTCATTACAACAGTTTGAATTTTACAGTGAATAAAAATCGGACTGGTAAAACTTCTCCAAATATTTTTTGTTACGTTTGCATAGAATTCACCACGAAAAGTCAACGAAAACCGGTATCGAATCTGCTGAAAACCGCTTACAAACATTATTTGACTGTCCCTTTGGATACCAAGATAAATCTTGGTCTCCACGTGTAGCACGCATCAAGTGCTACGTTAAACTACCCAGTGGTTAAAAGGGAAGAGAAGAGCAATTGCTCTTTTGGCGTACCTGTGATTTGACGAGAGCCTACTGACCATTATGATGATTGCTATTTTTGCTCCACGAATGTTACCGGTTTCAATTCAAACAATAAAAGCAGTGTCACAAACCCAAATGTTCGTTCGGCTATGAGATCACTAGTACTTCATGGTGTCGATTTACCGACAACGACCTTTTTGGAAAGAAATTTCTGATTCCCCAGAAGGGGAATCAACCGATGAATCCGCAACTTCAATAGATATTAAATACCGGTCCAGAAGAATCAAATACTGAACCTCACCTCATCACACAAGCAGAACTGAGCGACCTAATTCGGGACTTCTGTTTGTCGAAAAAACATGCAGAACTGCTAGTTTCACGTCTTAAAGAATGAAATTTATTAAACAAGGATATTAAAATTTCAGTACATAGAAATCGAAACGGAAACGGGCTAATATCTGAACTGGACATTGAATATGTTATTCATAATCGGCGTTTATTTATAGACTCATAAAAAAAAGCTTAAAGGCAGTATTGCATTACTCGAATAAACTTTCTTCTATACCGGTAGCACATCCTATAGGAATGAAAGAAACGTATGAAATATGTCAAACATTTTTAAATCTATCAAGTACGATGAACACTCATGACAAATCATCGCTGACCTGAAAGCGATACGCCTTCTTCTCGATCTCCAGAGTAGCTTTACAAAATATATGTGTTTGTTGTGTTTGCGGGATAGTCGGGTTACAGATAAACAATAAGCGGTTAAAGACCGGCCAAAAAGAAATCTGTTTACCCCAAGAAAGGAAAATGTTGTCAATATTCCCCTTGTAGAAACAAGGTGGTTTATTTTACCACCTCTACACGTAAAACCGGGCCTGATGAAAAATTTTGTAAAAACATTAGATAAAGATGGAGACGGCTTTATTTAGCTGAGGTTTTCTCACGATTAAGCGAAACCAAATTAAAATAAAGAATATTCATCGGGTCACAAGTAAGAAAATTAATTCGTGAAAATATATTTGACGGCAAACTGAATCCTAAAAAAGTAGCTGCACGGAAGTCATTCAAAAATGTCGTTACCGGTTTTCTTGGAAACAAAAAAGCTGAAAACTACGATCGGTTTATAAATGAATTGTTAGTGAACTAAAAAATTTAGGCCGCAGAATATCATTGAAAATTCATTTTTTACATTCTCATTTGGACTTTTTCCCTTTAAACTCGGGTGACATCAATGGCGGAGAAAGGTTCCACCGAGATATAATGCAGTTGGAACAACGTATCGAGGCAGGTGGAATAAATCTGTGATGAGTGACTACTGCTGGACGATCAAAAAAGAAGACTTCACCGAACGCAAAAGGAAAATAAAAAAAAAGAAATTAAGATAAACGTAAATTTTTACAAAATAAAGATAAGAATTTCAGTTGTTATTAATACTTTTTGTATTCTATTATTATTTAAGAAGTTTCTCAATATTTTAAAGGGTCATAACTAAAAATCTGGGGTGATGAAGAAAAACTGGTTTCATTAAAAGATTCGGCATAAAAAATACATTCTAATTCACCTACTTTTTTTATCTTAGTTCCAAATTATTTTTTTATTTGTTGACCTGTTTTTTTATTAAAAGATTCCAGTAGCCTTATTAATCGGATCACTGTTTTTTCTTTCATAAATTTTTTGATATTATTTCAGATACATTTAATTGATTTTTTTCAAACTAAGATTAAATATTACATTGGAATAAATCCTCTTTTACATTTTTTTAAGTAATTCTTCTGATTTTTCGTTGTTTGTAAAATGCAGATTTCCAAAACTTTTCGTTTTCTTCTAGTTAAAAAAGAATTATGTTTTTATATATATATATATATATATATATATATATATATATATATATATATATATATATATATATATATGTAATGTAGTGTAATATCTATCCATTACTTTCTTATGATTCATTTACTTAAATATCAAGTTTTTAAAAATCCAAACAAAATATAAGTATTTAACCTATTTATAAGTATTTAACCTAGATTAACCTTTATAAGTATTAACCTTTATATATAACCTTTATAAGTATTTATAGATAAGTATTTAACCTATTTATTGTATTAATACATTGCATACAGTTTTACCTAACTACCTGAGCATAATAAATTACCGTTGTTTTTATTTAACAAAAGAAACGCTATGTAACTACAAAAATTGCCTGTTTGCCTGTTTTAATGGTGTTCATTTTTTTTTTTTTTTTAATCGCGGTAGTTACAAAATATGTTTTTCCTTTTCGTAATACCATCAATTATAGTACTTTATTCGACCAATCTATTTTTTATGGCAACGAACAGAGGTGATTTTTTTTGTTTTATATATATATATTTCGTAGAAAATTTAGGTATTATGTCACCGTAAAAAATTTAATTTGAGAGAAGTCTAGATTTAATCTACTTCTACTCGTAAAATGTGAAGAAATATAGTTTTGAACTGAGCTTGAGTTATTCTCTCTCTCTCACTCTCTCTCTCTCTCACTCACTCACTCTCTCTCTTTCTCATCGGTGAGTCGATTTAAAAATGAGAGGTCTTTTCAACGACTAATTTTTTCTTGCGTAGAACTATTTTAATATTATCAGTTAGTCTAATTATTGGAGAATTTCGTATTTGTTAGTCTAAATTTATCGTAAAATATATTTATTTTTTCGACGGGTAGATACATAAACGTAAGGGCTGTAGATTGTTTTAAATCTTATTTTTGGTAGGGTTGTTTTTAAGATACCAGAACTTATAAAACTCTTAAAATATCTGTATCTAACCTTCGATAGCTTCACGATTTTTATCTTTACTGTTAAGTTTAAGATAAATTTAGAAATGGATTATATGAATTGTATCCTTACAAAATTCCGTTCCATATTCCTTTGTACAACCTTCAAAAGCGTCTGTGGTGAATTAATAATCATTAAAAAAAAAAAATGGTATTATTGAAGTTGATTTTTACTTTTTTACTAATTTATTATACAAAAAAAAAAAAATGAATGAATATGCTTTCTGTGTCATTAAAATTGTGTTTTACAGCTCTTGAAAGATGAAAAAAATTGGAATTCAAATTTTATAGTAGAAACGAAGGTCTGATGAGATTTTGACGTTAGTTCGTCGAACGTGGTATCTAAAATAAGGTAATTAATTTAATTTTCAGTAGTTGAACGGCGGAATTTGTTTTTAAAATCACTAAATTAGTAAGTAAAACGTGTATTCTATCAAATAAAAAATATGATGTGGACATCACATTAATTCCTTGTGTGTTTATTAAATTAAATATATTTTTAAATTTATTTTGTTGTTATTATTAAACTATTATTTATCGTAAAAATCCTTTTACAATCACACGTTAATAATTATTAATAAATCAATATTTTTAAATAAAAAAAAGTTAAAAAAAAGAGATGAAGTCCAATTCGAACCGATGTGTCTTCCTTCCCTTTGGAAGATCTAAATATTTCACGAATAAGAATTTTGTTGGTTTATAATTCTGGAACCGATGAAAATAAGTACTACTTATGATCTATCGTTGAAAAGCTCTTAATAAGAGCTTATTACTGCAGTTAAGAAAAATTCCAAAATCCAAATCATTCGGACGCTTTCGGTTCAGTCGAGTGCAATCAAAAGGGGAGATGCGCAACTAGATGTTACAACAGTCCTAAATCCAAAATTTCAACATTCTACGGCTAATCGTTTGGGTTATGCGAGATACGTACAGACGCCACGTCGAAACTAGTCAAAATGGATATTTCCGTTGAAATCTGAAACCAAAATTTTTCGCGATTACAATAGAAATTATTAATTAAATTCTAAAAAAATATATATTTTTAGGCGGTTTACCCTTTTTCTAAAAAGGTGTAAAGGAATTCAAGCAATTTATGCGTACTTAAAAAGGCCGCTTTAGGTGACTTTTACTTAAATAAAGGAGAAAACTGTCAGTACAGCAGATAGATTTATTTACACATCAGATTTTTACTTTCCCGGTAGTTTCAGTATTATTTATTACAATTTATTTTTTATTTATTACAATTTTTTTTGATTCGGGTCATGAGACGTCAAGAAATGAAAAATAAGAGCTTATTTTGTGTGTGTGAATGACTTGGGATCGGTCGGACTAAAAAGTCCTCTAATACGATTCTGTTATTTCTTGATATGTTACCGTAGTTTGAAGTCATAATCTCTGATGAGTAGGGAGGTAGTACGGGCGGTCGTGAGATTATACTTCGTTTAATGAAAATTTTACTCGTAATAGTTTCGAGCTCTTTCGAAAAGATAAATGAATTTTTTTTTTCTAATAAAATTTGTTTTCTGTTTTTTTTAAATGGATCCCGAATTCAATTATAAAGTTTTTAGTCGATATTTTCAGCTTCTGGTATCGTTCGTTCAAAGTTAGATTTATTTATATTTCCCGAAAATATTTGCGACTATATTGCCGATTTTTTTTCTATTAGGTTACCGCGGTAATCCGAGAGGTATTTTTCTATTAAAAGGCATTTTATGATGCATTTGGTTAGCTGGCATCTCTCCCGCCACCACCCCATTCGGTCGCCCTAGAGCATAGACCAAATGTCCGTGCCAAAAAACGGCTACTGTGCCTCAGAAACAGATTTGCGACCTCGTATCCTAAATGCTCCTAATGAGCTCCTAACTAGCGTGAGCGGTTAAGTAGGATGCCGTACAGCACCCGCTTAAGTGTCCCTACCACTCACTTGTCCACATTAAAACTAAATCGGGGAGGCGCACCCCTTGTTACAATTAAAACTATATAGTCATACAATAAGACTGTAATTTAAACCGCCACGCCTCGGTCGCTGTCAGCCAGCTAGTGCCTGTCCACCATTTAAAGCGCTTGGAGCTTTTACTGGCTGGTGGCCAGCCGTTATTTCGGATAAGGACTTCCCACAGCTCCGCTATAGGAATCAATAAATCCCATTTAAATTTAAAATCTAACGATGACGGTTGAACATCGCAACCTCATCGAGGAACCCCCACACGGTCCGACAATGCGGCTCTTGCCACATCGACTCGCCGTTTATGAGCGGCCAGTTTTCCCCCTGACCTCTAAGTTCCAGGGTGGCCCGGTCTCTGGCCCCCAAGAGCAGGGCTGTCAAGCATCAGATGTTCGTTCGACTGGACCTCCCCGCAGACACACAACTCATCAGCCGCTAGGCGAAACCTGAACAGATATTGCATCAAATTCACACGGTTGGTGAGCACTTGGGCACCCGACGCCCTTAAAAATGAATTCGAGGCATACCATCCCCCCAGATCCTGTATAAATCTATACAGGGATCTTCCCTTATTCGTGGTGTGCCATTCATGCTGCCATGCATCCATCGCGAGGCTCCATAGCCTCTTCCGCAGGCGGGAAATGGGCAACTGAACGAAATTTGAACCCGGTGCATTGTGATAGTCGTTTCGCTCCGGTTCTAGCCCGGCTCGAAACCGCATCCCAAATACCTCGGTTTCCCGACCTCTTCGTAACTTCCACATGGCTGCTCGAACTTTATTCTAGAACTATTAAAAGGCCTACGAAAGTGCGCTATATCGGGTTATAATTAATATTTTTTACTTAGCTTATCGGCCTAAAAGTCGGTTAGAGTTGTGCTACGATCGGCACAACTACAGAACCGCGCAAAGTTTTACCTCTTTTCTCTGTTTAGCCTCCGGAACCACCTTAAGGTATTACTTCAGATGATGAAATGTACGAATGAATGTTAATGAGGTGTAGTCTTGTACAGATTCAGGTCGACCGTTGCTGAAATGTGTCGACACCGCACATGTGTCCCCTTATTGAAGTATTATGAAGTATACGACTTAGTCTTTTCTCTTTAAAAAGCTTACGTTGTTAATCGGTAACTAATTTTATTAAACAAAAATATCATATTAATTTCTCAAACAACTTACCGCTGATATGTTAAATAAATAAATTAACAATTAATGTAATCCATCTTAACCAGCACGTTGATATGTTCTCTAGATCTATCGATTTACTTGGAAGTCATCATCAGGAGTTAAATTAATGTATTAGTCAAAAGTTTAAAAAAAATTATAGTATACTACTAGTAGGACCGGGACAGTCATGACTGTTTTAAAATTTTAACTATGATTTTTTAAACTTTTGACTTTAATACATTAATTTTAACTCCTGATGATGGCTTCCAAGTAAGTCGATAGATCTAGAGAACATATCAACGAGCTGGTAAGGTGGATTACATTAATTGTTAAAGAATATCATAGTTTAATTAATATTATCGCGTTACAGTAGTATTTCTCAGGGTCTAAAGAAGAGCATACACATAAAGTAAATTACGTCAAAAAAATCCAATTTTAAAATTTGAAATTATACGAAACTAATTTCTTTTCTGGACTTTAGAATTTTTTGGTTAGAAAAAAGTTTAGTTAAAGGGGATGCCGAAATATATAAATTTCTTATATTTGTTATTCTAATAAGATAATATTTATAAGATAAATATCTATCTATCTTATAATATTTTTATTTATTTTTTTTATTACCTTATGTCGATTTTATGAAGAAAAAAAACATTCGTAACTATGAAAAAATAATTG
The DNA here is from genome assembly GCF_047948215.1 of Lycorma delicatula. Classification (NCBI taxonomy): domain Eukaryota; kingdom Metazoa; phylum Arthropoda; class Insecta; order Hemiptera; family Fulgoridae; genus Lycorma; species Lycorma delicatula. The sequence continues at coordinate 7,813,705 of NC_134459.1, read as the reverse complement.
CATAATCTTCTTGTTGTAAATAGCGAAAGAGCTATTGAAGCTTTTCCGTACAGAAATTTAAAAGAAATTATTAATGGAAATTTACTTTTTTTCACTTTCGTAAATTGCAATTCCAAAATAAATATAAAAAAAAAAAATATGATATTAAATAAGGAGATAGGTATAAGTTTAAAGGAGGTCCGATGTTATGGCCTGTTAAATTCACTTGCATCACAGTGTCATGGATTCATGTCGATAAGGTTTCTTTTTCAAATAAGTTTGACTAATTTAAAATGAACTGAAAAAAAAGTTTTTGATATTTAAGGAATACCTTATGATCTTGTGTTTTTATAAGATAGGAATAAAGCAAAGTTATAATTTTCAACAAAAAAAAATTTATCGAGTCTTAATTAAAATCAAGAATTAGTAGAAGTAGAATTTGTGAAGATGTTGTAATTACTCGTAATAGGCGTATGTCGGTAGTAGAAGAGTAGGTAGTATTAGAGGATGAGGAGGTAAAGAAGATTTTTGAGGAGGACATCGCAAGAGGTCTCAGTAAAAAAGATAAGGTAGAAAATGTAGAAGAAGAATGGGAGAATGTTAAAAGGAAATTCTTAAATCAGCAGAAGCGAACTTAGGCGGAACAAAGAGAACCGGTAGAAAACCTTGGATTTCAGACGATATTTTGCAGCTGATGGATGAACGTAGAAAATACAAGAATGCTAGTGATGAAGAAAGTAAAAAGACCTATCGACAATTAAGAAATACAATAAGCAGGAAGTGCAAACTAGTGAAAGAAGAGTGGATTAAAGAAAAGTGTTCAGAAGTGAAAAGAGAAATGAACATTGGTAAAATAGACGGAGCATACAGGTAAGTTAAGGAAAATTTTGGGGTACATAAATTAAAATGTAATAATGTGTTAAACAAAGATGGTACACCGATATATAATACGAAAGGCAAAGTCGATAGGTGGGTGGAATATATTGAAGAGTTATACGGAGGAAATGAATTAGAAAATGGTGTTATAGAGGAAGAAGAGGAATTCGAACAGGATGAAAGGGGAGAAACAATACTGAGATCTGAATTTAAGAGAGCATTAAAAGATTTAAATGGCAGGAAGGCTCCTGGAATAGACGGAATACCTGTAGAATTACTGCGCAATGCAGGTGCGGAAGCGATTGATAGATTATGCAAACTGGTGTGTAATATTTATGAAAAAAGGGAAGTTCCGTCAGACCTCAAAAAGAGTGTTATAGTCATGATACCAAAGAAAGCAGGAGCAGATAAATGTGAAGAATACAGAACAATTAGCTTTTAACTAGCCGTGCATCAAAAATCTTAACTAGAATTCTGTACAGATGAATTGAGAGGAGAGTGGAAGAAGTGTGAGAAGACCGATTTGGTTTCAGGAAAGGTATAGGGACAAGGGAAGCAATTTTAGGGCTCAGATTAACAGCAGAAGCAAGATTAAAGAAAAGAAACATCCATACCATTTATACACTTAGAAAAAGCATTTGGAACATAGACTGGAATAAAATGTTCAGCATTTTAAAAAAATTAGGGTTCAAATACAGAGATAGAAGAACAATTGCTAACATGTACAGGAACCAAACAGCAACAGTAACAATTGAAGAACATAAGAATGAAGCCGTAATAAGAAAGGGAGTCCGTTAAGAATGTTCCATATCCACGTTACTTTTTAATCTTTACATAGAACTAGCAGTTAAGGATGTTAAAGAACAATTTAGATTCGGAGTAACAGTACAAGGTGAAAAGATAAAGATGCTACGATTTGCTGATGATATAGTGATTATAGCTGAGAGTAAAAAGGATTTAGAAGGAACAATGAACGGTAAAAACCGTTCATTGTTTTACACTGAGTGTAAAAATAGGAAGAGAAAAGATTATGGAGGTAGAAGAATTTTTTCATTTGGGAAGTAGAATTACTAAAGATAGAAGAAGCAGGAGCGATATAAAATGCCGAATAGAACAGGCGAAACTAGCCTTCAGTAAGAAATATAATTTCTTTACATCAAAAATTAATTTAAATGTCAGGAAAAGATTTTTGAAAGTTTATGTTTTGAGCGCAGTTTTATATGGAAGTGAAACTTGGACGATCGGAGTACCTGAGAAGAAAAGATTAGAAGCTTTTGAAATTGGTGCTATAGGAGAATGTTAAAAATAAGATGGGTGGATAAAGTGATAAATGAAGAGGTGTTGCAAATCGATGAAGAAAGGAACATTTGGAAAAATATAGTTAAAAGAAGAGACAGACTTATAGGCCACATACTAAGGCATCCTGGAGTAGTCGCTTTAATATTGGAGGGACATGTAGAAGGAAAAAATTGTGCAGGCAGGCAACGTTTGGAGTATGTAAAACAAATTGTTAGGGATGTAGGATGTAGGGGGTATACCGAAATGAAACGACGAAATGAAAAATGTCGGTAGTAATATTCTGAACTGTTATTACGGAATAACGTAAATATATGTTTCCACGTATTGTAATTTCAGTTTTATTAATTATTCTATTGACAACGTATTATATTTTATTAAACATTATTTTCATCGTATTACCGTGCATCGTGGATGTATTTTTTGTAAAAACTCGAAATAATTTTTCGCTTTTGTCTTTTACAATTACGTATCCGATGCTGTACGTGAAGTTATTTTTCTTAAAACTCAAAACGTTGATTTACTATATTTACGTCTGTTAAGTCGCAGTAACTCTATTGCTGCACGTATATTCAACAACCGAATATATAAATAACACTGTCCGCGTTCTCTTAGGCATGCCATAGTAAAATCTAATTTGGGCGTGTATCTATTCTTGTCTACTAAATAGATGCGAATAATGATGAGGTAATTATAATAAACAATAAAATAACAGCCTTTAGAGATAATATTTTTATATTCTTTTATTTGAAATACTACTACTTTTTTCATTTTTCTATCTACAAATAATAATTTACTTAAGAAAAAAATAAAAAGTTAAATGATAGATTCCTGACCTGTTAAATCTATTATACGGCTCACTGTGATTTTTTTTTTTATATTAATAAAAAAAAAAACAACGTTGAAGATGTATGATAATCTTAAAAAATCTAAACTAGTTTATTATCAGTAACGTGATATATGGCATTTAAAACTACGTAGTTATCTTGACAATTTATTATATGGCGGTCCAATTTTTTTTAACAAATTCGTTGCAAGTACATACTTACACTCGCTTTGGTTAAGATAATTACAGTGGTTTTTAGATTAATGATGAAAATCACTTGTTTATTTTAAATAATTTAAATTTGTTTAAATAAATAATCTTGAGATCATGCAGATTTTTTCACGGAGTTTTTCATCATTTTTTCAGCTAGAAATTGAATAATTTCGATTCAAACTGTGTGTTTCGTTTTATTTTTCTATTTAAAGCATTTGTTCACATATATGCATTTATAAACTTTATTTATATTATTTACGCCGTACTTATCCTAGATTTACGATGTGTAACCGATAATGTTTTGCAGAACCGATAGATAATATATATATATATATATATATATGTGTGTGTGTGTGTGTGTGTGTGTGTGTTATTGTGTTTGAAACTATAAGCCGATAATAATTAAGCGTACTAAAACCTTACATTTTTAAGAACTAATACATATTTTTACCTTTGTCGATTTTTATTTAAAAAGAAAATTTTTTTTTAAGGAACTACATATTTTTAGTACTATTATTTTTAATTTATATATTACATGCCGTTATCGGTAACGATTATTGACAACCTAACGAGAAACGAAAATCACTCCAAAAAAATGACGCAGCCATTTTTGAAACAATAAGCTTACCGTGCCAGTATTATTAGAAAAAGAAAGAATTAAAGTAATCTCTTTACTGTTGCTTTCTTCATCGAGCCGAATATACTTATATACATCAGAAAGACAAGATCATCGAAATGCAGCGGTAATAAAGAAAAAATTTGTTTCGTTTACCGCAGGGAATAGTTGTAGGATGAATAACATTACTCTCAGAGAAAGTAGTCCTCTTGTATTTCAGAAGCATCCGTTCCATCTAATGAAAGCTTATCGTAAGTAATGAAAATCAAAAAAATTAATGAAACTTTGGGTTTGTGAAACGGCCTATTAAGATATAATTCAAAACAGATACGACGGTTTTATTTATATAAAACCAAATCGGTTCTTACTCTCTCTCTGCGCGCGCGCGCGCGCGCTCGTGTGTGTGTGTGTGTGTGTGTATCTCAGAAAAAAACGTGTTGGAGCAAGATACTAAAATTGACATTCAGGTTTGTACGTTGGAATAAATCGTGATCGTCATTAAACTCAAAAATGTAAAGTGGATTTTATATTTTCGTTTTAGTTTATGTTCCCGGCAGAGTTCTTTTTAGCCGCCCCTTATTTTGTAATTTACGTTTAATTTCATTGTCGTTGGTTTAAAAAAAAAACAATTATTCCTTTTTTCAATTTATTTCTTACTTTTTATGTTTAATAAAATTTATCTTTTTTTTTTGTTAAACCTGTATTTTAAGCGGTTTTTTGATTTCGGTATTAAGGACTCTGTATAACCTTGATTTTGCGTTGATTATAACCTTTTCGGTTGTTGAACCGTTAAAAATACGACATTATTGTGGAAGTGTATAATCGGGGTACTTTTGGGTTCTCAAAATCAGTTTAGATTCTGTAAAATCTTATTAATAATCAAAGCCGTTGACTTTTTTTTTTTAGAAAAATATAGAAATGATTTGAATATATTATTATATTTTAATTATCTCTTTTAGCAAAAAGTTTCTTTATTTGCAGTGTCAGATTTTTTTAGACTTGATTCAAAAGAGTAGCATCGTGTACTAAAGTAATTAATAAGTTTGTTAGACATATCGTCCATCATACAAAACGGAATAAATAAACGTTGTTGCGTAAAGCAATTTCGTTTTAATGATGAAACATTTACGTAACAGAAATTATGTGCAAAACCTTTTGCTTTAAAACAGCTTAAACGAGATTAAAAAAGCTTTTAATAAAAGCTTCAACATAAAATATGTTGTTTTATTAAAGTAAATGCTATAAATTTTAATTTTACATCTTTCAATTCGTGTTTATTATTATTTTAATTGACATTCAGACTAATTACTGCACTCGTTAATCTAACGACTAAAGCCTCTGGTGAACAAACGGGCGAAGCTAAACTTTAGATCAGCTGACGATTATCGGAATTAAAGACTAGGGAAAACTAAAAATGTCGTACAGCTTCCACGGAAATAAAGTCGATATACATACATAACAGCTTTTGGAAGTATAACACTGAAGATAATATCGAACATTAATTAGGAGCATATTAATTAAGAACATATTAATTAGGAGTACGGTTTACTTTACATAATATTTACGATAACACCAACCGGGTTGGTCTAGTGGTGAACGCGTCTTCCCAAATCAGCTGATTTGGAGGTCGAGAGTTCCAGCGTTCAAGTTGTAGTAAAGGCAGTTGCAGCGGTCAAGTCTTACTAAAGGCAATTATAAGGATTTGAATGCTAGATTGTGGATACTGGTGTTCTTTAATGGTCGGGTTTCAATTAACCCCACATCTCAGGAACGGTCGAACTGAGACTTGTACAAGTGTACAAGAGTGTACGTGACTACACTTCAATTACATTCATACCTATCATCCTCATTCATCCTCCGAAGTAATACCTGAACGGTAATTCCCGGAGGCTAAACAGGAAAAAGAAAGAAAAAGTATTTACGATAACGCCGGCCTCCGTGGTGCGAGTGGTAGTGTCTCGGCCTTTCATCCGGAAATCCCGGGTTTGAATCCCGGTCAGGGATGGCATTTTCACACGCTACAAAAATTGTCATTCATCTCATCCTCTGAAGCAATACCTAACGGTGGTCCCGCAGGTTAAAAAAAAGAAAGGATAGTATTTACGATAAATTTTTACGGTATCGCATGACAAATATTTCAATAGGTGGATGTGACTGATAGAAGATAAAAAACATAAGGAACACAATGAAATTGCGGTAAGCGCTATCGGTAAAGAAATTATACATGTATGAATTTATAAGAAATATTTTATGTAATTTCAATCTGCATTTCCGTGTTCCAAATTCTATTTGGAAATTCTGGATTTCCAAATTCACTGGAATAAAACGCGAATATTTGTCAAGAATGTTTTATTTTTCGGGAAATACGAGTAATAGTAGGAGAGCTGTTGAAAATTTTAGGGTAGGTATTTCAGGCACCGCGAAAATTTGTGTAACACTTCTTTTTAAATGTCTAAATATAAAAGGTTGAAGGGTAGTGGGACCTAGCCAATTCTTGAATTTTTAACTTTGCGAAATTTTATGATGATGAAATTTTGAGATGATGTCGATGACATCATCTCATTTAAAAAAAAATAACTTTTCAACCCTTGAAAATTTAGAAAACATTTAAGGGCGAAATTTTATGTTGATAATTTAAAAAGTAATCTTCAAAGTTTTAATCCACAGATTATGATTATTTCAAACCGTTTAAGAAGTAATATCACGTAATTTTATAGTTGTTTTTGTCGGACTGAAATTTAAAAAAAGTACTACCCCAAGTGGTTTTTCGCACCTACCGTGGGAAGGGGTGGGCGGATTTTAATTCTCTTTTCACCAAAATTCATTATTCTTTTCGGGTTGTCCGTTAATGTAATTAAATGTTACCGTTGCCATTTATTATTTTTGAATTTGGGTAGGTGTAACGGAGAGGGTGGGTTCCACCCCTTTGAAAATAATTTTAAAAAGGTACTCCCCCGAGAATCGTATACATACCTGCAGACAGACGTACGATGGGACTGATAGGTGTTGAATAATAAATTTGGTAATTTTTCAAACGATCACTTTGAACAGATAAATAACATACCCTTTCTTTTTCCTGTTTAGCCTCCGGTAACTACCGTTTAGATAATACTTCAGAGGATGAATGAGGATGATATGTATGAGTGTAAATGAAGTGTATAGTCAAATAACATAACCTACACATAGCGCTACTTACTCGCACTCACGTATAACATTCCCGATCACCCGGCAGGTAAAGGTTCCCACCAAAATGGTCTATCCTTTAAACATTTTTTTTCTGGGTATAAATGCCTCAAATAGGCATTTCGATATTTATGAAATACAATTTTGAAAAGGCCTGGAAAAATTTTAAACCCGACTAAATAATCTGGCTTTTTATTTTTTATTTCATTAAATACTAAATTTGAAGGTATTAAACTTTCAAAATGCCTCGAGCATTTTTTTTGCAAATAAAATTTCGCAAAGTTAAAAATTCAAGGGTTGGCTAGGCCCCACTACCCTTCAGCCAGGTCTTCGATTTTGTATTTAGACATTACAAAAGAAGTGTTACACAAATTTTCACGGTGTCCTACCCTAAAATGTTTAACAGCTCTCAGACTATAATAAATCCATAAACCACTTTTAAACTTGGGATTTAAAGTAAAATTAAACGATAGGCTCATTAATTTTTTTTTTTTTTTTAATAATTTGTGTTATTTATTATATTTTTAAGTTTTAGTTTTAATTGTTTAAGTTTGTGGTAGGTAGTTCAATTCCTCTGGTTAGTTAGGTCCTTTCAGTCTTACTTTGTGAGAGTCAGTCCTTTCAGACTCGGTGAGATGTGTTTTGTTTTGAGTTCATTAAATAGTAGTACACCGTGGGAATGTTACTCGAGGCATTCGCATCGGTGGCATCCTGACCGAGGCGGACTGGAATATGTCAAAAGTCGAGGATAAAAAAATTATATTCCTATAAAAAACAGTTCTCAGAAAACTCGAAACGCAAGAAAATTAATGTATTCAGAAAAACAAAAAGTAAAGTAAAGGAAGTAAAGAAATTCAGAGTAAGGGTATCCCATAACTCCTGTAGAGAGTTAGCTAAGTTTGTTCGGAATGAAGAAATAAATGTATATTACTTATTTTTGAAAAATTTTTCCGATTAATTTTCTTGAATTTCTTTATTAAAATATTTGAATTTCAGAATGCGTTCAGTCTATTTATCGTTACACTTAATTTTAATAATAACTTATAACCCACCGGGTTGGTCAAGTGGTGAACGCCTCTTCGCAAATCAGCTGATTTCGAAGTCGAGAGTTCTCATGTTCAAATTCTAGTAAAGGCAGTTACTTTTATACGTATTTGAATACAAGATCGTGGATACCGGTGTTCTTTGGCGGTCGGGTTTCAATTAACCACAGAAATGTCAACCTGAGACTCTACAAGAGTACACTTCACTTACATTCAAACATATCCTCATTCATTCTCTGAAGTAATGTCTGACGGTGATTCCCGGAGGCTGAGCAGGAAAAAAAAATAAAATGTCTTCTGATCGTTAGTCGGTCGTGCTATTTTTGGTTTTAAAAATGCTCTGTAGTTATCCAGATGAAATTTTCTAAGGTTTATCAAAGGAACCTTTCTTTTATAAATAAACGAATCGACCAAAACGGTCGGCCTTCACCTGGTGATTTAAGGATCGAACACGCATAAATAAATATACATATTTATTTATAAAAATTAATTTTTCAACCTAGTTACAGCTTAATTATTTTTTTCTTTTCCTTTACATTCAGCGGTTTCGCAGAGATCTCTGCTTCGTGAGATCGTATATCTATGTATGCGTTCTGACGATTTAAATTTGAATAAATTTATATCAAAAACAACATAATTAAAGAAAAAAATAATGTAGAGAGGTATATTAATGTCGGTTACAAATATTTAAAAAAATGCTATAAGCGACTGAGACTCGGAGCGACTATAATTAAAAATTGTTTAACCGTGTTGCTTTTAATCCAAATTTGACGAAGTAAAGATATCTGCAAAAGCGCCAAACGTATAGGAGAATAACAAATTATAAAGCCGTAAGCGGAAAGATTATTTTTTATAAATTATCTTCCGTTAATAGGGTACGATTTTATGTACGTATGTGTAATTAAGGGTAAGTTTTGAACCTTGCTCCCTTTTTTAGCCGTCAGATAAAAATTATACTCGGCTCAGCGATCTCTTGTATTTATTCATGTCGTATGGTGTAGCATAATCGGCTGGATGTATAGAAATAATACTGAATTTTATGAATATATGTTTTTAATAATTATACGGTTATATAATTAATTTATTTTTTGAATTTATATGTATATAAACATCTTTTTTTATTATTTTCTTATTCGGTAGAAATATCTTGTATATATTGTTATTTCGCTTGAACAATATATCCGGAGGGAGGTTTATTCGCAAACGGTAACGGTTAGCCTTGAAGGTTTACGTGCAGAAAGAGGAAGGGACTCTTCCTTGATCTGCCCGATATATTAAAATTATATTATAATAAAAACTTGACCGTACGGTTTTTTAATGCGTTTAATTTCGTTTTCATCGATTAACAATTTTGTAATTTACACGAGAATAATATGTATAGATGTGTTGTTACTAAGATAAGATATAAACGAATAAAAATACAAACAAAGCAAATAAATACACGGAGTTAAAAAATAATAAAAGATTATCTTAGCAGTCGGTCATTGACTCTTATTGTTATACCAAAATAAAAGCATTGAGATTAGTATTTTTAGTATAAACCATGAATGCTTCTGGATATTTTCAGTTGTTTAAAGTAGCCTAAATTTTTTTGAAATCTATAAGCAATTAAATAGGATTTAACTATTTTTTTTTCTGTTTATACTAATGTTTACCTCCTACCGTGCCCTAAATTGTTTGTAATTTTACGTACACCATATCAAATTTTATTTTTATTTTCTAATAAAAAAATAGAAGTATTATGACAATAGTAAAAAAGATTATTCTATACCTAGAATAATCCTCTATCTAGGTATAGAATAGAGTGAGTATCCTCCAGTATAGATAGGTATCCTCTATCCTATCTAGGTATAGAATAATCCTTTTTTGGTTTTGATTCCTGTGCCTGTGCTTTATAGACTAAAATCGGAAACTTGTTTAAAGCGTTTATTATTCATTTTTGGGCAAATCCTAGTTTTATTTTTTATGAAGCTTAAATTTTTTAATTGTTACAAAATAGTTATTAACTTTTTTAAATTTTGCCTTGCAAAACTTAACTTGGTAATTTAAATTTACGATTATTACTATTATTTTTCTTTTATATATTTATAATAATGCTTTTTTGTGTTGTTGAAGGAAATTCAATAATTCATTTTTTTTTTTTTGCTTAATTTACTGAAGCCATATTTAAATTTTTCCCCTATAAAATGCAACTAATATATTTTTCTATTTTAATATAAGTTTTCTTAAGTTTTAATTTATTTACATTTGAATTTTTTTTTTACATAAAAAGCGGATGTTTATCTCTATTTATTAACGGGCAGTGATGTTTACAAACAATTTTAAACTGTCATTTGTACTCTATATATTTGCACGCGGTAATAGACCGTATAGAAAAATTAATCAAAACTTATAAATGTAATGACTTGTAATTTCCTATTTTTTTATTTTGTTTTATTTTTAGAGAAATTTAAGGTATTCTAATACCGCTAAAAATTAAAACTTATTTATAAAACGGTCAGATATGTAAATTATCTATGTTCCTGAAATATCGATCGTGTACGTATTATTTTTTTTTTTTAATCGTTAATGCGAATTTGAGTAACTAATTGGCGTTTTTTACTTTGTTTTCTTTACGGGGTATTAATAGACGGTAGTAAGAAACAACTCGTTAACACCCAGAATTTTGAATATGCGAAACGATCGGTAGGAATGTAATCTCACATTTTATCCTCTGCGTGTGAATACGGTATTTATTTTAAATTTATTTGTCTAAAAACTATTTTAGAGTTTTATACGTTTAACGAGATCGATTTACAGGATAAATTCAAGACGTGAAAGTATTTTACGAATTGCGACGGTTCGATTAATCGATAGATTAGACGGTCAGGGTGCAGGTGCTTCATATACTACTAGTTTGGGCATTTTCCCTATTATCACGTAATTGCTTTTCTCCAGACGGTTACCTTAAGGTACAAAATTGTGCGTTTCTATTTCAGATGGATTCCTTTTACGATTGGTTTGTCTGGCATTTCTCCCACCACCGCCACATTCGGTCGCCCTAAAGCGTAAGACCGAATGTCCGTACCACAAACGGCTACTGCGTCTCAAAACGGTTTAGCGGCCGACATCCTAATTAGCTCCTAGAGCTTACCTAACTCCGTGAGCGGAATAAGCGTAGTACCCATACACCACTCGCGTGCATGTTCCACCGCTCACTTGTCATATATTACTGAAATGGGTAGGCGCACCCCGTCTACATACTCAAATATATGACTTATCAGTAAATAAAAATTTATTCCGTCAAGGACAACAATTTGCTGCCACGCCGAGGTCACTGAATGCCAGCAAGTACCTGTTCAACGCATTAAAGCGCTTGGAGCTATATTTGATCAATGGCCAGCCATTTTTCGCGGTAGCTTCCTACAACAAGCGGTAGGAGTATTATATCCCTTAAACTGCTGATGCAGATTGAACAAAGCAACGAAATCAAGTAACTCCCACACGGTCCGACAATGGGCTCACGCCACATTGACTCGTCCCTTATTAGTGGTCAATTTTCCCCTTGACCTCTAAGTTCCAGGGTGGCCTGAGTTCTGCCCCCTCCCACCAAGAGCTGGGCAGTCGAACATCATGTGTTTGTTCGACTGGACCTCCCCGCAGACGCATAGCTCAGCTGCCAGGTGGAACTGAAACTAATATCGGTTTAAATTTACATGGTTGTAGAGCACTCGGGCTCCTGTTGCCCTTAAAAATGAAAGAGAAGCAAACCATTCCCCCAAGGACCTTCCCTGTACAAGGACCTTCCCTTAGTCGTGGCGTGCCGTTTTTGCCATGCTTCCATCACGAGGCTGTAAAGCCTCCTCTGCAGCCGCGAGATGGGCAACTGTTCGAAATTAATAACCGGTGCATTGCGATCACCGTTCCGCTACAGTACCGGCCCGATTCGAAACCGCATCCCAAATACCTCGGCCTCCCTACCTCTTCGCAATTTCCACATGGCCGCCCGAACTTTCACCATTAAATCGATTGGGAGAGCCTTTCCCAATACGGTGGTAGCCTCGTAGGAGGTTGTTTTAAACACACCAGTGCATACTATTAATTCTCTTTGCTGGGCACTCCTTAAATTCTGAATAAGTGCTCGATTTCTTTCCAACCTATGCGCTCAAACGGACGCAGCATAAGAGGTCATACTTTCGAAGACACCTCGGTACACCATGTACAAATGACGGTCCGAGTAATCCTCCTAAGCTTGTGCATCATAAAGACGGCGTCCGCCGCTCTGGATCGCTTTTAGTTGTTTGTTTTTTCATTTTCTCCGTTTCTCCCGACTGGGCCTCGCGTGCGCACACGCATCTCTTCGCGTACTTCCCTCGCAGTTTCTCTTTGCAGCTTCAAAATACCCTATTTTTATCTTCTTTTTTCCTGTTTAGCCTCCGTGAATTACCGTTCATGTATTACTTCAGAGGATGGTATGAATGGATGCAAATGAAGTGTGGTCTTGTATATTCTAGTTCGACCGTTCCTGAGATGTATGGTTAATTGAAACCGACCACCAAAGAACATCGTTATCCACGATCTAGTATTCAAATCCTTATAAAAGACCCTGTTTTTTGTAATATTTTTTTTAAGCACTTGAGAGCAACCGGAATCGCTTAGAAGACGTTACTTCGGTCGGTCTCAGGTGACGTGGCTGAAGACTAGCCCTTAGTGCAGCTTGAAGCTGATCTCCCGACAGGGTCCCTCTTGGATCATCGAGACATCACTTCATCCCAACCGGTCGCCATGGTGACTCTCCCAAGAGGACTTCCCACCCCCTTCCCTATCACCTAGTCTGGATCCGGATATGCACCCTACGCATAACCCTCGAATCGGGCGCCCTCCTCACAAACCTCGAGGGTCCTTAATGGGTGATGACCCATTAAAAACGTCAGATAGCTGGATCAGAACGTCCTGATCCAGCTATCTGCCGGATCCGAACGCCCTCAGTAAAGAGGCTGCCTCCCTGGTCCTGCACATGTCCACGATTCGATCCCCTGGAGACAGAATCTTTTTCGTCAGTTCCCCCCGAAACTCTATTTTTATCTAGGTCAAAATAACGGCACGCAGCAAAATCAAATACGGCATCCATTGTTAATGTTGGCGGTCACCGTAACTGTTATTGTAATGCGTATTCAATTTAATTTTTACGGCTGTAGATTATCTAATAAAAAGTAATTACTGCTGAAATAGATCGAAGGAAATATTTTTTCTGAAAGTGGGTGTAAATTCTAAGATATCTTAACATTTTTTTATCGGCAAATATCGGCTTCTATCGTCTATAATATCTACGATGCGGATAGCAGTTCTAAAATTCAACTTTTAATCGACTTTCTCCAGGAGACGTAAAGTTAATTTGTTTGCGTGAAGCGTTAACGCCAGTCATCAGATGCGAACTATAATACAACGATTTTTTTAAAAATAACCAGCAGCAGTAATTTCAGCAAACAGCAGTGTAGAACAAGAGACCAATCGCTGAAAACGGTCGTAAAGATGATTGAAAGTAAACTTTTTAAAAAACTTTTGTAAAATATCGTTTGGTTCGTCGCTACAAAGTTTTTATGTTAAATTAATATCATCTTAGTGTTGGTGAAAAAATTTAATATAATCGCTTTATCTTTCTCACATTCATGTCTCTTCATCTGGTACATCTTTTTGGGAGAACAACTCGGATTCATCTTTTGCGATTCAACATTTTTACTTAGAAAAAATAAAACTTTACATTTGCTGGTACACTATATTCCACTCGATATGGTAATAAAAAATTGTGCCCGTTACTAATATAATTTGGTTATTTAATGGAAATTTAATTTCTTTAAAGGCCAGTACATCTGTTGAAAGTACAATAATCGTGTTTAAAATTTTATTATATAAAGTAAACGGAACGTAGAATGAAAATTATTTAATGATTAAAAAGGGTTTTAAAGAGAACATTATTTTCATTAACTTTCGATTATTTCACATGTTTCAGGGCAGAAAAATTAAATTTACATTGTAGTACAATTTTTTGCTCGTTAAAACTGTATTTTTTGTTTTTTTTTTAACCGTCTTGTGGTATTAACGCTAGGTTTTACAAGAATTACATTAGATAAACTGGATATTTAGTATGCCTGCCTACTTTCTCTCGTTGAAAGAAAGCACTCATTGTCAGTTTTGTAACGTCACGCGATCACGAGCTTCTTTTCTGGCTTGCATACCGGGTTAATATATATACTATACACTACACTAACTCGTACCTTCCGACGTTCCCCATTACTTTTAGTCCTTGTATCTAAAAAATTACGTTATTAAATACTATGAACAAAACGTTCGATTATTCAATTAAAATCACTCGTAATTTCTATATTAATTATCCACTCGATTGGCATTTTTCACAGTTTTTTATTGAAAATATACGTACGGTCGATCGATTCATTCAGTAGACCGTATCTTAATATTAAAATAGGTTCTTGTTAATTCTCAACACGGATTCCTAGTTCCGGATTTCCTTTAGAAATGAATATTAAAAAATTATAAGATTAAATTGTTTACGGTAACGGTACGAATAAATTATAAAATGGAATTCCCAGCGAAGGCGTACCTTTTTTGTAGACGTTAATGTTCCTTAATCTAAAACATTTTCTTTGGAAATCTAAAATATTTTTTTACAATTCGATATCGAAATTTTTTCTTATTTTATCACATTTTTACCGTCGTAATGATTTTTAAATAAATCAAACAAAATGTATTTATATTTTCCTTTGATTTTACATCGTTCCTATTTACAAGCTTAACAAGATAAAAAATGATACAAAAATAAATACAAAATAAAAAAATGTGTATATCCCGTCTAGGTTCAGGACAGCCCAGGCCAGGAGCCAACGCAGGAGCTCCTCAGGGCCAAGGGGTCTGTCCAATGGATGGAGAATTCGCTTCGCTCGCCATTCCCAATTTTCTGAGGGAACCGGCGCCTTGGACAGCCGCAGAGCTTGCTTCGGTCGCCAATCCCGTCTACATAGAGGGCTCCATCCTCTGGACCCCCGCGATGTACGTTATCCTCACGGTTGTGAGGATAATCCTGATAAATAATAGTTATAGTATTCAGGCTTTATAGAAATTTGAAAAAGAAGTTAAATTACAAAAGACAGAATAGCAGTAACTGTGATAACTAAAGTACACACGCCTTTAATGACTTAGTTCTTTGCCGTGGTTCCAGAAATATAAATGAAGTAAAAGGATTACTCTATTTTTTCTTAATAAATATCTTTAACTCACAACTTCACCCTCGTAAAGAAATAATGAATATTTGTAATATCTTAACCTCCGAGGGAACTAGGTCGATGGCTTAAAACCTGGGAAGGAATGTATTCTGCAAATTTGAAAATCATCGGTCGGTCGGTCTTCGCATGATGCGATAAGGTACAATCAGACAAAAGTTTATATATATATATATATATATATATATATATATATATATATATATATATATATATATTTCCGAATAACCGTGATCTGTCAAATCGAGAGTGTACCTGATGCATGCAAACTTTAGCCTTCAACCTACTAAAAAATACCCCGTTTGAATTTTGAAAATCGGTTGGACGATTGTTTGCAGACATATTATAAGAGCATCCCGTTGCACCTCCCAAAACAATGTCCCAGGGGTACCCCGTTTGTTACCGGTTGTTGCCTCCACGAGATGTTCGTATATCTCACCACTGTAGCCTCACACGTAATCCCAACGGGGAGCCAATTATTGTTAAACAGGAATTTTTTTAATCTATTTAATATTATTTTATTTAACGTAAATTTAATTTTATTATTTTTGTATTATTAGCCATTCGACCGATTCGAATCATTCAGTTGAAACCCAGCTCACACAGTGATAGGGGCTCACAGTTCACAGTTAATTAATTAAATTCATTTAACTTTATGCTTCAACCGCCAAATCTCCACTACTACATATAATAAATATATATATATACAGAGTGTTTCTAAAATGGTTGGCTGGCTATACTTTTTCGGATTCTACTAGTAAAACTAAACAAAAAATATCCTTAGGAAAGAAGGCAATTTCTCCTTCCTTCCCCCGTGTCCGCCATTATTTTATTTTTATATAAAAATTTATATCTCAAGTTCAGATGGATGAATCGCATTTATAATCGGTAATAATTTAAAAATACGAGTAAAAATTTGATAGCGATTGATAGAATGGTTTTTTTGTTTATCCAGAACAAACAAAACCCCTCTTCCTCTTTATATAAAACTGTAGTACAGATTTTATGTGTGGGTGTGTTTCAGTCGCTATTAAAATTTGAACATTTTTTTTGGCCCGTAAATCTGATTACATTCTTCAGCTTTTATGTTTAAATCACACCAGTTTAACGCACCGATTTTAGATCCCCTATGTTAACCAACCGGGTTGTTCTAGTGGTGAACGCGTCTTCCCAAATCAGGTGATTTGGAAGTCAAGAGTTCCAGCGTTTAATTCCTAGTAAAGGCAGTTACTTTTATACGGATTTGAATACTAGATCGCGGATACCGGTGCTCTTTGGCGGTCGGGTTTCAATTAACCACACATCTCAGGAACGGTCGAACTGAGACTGTACAAGACTACACTTCATTTACACTCGTATATATCATTCTCATTCATCCTCTGAAGTAATAGCTGAACGCTAATTACCGGAGGTTAAACGGAAAAAAAAATTCCCTATGTTGCCCAATACTTTATTAACGATCCACTTTTACAAAATACCTTGACTCCACGTATTTTTGTTATTAAGTTCCTTAACCTTATTACTATTTGATGTTTTTTTTTTCAAATGGATTTCAATTTAAATAAATTTTATTTTAGCGGATAAATAATTTCTATACTGTTCGTGTTTACCTTTCTTGAAGTTGAATTCGTTTCTTAAAAACGATAAAAATACGAGCGTGGTTTTTATTTTTAGTATTTTAATTTCTTATTTATTTAATTTTCTGTTAACCTATACGGTTTCCTTTTTTCCGCATAACTAACCTTTCGCATTTTCCTCCTCAAATTCGGATGTTATTGAATGATTTTTCAATTACTTTCCAAGCAACTGCTATTTTAATCGTGCGATGTTATTTGTTAAAAATTAAAAAAACTGTTAGATTCGTTTTGATAGGTTGAATAAGATATATTCAGTAAGTAAGAAGTAACCGTCATTATGACGGATATGAAATAATACTCGTACTACAGGAAGAAAATAAACAAAATATGCACGGTCTTCAACAGTAAAAAGAGTTAATGCTGTCGTGTAAAGATTCGTCACAATCCGGTCGATTGTGTACGTTATGCGGTGTAAATTTGAACTGGCGCGCATAATTGGCGGTATTTTTAGATTATGTGACTAAAATACGGGAATAAATTTTTAAATGTTTGACATAGGTTTTATTTTTATTTTTTTTAAACGGGTAGGAACTGTATTTAATTTTGTGTAAATCGCTTTCTTTTTATGTTTCCGCTACATTGTCTAACCGTTTAGTAAGTATCTTTTTTTCATAACGATGAATTATTCTATTGTTAACAATCACCGACGGTTTTTTATATTTTCATTTACATTTTTAGTTCATCGATCGTTAAACCGAATTCATTTAATCTCGTAACAAACTTACAAGTTGTATCAAATGCGTACCGTATGTTTTATATTACGTGTAAAACCTATTATAAATAATAAATAAAAAAATAAAATCTAACCTGTTTTTGAATATTTCTTGTAATTTCATTCGATTATCTTTTATACCGTCTTAGGTTAAACTATAAAATACGTATAAACACATGTACATATCTCGCGATAATGTCTTTGATTTCGAACGCGTGAGTAATGTTATATGTAGCGGATTACAGTTTAATGTAGGTACTACAGTTTCAGTTAATCTGATGATAACTATCGACTTGTATCGTCTAATAAAAATAATTAATAATCAAAATAACGTGACCGATCAAAAAATTCGTTAATTGTGTTTTTTTTTATTATGAAAATGTAACCAGGAGACCGATTCGGTACACCAAAATGAACAAAAACGTTCATATAGACATAAGTCCTATTTTGCTTTGTTTTCCTTCTGGACGCCATTTTGTGATTTTCAACAAAAAAAATTATTTCTCAGAGACGGGTAAATTTAATTTAATTAAATTTTAAAAATCTACGACTACTGTCGTGTTCTAAAAAATAAAAAATTTTGGAAATGTAACCTGATCTATAAGAGATATAAATTAGGATTAAGCTTGGACACCGACAAATAAAGTCTAAATCTAATTAAAGGCCAAATATCTAAAGAATCGTCTTTTATAGATGGAATCCGGTTTATAGATAATCGGTAGAAGTAAATAGTTGCTGCTACGGTAACAAACGGCATTAGGTCGAGCGGGGCGGTGGTGTGCATTACCGTAGCAACAAATACCTTCCCATTTGTCTAAGACATCTCGCTGAGAAGCCACCGTCACTACCGTAACATTTTTATGACAAAATTGTTATATAAAAACGTTTAGCATCCTCGATAAAATATAGATAAATTATTAAGATTCTTTTTTTTCTTATTCCGATATGTATGCTTATACATAAGCCAAATTTGGGTTATTTTAATTCAGTTCAAAATTGTGAACGATTACCGAAAAAATAAAAATATATACGTATATCTGTTCGTGAAATATTAATTTCTCTCTATAAAAGGAAAGTAGAAAAATGAATCGTCTTAATTTTAATAAAATTGCACTTTATCTATAATATTCTTTATGATCGTTCTGTTTATTATGCTTGTCGTATAGAATTTTATACGAAAGATAAATAAAACAAACCGTGTTTTTTAGATTTACAATTGAAGTAAATTTATTCTTTGTGAGGTTTCTTATTTTTATAAAGTATTATTTTCTTCTTTTTTTTTAAAGCGGGTGTGTTTTAAAAGACATTTTCTTATTTATTATTTTGTTAGATGCATTATACTTTTAAAATTTTAATCGGTAGATACAAGCAAGATAGAGAGAGATTACATGTATAATCGGTTAAGTCGAGATCTGAGGGTTTTGCCTTCTGTCTCGTGAAAGAAATAGTTTGTATACAGGTTACTGTGTTAAAGTTTCTCTCCTACTCCTTACGTTGCCTTATCGTATATATTTTACACTAGTGTGTGTTTATTACACGCCAGTGTGTGTAGCAACGTAGCTGTAGTTGAATCTTACTGCTATATATAGCGCAGTAGTACAGTATTTATAACGGTATAAAATGATAGCGCTTTTATTCTATTATACACTCGTAGATAGAAGCTTCTGACTGTATTTATGCTCCCGCCGGATTTATTAAATCTTACTAGTTAACGTACTTTGAAGCTCTAACATAGTTTTTGAAAATATTTTATTAAAATAGGGTTAATTTTTATTACGTTATTATAAATGTATATAATTCATAATATATCGAGTTTTTACTGCATTTCCATATCATTATTACCGTTTTAAAATAGCTTATTTATCGTTATTATAATTCTTTTTTAATTAACCTCGATTCAATATTTTTTAGATAATTATAAGTAATAACGTTTTACTACGCCAGATAATAATCGTTTAACTTGTCTACACGTAAATTTGACGAATTTAAATCGATAACAAACAGAATTTAAAAAATTAAAATAATAAATAAACGTACTTTAAACAAACAGAATAAATAATACTTTTCAAATTTTCTTTAAATTGCGATATTTTGTTTTTGAAAATCATACCTAAAATAAAAAACAGTTAACCTACTAATTCCAAAGTAACTAATCTTTTCTCGTGTTCAAGAAGTAGAAGTTGAGATGTAAAGAAATAAGTTTTTTTTAAAATTGTTTCTAGTACTTTAATGTTTCTAGTTTCATTTGGAATCATTTAGGCTAAAAAAAGTTACATTTCTTGTAGGTCATTCTGTTATTAAAGTATTAATTTAACGATTAAATTTCAAGAAAATTGTTTGGAAAAATTGAGCGTAAAAAACTAACACTTATTCTGCATTTTACAGAATTTTACCTCGCGCAGCAATCTATTAACGTTTAAATCTTTGCTTCATTTATCTTTTTTTATTTCTATAAAGACGCAGGTTTCTCGCATTTTTCAGTTCCTGCGAAAGACTTTTTTTTTCTTAAGGCTATTATTAGTTCATTTCATTCAAAGTACAAATTAAAGTAGTGTAAAGATATATTTGTAAAGTAATATTCATTACGCTTAACGAAAAGCGTTATAAAAGTAAAATAATATTCAATTCTTTAAATTTTAACTTTTTTAAATCGGCACCAAATTGAGGGTTTGTTAGTTTCTGTATGTTTTAATCTGCCCTTAACCTAAAAAAAGTTGAAATGTAATGAAGAATTGAAAAATAAAAATTGTTATTTCTCGGGACTTTTTTGAAGTAGTTTTTTTTTTGTGGAAAAAAATTCTATTAAAATGTATTTAAAAAAATAATAAATTTTATAATTCGTACGCGGTTATGTTTTATGTTCTTCTGTAAGATAATAACTGTTAATTCTTCCGACTTATTTTTTGCAGTAAGCATTTTATTAAACACTTTCGTTACCTGTCACAAATGGAATCGAAAGTAGAAATAGGAGTAAACCGATTCATCGTTGATGAAATAAATCAACGAAGGAGAAATTGCATTCTAACTTAATACGATTACGTAAAAAAAAAAAAAAAAAAAAAAAAAAACCATTACTTTCAGCCGATAGTGTTTATTTTTTTTTAATAAAGCGTGCCGTAACGTATTATTATAAACGAATTTTGCATTTATTAAACGCGTTTTTAATAATTCTATTATATATAAAACGACTGGGAAACTTAATTAAATGCAGCTAGATTTTTTTATATATTCTCAGAATAAATCATTTCTTCCGAATTTATCAGATATTTTTCTACTTATACTTGATCGACTGTATTTAATATTAATCATTAAAGATTTTTTTAAGCGAAAAAATTGTAGGGACCTATAAGCAATTTTATACTGAAAGTAATTCCTAGTAGTCGGTACAGATTCATTAAAACTTTCTCCCGTTTTTATATTATGACATAGTAATTAATTACGTATTACGAATGTAATTTTCTTAATGAATTAAATAATGCCTTTTTAAATTCGAGAATTACTACCGGATTTTTTAACGAATGTATTTTATCGTCTAAGTAAAGGTTCTTCGCTTTTCATCAGTGTTTAATTTGAAAATAATATCAAATGCGTGAAACAAATCTGAAACTTTTAATGAAAAGGAAAGTGTAACAAATTTTTTCTATTTAAGAAAGAGTGCAACTTTTTTGTTCGTATTTAATTAAATTTTTTATACCGTTTAGAAACTTTAAAAAAAATTGTTTAACATTTTCAAACATATTTTGGAAAATAAAATCCAGTGTTTACCCAAATCTTCTCTTAGTAACGCGTTATATTTACGCATTTTTAATTATCGCCTTCGCGTAAATTTTTGAGGTGATTTAAACAAAATTTTAAATCGATATCGGTTGTTAAAAAAATTTTTCCGTTCATAATGACTAATAATCTCGTTTACCCTTGAATGCTTACGATAAAAATATTATCCGTTATTTAAAATTATTTTTTAAATGTTTAAATTTCATTATTTTAAACGTTTAATAAAACTCTGTGTAACAGCAGTAGATTGTGTTTCTGAAATACGTCGGAAGACTAAAATAATCAAAGTTTGAAGGTTACTATTAATAATGAAGAAAACGTAATAATTCATTCGATAAAATATTATGTAAATGCTGTTATCTTTAGTATTACATAATCATGTAGTAAATTAAAACTTCCTTTGGTAATTAAACTTTTATCATTAAACCAAATTTTATTTCGATCGAAATAAGATTTATTTGAACAAAATATTGTGTCATTGTTATTATTTTTAATAATAATAATAATAATAATAATAATAATAAGCTTATTGGAAACGTTGTACAGTACAACCGTTTAACCGGACTAGATGGAACCAGACGTTTTCCGGATGAACGAAAGTCCGGATAATCCGGAAATGTATAATATACGTACACTACAGCTTAATGAAATCACTACAGTATAAATGTAAGATGTTGAAACTTAAAATCAACTTAGTACATATTAACAAATAACATATAGTAATTGAAATACAAATTCAAATTTGCAGCTACAACAACGGTTATTTAGTTTTAAAAAAATCTTTCATACTTTTTTTTGCTTTAACGATGATGCTCTGTTTTTTGCTGCTTGATCCTGGGTAAGCAGTCGACGGCAGATTTTTCATTTTGATTTTTAAAATACATCAGCTTTCCAAGCTTATCTATAGCTTCTTCGTGAGAGATCACTTGCTTTTCTTCCTTGAGGAATTCGTCGTGCGAGCGTCTTCTGTGTTTTCGATATCGGGATGTGGATTTGAAGAACTCGCTAACACGATATCATCATCGTTATAGACGCTGATTATCTACTTCATATTCGTAGTCTATCCGTCCAGCTACGTCTTCATATTCGACAGCACATGAATCTTCTAAAGGATGAATAAATTGTTTTAAGGAACTGTTGGTTATTTCAGCAGTCGTCTCAGTGCTGGATTCAGATTTCATTTCTCGCCAAATTTTGTTCCAACTCTTTTCCAAAGTAGAAACATTAATTTCGTTCCTTGATGAAGGACACTCGTAAATTACTGTTCGAATATTAATTTATTTAAGTTAATGTAAAACATTTACTCCGGCTTCCTCACTATTTCTTTCAATATGTTTTATAAGTAATTTTTTCTATAATGTCGTTTGAAGGGTTCTATTACACATTGGTCTAAAGGTTGGATGAATGCTATCGTTTGTGCGGGTAAAAATCTTACAAAGGTGTCACCATCTCTCAAGTCATGTGCATCTGGATGACAAGGAGCATTGTCGATAAATAAAACGGCTTTTTGTGGTAACTTTTCTTCTTTTAGAAATCTTCTCATTTCGGGGACAAAGAATGACCAAAACCCACCTTTAAATATTTTGCAAGAGATCCGTGCCGATTTTTGTACCCTGTATACGCATGGAAGTGCATTCAAATTACTAATATTCTTCAGTAGTCGAGGTTTAACCGATATTCTTATCGCAAGAAGTGGGAGCTTCAACCTGCTTGACGCATTACTACATAAAAGAATCGTTACCGTTTGCTTATAAACTTTATGCCCCTTAGCAGCAGAGTCTGAGATGATGATAAAATCTCTTCTTTTATAAATTTCGAAAATGTCATTTTCGCTAGCAGCATGAATCCCCTGTTACACTGAGCTGTATTCCGTGGCGAGCCTTCCATCTATCTAAGCAACCTGAACTTGCTGTTAATGTCGGATCACCATTTAATTTGTCTTTTAAAATTAAATCAGACTGTAAAATGTTTCTGATATAGGAACCCCGTGCCCCATTTTTTGGGTAAACCACATAAATAAACCTTCGTCTAGCCGACTATTTTTTGCAGTTCTGATGTCGTTCGATTGCCTAAAATATATTTAGCCCCCATTTTCGAACAGAAATCTTCAATTTCTTTTTTGTATTTTTCCAGTCCGAAACGGTTTGCTTTCCTACACCTAATTGATCGCAATTTTTTTTTACAGATTCCCTTTATCTATATGAAATAGCGCATTAAGTTTTTCTTCCGTGGAAATGAAAAACCCCTCTTTCGTTTAGTTACCATTCCACTAAATTACACCGCGCAGTACACAAAATTTCAATCGCGATCACTACTGTAGCAAACTACAACTTACGATTAGAACGTTCAGTGAATACTGGTATTGTACTGCTTTTGTAAATAAAAGTTTACTAAAGAGATCACGGCAGTGTATAGGCTTATACATCCGGTCATTAACATTACGTCATCTTCATTATAACTACAGTACAAAAATATTGCACGACAACTCTATCCTCAGAAAAAGTAAATGTTTACGGTAAGCAGTATATGAGTCGTCTAAATCCGAATATGTACGTACTTTTAATAACTACTACAGAACGTAAAAACTGTGGTACAAACTAACTGCCAATAAAATGGATACATTATACAGTAGGCCTACTACTGTATTTCTTTATTTAATATATTTTAACAATTTGAATTTATTACGTACTACTGTATTACAGTACATATTTTATTTAAAAAATTCAAAATGCCTTTCCCGATGTCTAAGGCGGAAGTCCGGTTAAATGGGGTTGTACTGTATATGAATACAGTGTTTCACTACAGAATGGAGTAATAAATTTGTTAATTTTTCTATTATTTGCCTCTGTTTATACATTGTCTGTTGAATTTGTGACGCATGTAAATCATATTCTAGTGAGCTTAATTTTTTTTACTCGATGTGAATTTCGGTTATAAACAGTTAATCGAAAGAGAAATTTAGAATATTTAAAACTAATTATTGATTATTTATATTACGCGGTAGATTATTCTGAAAACCCCATTTTTCGGACCTCCTGTTGGACGAACCTCACGATTTTTGTGTAATAACACAGGTCAACAATGGAAAAGTTGTTTGAGAATTAATATCCGATTCTTATAGATTTTTATCTGCCGGTTTCAGGATAAACAGTCAAAAAATTCCATCACGTACCATTATGTCACTAAATAAATTTTTTAATATTCTCAAAATTGATAAACAATATATTTTATTTATATAATTTTTATTTTAAAAATTAGGCCTGTGTTAATTTTTTTTATACTTTACTGTATGTTTGGCAAATATTGTTCATATTTTTGGTTGATACAGTAAAATGAGTGACTAATAAGACGATGTAATATGATTAATTAGAGTAACTTCATGAGTAATTTTTGTCAAGTTATTAGCTTAGGTGATGACTCACTGATTCTTACTCCCCTTCGCTCGACTGAAATAAAAGTAAATCAGTTCCAAATCAGAACATCGTGTCGAAAGGTTTTGCTAGTGTTAAATAGTTTTCTAGACCTTCTATAGTAATTTAGAAGGTCTTTTAATTTTAATTTTAATTTTCTTCCATTTTTTGAAGTTATACCATTTGTCCTGTCCTTGTGCTTTTATATTTAGAAATTGCTTCAAGGGGTTGTGTTAATTCGCCTGTACCTTCTGTTAAATTTGTTGGGAGTTTGTGGTGAAGAAACAGCAAAGAAGTATTTACAGACTTTGTTAAAAAAAAAAGTGTACTACGCCTATTTTAGGGTAAAACTTGGTGACTAAGATAAAACGTGAACCCCCCCCATACTGTTTGTTTTACTTGTGTAGAAGTACTACGCAAATAGACAAAAGGTTAGAAAAAGTCTTTTCGGTTTGAAAAACCAATGAACCGGAGAGGACCACAAAATCGCAGTGATGCTTGCTACGTTTGTTCTTGTAATGAAAAAGGGTTCAATCTAAAAAATAAAAAATAAATTGCGTATCCGAATTTTTATTTGAGAATACGCTCTGTACCTCACGGCTCTGGTGTACCTATACCTTCAGTTTCAGAAAAACTAGAAGATATACTGGACAACTCAGTAACAGAATCGTAGGATGATGACGATGGATAATGATGGTGTTGCTTTTATTTCTGGTAGTTCTGAGCCACAACATGAACTGAATGACTTGGTCAGAAATTTAAGTCTTCCTAAAAATTCAGCAGAACCTTTAGGATCTAAATTAAAGAAAAAACTTAGTGGTCCCTGGCACTTCTTTCTCATGGTACAGAAAGAGACCTCTTTATTCCGTACTTTTCTGAAGATGGAAGATTAATTTATTGTAACAGTGTTCTTGGTGTAATGGAGCAATCGAACATGAAGTATTATGTGAATGAATGGATGCTGTTTATCGACTAGTCGAAAAGAATTCTCAAAGCTATTATTCTTCATAAAGGCAACAAATATGCTTCAGTGCTGATAGGACCCTCCCTGTATTTGAAAGAATGTTACGAGAATTTAGAATTGGTTCTGTTTAAACTGAAATATTGCGATCGTGAATGGATAATATGCGGTGACCTAAAAGTATGCTTTTTGGGCAGCAGGGAGGTTACACTAAATATCCCTGGTTCTTGTGTGAATGGAAAAGCCAGGACAAGAAAGAACATTGCACAAGAAAAGAATGGCCATGTTGGGTATTATTAGAACCTGGGAGAAAAAAGTAATACGGAAAAGTTTGGTTGATTTACGGAAAGTCCTTTTACCTCCTCTTCAAATCAAACTGGGATTGATGAAACCATCTGCTAAGGTTTTATCTAAAGAAGAAGAATGTTTTAAATACATACGCCGTAAGTTTTTTCAACTGTCAGAAGTCAGACTGAAAGAATGCGTTTTCACCGGTCTAGATTTTCGTAAACTTTTTAAAGATGAAGTCTTTTAAACCTTCGATAACATTATTAAAGAACGTTGATAAAGACATGGAATAAAAATTATCAGTATCGTGGAACAATGTTTATCAATTTTTAATAATGTGTAATTTTTAATAAAGAATGATGGGAAGCATTTAAAGAAGTCGTAAATAAATTTCTTGGAAACAATAAGGACCCGAATTTCAAGTGTATAGTGGAAAACGTGCTAATGAAATTCCAAGACCCGGGTTGTTCGATGAACTTCAAGGTACATTTTCTGCATTCTCATATCGATTACTTCCCCGAAAATCTTGGTGCTGTAAGTGAAGAACAGGGTGAAAGGTTTTCACAAAGATAATAAAGAAAATGGAACGGAGATATCAGGGAAGGTGGAACGTGAACATGATTGCAGACTACTGTTAGTACATCCAGAGATAGGATCCGCAAGCTTACCGCAACATAAAATATGGTCTGAGAAGCGTTGAAAGGATAAGAAAAAGGCAGTACAAGTCTTCATGAGGTAAGAAAATGTACAAAAGTTCTTTCTTTAAGTCCTATTATTTTTTTTTATAAATAAAATTTTTCCACGAGGAATACATATACAATATGCCATTTTTCAATTTTCTTTTCTTAGTATTGTGAAAAATTCATACGTGATAGAAAAAACGGTGGCTATATTTGAAATCAGCGCACAAAATAACATAAAAATCAATTATCAGATTACAAACAACTTTCAGATTCCTTAATTTTGTTGAACTGTGTAATTTGTAACTACTTGAACTGGATTTTAGATTAAATTTCCTCGACCTATTTTCCAGGTATATTTCTTTTTTTTACTTTGTTACTTTTTGAGTTACTTTTTTTGAGTTTTTCTTCGGTAGTTAAATCTATTAGGAAATAAAATTTTATCCTTTCGCTGTACGAAAACAAGGTCTAAAATTCTTTTTATCTTGAAAATTCTCACGTTTGGTCGCCGGTAAGAAAGTTTTGGCGTGTTTTTCTTTGTTTATATATTTCAGTAATGCGCTGTTTGACAAATTTTGAACCTACGCAACTAAACCTTTCTAATTTTGCGTTATCTAAAATTCATAAACGTAAAACTGTCGAAAACTGCATAATAATTAGTAATAATCTAAAATTAATTGTTCGTTTTTAAAGTCATCGCGAATAGACACGGTGGATTTGTAAAACTAACCCGCTATGTCTTTATTCCATTCTATAAACGAAACATTTTTGCCACAAAACCGATAAAAATTATTACTGGATAAAAATTCAACGTTGGAATAAGTTGAGGAAGTATACTTGTACTTTTTCGACATAGTAACAGATTACGTTGAATTAAGGTGAATTCGTATATCCGTTTCTACTGCAAGTCAGAAAATGAGTTTTGTTATCGTTCAGCAATTCAAATGATATATTCATTTTTCATAAACGAGTTGGCGGATCTCGACTATATTGAGTATACAGCTATAAACGCGCTGTGTAAACGAAATATTTATGCAAACCGACAGAATGTAGTCGTGGTATAGGTGTATGAAGTCTGAATCTATTAAATTTTCTCTATATTTATTTCACGAATAAAAATTCATAGATACCTATTTTTCTGAATAGTTACTTAATACAAGAAACTAAAATTTTCTTTTTTTCTACATTTTAAAGTATTTTCCGGCGATAAAAATAGTTGATTTCAAGGTATACAAGAAAGAGGGTACCTATACTGCGTCGGTACATCCTAAACTAACTAGGTTTACCCGCATTTCTCGATCCTGTGAGAGATTACTGTATAATCACCTTATATTTAACAACATTTTTCGACTGCGATCGGCTACGACAGAATTCAACAGACCAGTACGAGTTAATTATTATATTTTTTATCGTTTTCAATTTTAGGTAGATATGCGTATCCGTCAACCGTAATCGCGGCTTCACAGTTGGATGTATGAATTTGTTTTCTTTTCACTCGTGTAAAATATGTTTTTCTTTTTAATATTCTAAACTTATCCCTAAAATAATATGTTTTTTTTGTATTAATAGTGGATTACATTTTACCGGATCTTAATGTTATATGAAATTTAAAAATATTTTTTTCCACCAGGAAAATGCAACCGCAATTAATCAAGTCATTTTAGAGAAAGTAACACTCGACGTTTGCAGTTTTATTCCTTCAGGCCAATGTAATAATTGTGATTTGTTTCAGTAGATCTCTCTTTATGTTATCGACGCGCGCGCGCCCGTGCGTTGAATTTTGGCTATGTACTCAGGTGATAAACGTTACGGTTTAAATTTCTCAGTATTTTATACAAGTACGTTCAGCAACATTAGCGTTTAATGTTATTTTATTAATTCAACGCCGCAAAATTAAATACGTGTCGGTTATTGACGGTATTATGCATTAAAAAAGGAAAAAAATAATAAAATAAGATTAATATGAGTTCATAATTTCAAATAAATTTTAATCGACCATTGAATTTGTAAATCGTATAAAGAGATTGGAAAAAAACAAGAGAAAAATCCACCGGATGTAAATAAAAATAGTTTTAACATTGATTTTACAATATTTATAAAATTTGTATTTTCATAATACGGTATCAAACAAACCTCGTCTGTGTCGTATGGTGTTTGGCATGAAGTCGAAGCCAGTTGATTTATTTTTTGTAATTTATTTTGTTTTATTCTTAATCTTTTTCATAATAAATATTATCTAATTATACTTTTTATAGCCGCTTTACTCCATAAAATGGTTTTACAGTTTTTGAAAGCGACTTTTGACTTGTCAGGTCTTGTACAACCAAATATGTATTAGCCGTGGCAATTTTATGGTTTAGTATAATATGTGTAGTACTTTTTTCTATTAATCTGTAACGTCTTTGTTCTTTTAAATTTAAGATTAAAGGCTAATTCTTTCAAGAACTTTGATGTTATTTTAATGCTCTTATCGCACTGTTGATTAGTTAAACGGAATGCTAATCGATTCAATTATGAATTACCTTAGCCCAGGTGCATACGGAAATGTTAGGTAACATTCTCGGTTGATGTTAACCTCTCGAGAAGGATTGTTAATTGAATTCTTACTAACAAAATATACTATAACATG
Source organism: Lycorma delicatula (assembly GCF_047948215.1). Lineage (NCBI taxonomy): Eukaryota > Metazoa > Arthropoda > Insecta > Hemiptera > Fulgoridae > Lycorma > Lycorma delicatula. The sequence goes on along the minus strand of NC_134459.1, from coordinate 7,784,308 downwards.
GACGTTCATATCCGATAATGTACTTTAAAATTGATTTGAAAGTAGGTCTTTAGTTTTACAGAACGGTTGATCGGTGATAGTTATACTATTTGTCGTACTTAACCGCTCATTTGACCGTTGGTTTATTAAAAAATGTGTCACTCGTATGATTATTTTACGTATATTTTAATCTTTACTAGAAAATTATTGTGTGTGTGAGCGCGCGCGCGCTAGAAGTGGTTGTTATCTAGATATCAAGGTCGTATGTAACAACATGTGACAAAACATTAATCGCCGTTTCCATTGTATTGTTTTGTTTACTTAACTGCAGTCGTGATTGTTATTGCTCATGTTATTTAATAATAATTTGAATTCATAATAGATTTTATTCATCGGTTTGTTATTTATATTCAGTACTATTATTTATCGGCATAACTTCAGATAGATGTAATAGACATAATATCTTGCGTTAATGTAAAAAGCTGACAACACAGTCGTAAGTGCCGTCACGCGGTTTTTTTTTATGCAGGCTTGCACACACCACTTATTTAAAATTCGTCAGTGCTACACTAGCGTTCTTATGGCGACAGCGGAGTACTACTGACGCAGTATACCCACATAGCTACTATTTAGAGCATTTTTTGGGTGAGGATGCGATTTTGCAAATTTTTTTTAAAATTAACAAATGTTCTTAAGAAAAATAAGATCTTAATTAGGCGAAATTTCGAGATACTGAGGGTGACCTAGCTCCACAGCCTCGCTCCTTTGACCTTTTAAGTTGAAAATTTAATGGCATCAGTGCCCCATATATAGAAATAATCTGACCAAGTTTGGTCAAACGGTCCAGTAGTTGTGGAGATATAAGGTAATTTAGAGAACGACACCGAACACATGTAGATACATCCGGAAGATTTCCTTCCGGATTTTTGGGTTCCTTAGTTGTCAAAACGTCAAGATGCGGTGAAAACCGCATTTGTCCAAATCGGACCGATTACAATACTTTCACTTCTATAGCTGCAGCGGTAGACGGGAAAGTAAAATTATACAGTACGTTTAAAATCAGTATACCGTTGACTTTATAGATTGATTGACGTTTACGGATCAGTAGTAGCCTATTTATTACAGATTTAAAATTAACAGAAGTTTTATGAACGCGGAGCCTTTTTTATTGACGTACAATCCTGGTCACAAATTTGTTTATTTCGTAGCACCTAGAATGCTTCGTATCTGATGATTAATTTGTTCGGTTGATACTATTTGATCGATTGATCCCTGTAGAAAGTAATTCCGTAAGGTCAAATCTGGGGATCGATCATCAGATTACTACAGTACTTGCGTAAAATGAACGTAATACGAATGAACGTCACAGACTAAAATATTAATTTACGGTGACCCCGATTATATGCTTAAAAGAGAAAAAAGGATTTTGGACAAAAATCGTGTTAGAGAATCTACAGTACGTTTTTGTTACGATCTTCAAACATTAAGCAACATCGTGGCGGTTTGGCCACAATTTTTTTTTTTTTAATTGATACAGTATTATACAAAAACGGTCACAGTTAGCAGTCTTTTCAAAGATGATAAGCTTTGCTACACGATTTGTGTAAAGCCCTTCATCTTTCTACCATTCGATCTAGAGAAATCATACGCGCAAACCGTAAGACATCTGATAAAACAAATTCTGAGAATTAATTGAATTGTCGACGAATTTCTGAAATTTTCGAAATTTTATGAAGAAATGCAACAAAACAAATTCAGTTTTCCAAAGAACATTAATTGTGGAATGCTATTCCTTATTAGTTAAACACAGTACACGCTACAAAAAACGTACTGTAGATTCTCTAAGACAATTTTTATCTAAAATCCTTTTTTTCTTTTTTAAGCGTATGATCGAGGTCAGCGTAGATTAATATTTTAGTCTGGGATGTTCATTCTTATGCAAATACATAGCTTCGTAAAGTAGTCGCTTCAACCATTACCCTTATCTATCGACCACCGGACAAAAAGCAGAGTTCGGGATGCGCCCGCAGATTTCATTAAGGACCTACGTGAAAATATTAGGTCCTTTGGTCTCGGTCCATTTAAACCCAAAAAGGGAAAAGTATAAAGTAGCTTCAGTTCCCGTTAACTTAATTTATAAGCTACTAGAAAAAATTCATTTTTTGCAGAATTTATGAAGCGGTACTAGAACGACTTTTCAGTCAACGTTCTTCAACTTCATAAATCAAAACTGCTTGTTCATCGTTCGGATGCGTGTATATGTGGTATCTGACTGAATTTTAAAGGGTTTTGCCAGATTCCCGCAGAAGGATAGATTTATTTGTAAACTTTTTTAATTTTTGATGATAAGAAAAGTATTCCTTATTCTTTTTTTTTTTATTTTAATCATTCATTTTGGATAAAAAATATATAAATTCAGTTATGAAGAAAATACTAAAATATCGGCGCCTACCGGTTGAAGCACTAATGCGTATTAAGGTTTGATACGTGAAACCTTCTTTTAATTTATTCCGATCTACTTTGCATTATAATTCCTTTTTCTCGCCTGCTTTTTTTTTGTTTTTTTTTACCACTCTTTTCTTATGTTATATCTTAGATGTACGTAGTTTACGTTACTTTAACATAAGAATTGGATATATTGTGAAATAACATTTTGGCGGGCGAGTTATAGACCTTGGGTTAACTGCTACTACTAGTATTTTGAAGCGGTCAATTGTAAACAACAGGTGTTGGTCTATTTGATTATATATCACGATTTTTAATAAAAAATTCTGTAGAACGCAGTATGTAAAAAACTGTTTTTTTATTAACTAATATTATTTTTTATTTTTTACAAAATAAAGTCTCGGTTATACCATTAAATTTTTTTTTATTAATAGTATTATTCTTCATAAAATTTTCAACCTTGAAATACAACCTTTCTAAATTATTTAATCATTATTTTGTTTGTATAAAAGCTTTTTAATCCTGTAATAAAATTTTCAACTATTTTGCGGCTACTGTCGTTTATAATGTAAATTTTTCATTATATTATAGGCGCATAAAATAGTTTTTTCTAATTTTACAAATAACTTATAACGAATCGGATATTACTTCTCTCGTTCACGGAGAAGTTGTTCGCATTATATTTACTTCTTTAATTATAAGGACCTTTTCGTGTAAGTTTACCTATTCAAATATATTTCACAGAGAATCAAGTACGCTTTTTCAAAAGGAAAAAATGACTAATTAGAATTTATCCGTCGCAAAGAACCGTTTTTAATTAGTAATTCCATGTTTAATAATAATCTAAATGCACCGTCGATGTATAAATACAATCTTTTATCCCTACATTTTATCAAAGGGATTTTTAATATATTATTCCGGTAGCAGATTTTATTTATTGTAAATTATCGTGTATGAAATCTCAAACAATATAACATAATGTTGTATCAGATTATATAATATACGAATACGTTGTAATATTATGGACAAAGAAAAATAACGAGTTATCGAATTTTTTTGGTAGTTCTACATAGCTGGAAACTTTTATTTTATTTCTTGCATTTTTCTCTAAAAATTATTATTCTGTGCGCTTAAAACACGAATTTCAATCCGCTTATCTCGTTACCGCCGAGTTAAAAAATATGGATTAACGGCTAGTTTTAAAGGTTGTTTTTTATTCTTAAATAATATGCGGTACTCACGAGGTAGATAATCCCCACATCCGGAATACGCCGTCTACGTTTCGCGTCCAACTCTACACAAGCAGAATAAACGTAGCCGGCTAACGGGGCTCCGAGCGTTTTCCTGTGAAATGTTAACACGTTCTTTTGACTCGATTTGCGTCTGCAGATGCTATTAGCACCGGCCGCCTGTAGATCGTGCTCGATTGAAAACTAATACGAGAATGGATTTATACCACCTTTAGAGCTGGCGATGTAGCGGCCAGGGTCGATGTGAGCCAGGTGTAACAGAGACCCTTCCGTTGTCCACATGCCCCCCGCGTTGGGGGCGTGTAGTTTTAAGAGTTTAGGATTTTTTTTTTAAATTGCTAATTTCAAATTGTAGAGGTGTTTATCAAAGCGGTTTAAAAACTGTTAAATGATGTTAATAATGTTATCTGTTAAATATTTAATTCTTAATAATAAATCTGTTAAACTGTTTAAGAGGAAGATGGAAAAGTTGAAATTTTACTGAATTTGGAAGTTTTTACTGAAATATGAATACATGACAAAGTGATACGTCTTTTTTTAAGTTAGTCATAATGGCGGCCGGTTATAGGGGCACGAAGTTTCGATTTACGAGGGGATCATTTTTTAGGTTTTTTTATATGTAAAGTTAAATAATATATATAAATTTTTAAAACACACGTGCGTGCGACAGAGAGAGAGAGCGTATGTAATAGTATTAAAGGAAAGATAAGCGTTCAATCAACAGATGTATACAGCATTAGGCAAGGCTTGCCCCTGATATGCAAAATAAATAAAGATAACGATATTATAATAATTAGCTTATTTAAAAGGAATGAAAAGTCTTCTGGACTATATTATGTTGATTTTATATGAAAGAGGCCATGTATTACGCAATATAAAGCAGATCTCAAGTTAATCTAAGATACACTGAGATGCGTAAGCGAATAAATTATTATTAACCCGTTACTCCGTTTTCCAAAGATTTAGTGATGTTTCAGATAAACCAAGTTTTCAAATTCATTAATATTTTAGGACTAATCGTGGACGTATTTATTGTTGATTTTGTAGAAGGTATCGCAAAAAAAATTTCAGGCGTTAGTATAACGTAAGGATCGTTTTGTTGCAAATTGATAGCGATCATTTGTAACTGAAACTGCCTGTCTTTATAATAGAATTATGTATTAATTATTTTTCAATATAATCTTCCTTGAAATTGAAGCGTTTTAGGTATACTTCATAAGAAAGCTACCTATTGTTATGGGTACAATGACTTCCGCAAAATTTCGACATATCTTCGCGTTTCACATCCCCCAGACCCCAAAACCACCGTCAGCTCAAAAGTTTGTATATACATTTATCTCTCTCTCTCTCTTTCTTGTGGATACGATAACTGCCGTAATTTTGCGCCAATCACTTTCAAATTGTTTCTTAAAAATAATTCGTTCCAAAATGTCGGTTGAGTACGTTAACGGCCAAAATCGGACCGTCGGGGCGGAAAGGGGAGAGCTTTTTCGAAAAACCAAAATTTAGATATAACTTTCTTATTAAGTAAAATATCGAATTCGTTTAAAGTTCCTGCTATTGTTTGGAAAAGGGCCTAAAGCTTATCTCAGTAAAGGTTTTTGATATCATCAACCGTTGGCCCAAGGGGTGGAAAAATGAGATTTTGATTTTTTTAATAAGCACAGTATCGAATTGCTTTAAAGTTGTCGTTAGTCCTCTAAACATTACCTAAAATTTTTGACTGAACAATTTTTGATATGACCAACTCTTACGGCAAGGAATGACCAAAATGTGGCTGGGATTGTAAGAAGATGGGGCTTGTATGCTAAATATGTGAAACGATTTGTTCACATGCAACTGCTGCCGTATTGAGTAAATTTGAAGTTTTTATTAACTTTAAGGTGGAAATCTTTTTTATCCCCTACTTAGCACCGGTGAAATCTACCTCCGCCTTCCGCCGTGCCGAAAGGGATTTAATATTTTCGTCAAGGCGAGCTTGACGATCCGTCGTCGAAGAACTTATCCGCTTGTTCGGTCGACGTTGTTTCGGGTCTTCGATGCGTTTTCCTTCCAAAAATTTCTTTATTTCAGGAAAATAGGAAATCCAAGTGACATTAGATGTGGAGAACACATCTCCACAACTAGTTTTCCAAGTGAGAACTAGATGCGGAGGGTTCGATACCCCCCAAAGTAACTTTAGCCACTGTTCTACATTGTTCTGAGCGACTTCGGGACGCGCTTTGTCGTGGAGTAGACATTTCCCCACACCCCCGCAGATCTTTTTGTAGTGAAATTATTCAGTGATAGTTCGTAAAAAATTGTACTAGAAATATCGGGGAAACCTGTTTAATTGTGAATCCGCTGTTTTTAAGTTTTTGATGATGACAGGCAGCCGACCAGATCTAACTGTATTAGGCACGTTTGTTCTGGCTCATTGAAAAAATAATTTCATCTCCATACACTTCAACTAGCCGATGATAAATTTAAGCGGAGCGAATTTTTTTTAATTTAAAAAATTAATCATCGATTGCACCTTTCAATCGGCGGGATCGCTGACCGACAGGCTAATGAAACGCTACTGCAAAATAATCTCGGATACGTTCAAAAGCTTTGACCTGACTGATAGCATCACAAAGTTCCCGACCGGGTTACATTGCCAAGCGTCAACGCGTGTAATATATTACGAAAATAATTGTTAATTCTCTTGTTCCACAGCGATAATCTTTTCTCTTTCTACTGTGATCGTATTATTAATAGGTCTCATAATTAACACGCTGGAAAACAAAGGTTAATTAGGAAATAATGTTTTGTAAGGTATTTCTTGGATGAATAAAATACGTGATTATTGTAGGTTATTTGTACGATGTATTTAAAAACGATTTATAAGTACACCTTTTAGTTTATTTTATGGCGTTATCCTACGAAATAAATTTCAATACGCGACTAAAATTTATTATCGTCATATAACAACGATAAAACTTTACCGCAGTTTCGTGCGACTGTGGGTAAAAACGGTGCAATGTATTTAGATTATTTAGCGTAATTAATTACTCATTAGCAATGATACTGATGCCATATTTAGTGACTTTAACCGTTCACCGGACTACTTTCCTATATATATTTAAAATTGTAATGTTTGTTATTCATTTTCACTTTTATTTAACGATATAATATTTTAACATGTTAAGAGGTTCCAACTTTAAATTTTGTACGTAGATTTATTTATTAATTTATACAGGATTACCTTAAGCAATTTAAACTTATGTTATTATATTTTTTCAAAATTTACATAAAAATAAAATCGGTTAACGTTTAATTATTGAAGTAACAAAGAAAAAATAATTTAAAGGATTTAATAATATCGCATATAATATCTTCCACCAAATGGGTTGAAGATTTCGAACAGACTGAATTTTGCGGATGTATCCTCCGCCCAGCATAGCTTTTTCATATAAAACTAATTTTCCGCTTTTCAACTTCTTTATAGAAACTCATTTATGGAAAAAAATTCGAACGCACAAACATTTCGTCCAGCTTCTGTTTTTCTTTACTACCTTTTTTTTAATACGAGAATATGACACTTGAATTATATCGTTATGTACCTCAGGATCGGAAGTATAATTTTTTTAAAAATTTATTTAACTCCTGAACCTCTTGCACAAATGTGTTCCTAAATTTTGCAGAAAGATTATTTTCGTTTAAATCAGATGGAACTACGACGACTCGGAATCAACTTGGGTAAAATTACAGTAAAAATCTGGTATCAGAAGGAACTTTCCATGATCGTTTTTGTTACATCGATTGCACATTAATCGATTAAAAAAAGAAAATGTTATGAAACGAGCTATAAATCAATTTTTTATGTTTTACTGATGAGTTGTTTGATAGTTTTAAAAAAAAGGTGTTATCTTTTCTTTTACAGTATTTAGGTTGTTTTTTAAACCAGTAAAATTTTATGAAATTTTACAAATGCGCACGTTGTCTTTTTTAGGCCGTCCTTATCTGTCCTTATTAATTGTGAGAAGTAATTAAGATAATCTAAAATTATAATATTTTGGTACTTACGTATTAACGCCACCCCAGCTACAGCTTTATGTAAAAACAAAGTAGTCAATCGGATTTCGGTGGAAAATGGGCCGATATAGAGTATAACGTAGATCCAAAACAGTCTCTTTATTAATTTTAATAAATATTTTTATTTATTTTATAAATATAATTTAACCAAACTTAACCTACGCTCGCTAACCTTGACTAATTAACAGGAGTGTTTTGATTATTTAAATAATAAATTATTGTAATAATTACTCAATTTATTAAATAAATACTCAAAAAATTACGGTGTTAAGGTTAGCGAACGTAGGTTAAGTTTGGTTGAACCCACAGGGCTGGTCTAGTGGTGACCGCGTCATCGCAAGTCAGCTGATTTTGAAGTCGAGAGTTATAGCGTTCAAATCCTAGTAAAAGCAGTTACTTTTATACGGATTTGAATACCAGATCGTGGATACCGATGTTCTTTGGTGGTTGGGTTTCAATTAACCACACATCTCAGGAACGGTCGAACTAAGATTATACAAGACTACTTCATTTACACTCATACATATCATCCTCATTAATCCTCTGAAGTATTATCTAAACGGTAGTTACCGGAGGCTAAACAGGAAAAAAGAAAAGGTTAAGTTTGGTTAAATTATATTTATAAAATAAATAAATATTAATAACCATTTATTAAAATTAATAAAGAGACTGTTCATTTTCCACCGAAATCCGATTGACTACTTTGTTTTTAAATAAAGCTGTAGCTGCGGTGACGTTAATACGTAAATACCTATTTTTGTAATTTGATTACCTTATACTTTGTTAAATGATTTACTCCCTCGATAAAAGTTGAAGACTAATCCGCTTTGGTAATTCGTCTTTAAAAAAAAATGAATAAAAAACTTATTTAGTTTATAGAACGGTCGGTTAAAACAGTAAAAAGTATGAAAATTAATGAAAGTACAATTTTTATGAATGAAGATGCGTAAAAATATTTTAATGGAATAATTTGAGATGGTATTATTAAAATCTAACATTACCCCAACTTGTCATCAGTTTCATTTTTAGTAGAATTATTCACCTCCCCCCTTTCTATAATATATAAGTCGATAAATCACATTTCAAGATTTTTTATACCGTTCCTGAGTTACAAAACGAAATATGTGCCTTACAAACTAATGTATACAGAAATATTTTACCGAGATATCAGTGTTATACTTATAAGCACCGCAAAATTATACATATGAAATACAAAAATCCTGTGTTTTTGACCGATAACAATACATTTCTTCCGTTACACTTTATTCAACTTTCGGAAGGTGTTAAAAAGTTCCTCGTTATAGAGGGATTACGTTAAGATTAAAGATTTCCTCGATACAGAAAACAATGAAGTGTATTAACCGGTCGAATGGCTGATAATTAAAATCGTATTGACATAGGATGTTATAGAATTATTACTATTGTTTTTTGTCTTATAATTTAAATTCAAATAAAAAACTTAGTAAACTTCTATTGTAATAAATTGAAAAAAATTGCGCTTGAAAACTTTTACAAAATGTTCCGGACGGATTCCGTTTACGAAGACCGCCATTGTTTGTCAATTAATATTTATTTTATTTACTTATCTCTTATGTTTGTGTTTTCTTCAGTAATGTTTAACGATTCAAATAGTTTTAGATTTTAATTAAAAGTTGTATCAACAATTTTTTCGGCGTGATATTTTTTTCTCCAATTTAGATAGAGTTTAAGAATAATATCTATTTTTTAAATTTATTAATAATTTTGAAATAAATTTTTTTTGTTGATAAAAGATAGTTTTTGTTATTTGTATGATTTCCTAATTTAAGAATTATTTTCAACGCGTTACTTAAGTCGGTAAATAGAAAAAACATATCCTTAGATAAATGTAAGTTCGTTTACTGTAGTAATCTTTGCTCTTCACGGACATAGTAATCGTTGAGAAACGCCGCGCCGTTGTTCTGCGTGCCGAGGTAGTAAAGGTGCGGCCCTGAATGTACCCCGTGACCTCGTTCTGTGTGCGCGCTCCGCTGCACTCGTTGCAAACAAACGAACAGCGCCGGTATTACGGTCCTACGTTTGGTGGTCAGCCGGTTGACTCAGCGTTATAAATATTTAGCCCGTACTTGTTTTATTTTCCTACGCAAATTAATACTTCGTTATTATTTTTACTTACGGGAAAAATTTTCTTTTCGATCCAAAAATGTTACCGTATTATTTTTTTATTTTTTCCTTTACTTTTATCGTAATATTTTAAGCTAAAAATGAAATAATGGAATATTGCCAGATTTTAAATATTTTCTTGTATTTTTAACAGGAAAGTACTTTACAAAAAAGCACTGATTTCGCAGAAATCATTTTACCGTCAATCTTTATTAAATAATGTCAACAGATCCATTAAATAACGTATGTTTGTTATGAGAAAGATGTCAGGACGTTTTGGTATCCTAAAAATATTTAATACTTGATGATATAATTGTCCGAACTAATGACGCGCGACGGGCTGCCATTAAAATCAGTAATATGTAAAATTTTGTTTTTCTTCAGAATGAAATATATTTATTGTCATTGTCAAACGTCGGTGAAATTTTGATAGAAAGTCGTAAAAATTCAGCATTTTGTTAATAAGTTTTATATTTATTAATTATAAATTAATTTAATTAATTTGTTTATATTTTATCAGTTTTATTTTAAGTTAGACGTTTAACTTTTTTAACTAAAAAGTTCTAACAATTTCTGAACGTATCTGGAGATTTCTAAGAATACCGTTCTAAATCGATGACGGTCCAGTTTGAAAAAAAACAAAATGTTTTCATTTTGTTCACAATGATACGTTTAAAATTTTGGCGAATACAATAGTAACTTTTTAGCTGTAGCGGAGTAAAAATGAACGATAGCCGTTTGAACTTTGCCTACGTTAATTTTTATATTTATTTATTTCGTAAAGAATAGTAGTTTAAAAATGTTCACCGGATTTCATTAAAATACCTCGATCTAATCGATATGGTGAAATAAATTTTATATTCCAATTAGACGGATAAAAACCCGTTTCTATTCTACTCATATGTTTATTCTTTATGAACGGTTTTATTTTCTGCCGATGCTAGAAATTCGCTACCGAAATACTGAACGAACGTTTTTTACGCTGTAAAAGAAAAATGCAGCCGTTTTTTTAGACGCTTAATTTGATTTTAAAATTGTAGCTTGACACCTAAATTAAGAGTTGGAAAAAGGAAATAAATTGTCGGTAAGGGAACGAAAATATCCCGATTACACTCGTGAGAATTTAAAAAACTTCATATTGCGGGTAGCATGATAAATTAAAACTCCTATAAGGATCTTAGAAATCGTATTAAAACAGTAGGTACGGTAATAATAACACGTGATGTAAATTCACAGTGCGGTCTTTCATCAGTTAGTAATTGTTTCCGTAGAATTTCTTTACGCGTAATAATTATTTCAAAATAGAAAGAACTATGAGAAACATAATAATTAAGAAATCTAATTGAGAGTTCAACACTGGAGTACTCTTGTCTATATTTCATCGGAATTTCGATATAAAAACCTCTTATTCGTTCCAAAATGACCTTAAAATTATTAATTATAAACCTTTCTTCAAAAAGTATCTAGCATTCCTAATCTGATCTAGTCGTTTTTATATTTTATTTTTTTAATAACTTCCTATTCGCCACTAAAGAGTTGCCGTGGTTTTTTTTAGCGGTATCTCTTATTCGTCGATCTAGATTACGCAGATGTTAATTAAACGTGATAGAATGTATTCATTTTACGATATCATTTTTGTTTAGCGAAAGTCCTCTAGAATAGTTCAGCTCGAAGGCACATCTTTTAACCGGTGTATTTAGTTAACCGTGTGATTTTTGTTAGTACTCTGATATCTTAAGCGTATTGAATTATATTTCTTTAAATTTATTTGTTATGTAAATAGTTACTTTTTTGACGCTTTGTCATAATATATTTATAGAACAGAAGATACTCAGATAAATCGAGCCGGACGCAAAAAGATCTCGTGTTAAACCTACAGTTAAAAAACTACTCTAAAACATCCTTAATGTGTTTACATACTTCCAATATTTTTAAACGTATCGCATTAAACATTTCGTTATGAAATTTATTCTCTAGTCGATCCGATCGCATTTCTATTATAATTTTTTTCAAACGTATTACAATTATTATTCTTTGAGTAAAGCAATTCAATAAACGTGTGTATACTGGTATCGTATACCAGGGAGTTGTTACCGAACTTAAGGGCCTGATTCAAAACATAAAAATAAATAAAAAAGTTCATTGGCTAAATACAATATTTCGCTTTATTTTTTTTTCTCTCCACCATTTTTTTTTTGCAATTTTTATCTTGAGAACGATTGGAAATATTTTAATTAAATTTTGTTTACAAAAAAAAATTACCCGATGATATCTTTTACAAAATAAATAAATTTTTAAATTTTACATTTGAAAATTCCAAAATCGCGGCTGTTAAATTTTTTTAATCGTTAATACTCTCTAAATATTATTTTTATCCAATTATGTTTTATTATGTCTTTTATATAAAAAGGCAAAAAATATCATAGTGCATTGACAGAGGGAAAACGAAGCGAGATAAGCGATTTTTTCACACGATCCTTTTGTTTTAGATTTCCTGAAACAGTCCTTTAAGTTTTGCCACCATCTCCCGGTCAACAAGACCCTTTTTTGTGTAAATGCACGATTTGATGAAAAGGCTTTAAGATGATTATGATTTCACCAATAAAAACATTCTTTTGCAATTTGTCAAAAATGTTACAAAGTGCGCGTAAATTTTGAAACTGTACTCCGTATTTATAACCGGTGTACAGTAATATTAATAGTTGACCTAAAAATTTATTTAAAAAAAAGAAGTCTACTACATTTTATATGTTATGTAATTATGTGTAGTGGTTTTTTACGCTATAAATGCGCTGGAAGGAGCGCTTAGTCATTCGGTGTATTTGTAGCAGCTCAGTGCAACTGGTGCTCGGTAGGGGGTGGCCACCCGTATTATATCATCGTTTGGAAATTCGTATTTATTTTCATTCTCTTTTAATACAACACATCTCGATCTCTTAATAATATTTATGTTAACGTTAACTCTCGATTACGACATAAAAAATAAGCTTAAGACTTAAATAACGAATGTAAAAAGATCGTTTGTATATTTCGTTCGTGTTTATGCTTATTTTTAATAGCCTCCGTTTTTAAATCGCTTTAATCGAATCGAGTCTATAAAGACTGAAGTTTTCTTTTTTCCTCTCGGTTTAGAAATTTGCTGGCTGTAATATTGTTCAACCGGAAGCATATTTTTTTTTTTGAAATTGAAATAGGTCGTTTTTTTTGCACGCGTGTTTATTTTTACGATGAAAATAATTAATTGTAAAATGCTTAAGCGTATGATTTCCTATTGTATTGTTGAACTGACTGTGGGGCCGTTAATAAAATTAGTTAACCACAAATTTACGGTTTTTAGATTCCCCCTCATCGCTTCCAGGCCAGATTCTATGAAATTTAAAAAGACTTTCTTCGGGTCTTTAAACATAGAGCAAGGAAAACTTTTTTTGAAAAAAAAACTTATGTTTTCAATCGGTAATTCTATAAAAAAATTTCCGAAACTAAGTAATAACACGATTGGAAAATTTAATAAATAATCCGCAGGATACGTAACTTTTTAAATTAAATATAAATTTTAAAATAATCAATCGTTATTAATGTATAAATAATTTTGCTTTTTAATAACAGATTCCATTTTTTCTGATCGAAACGACAGCTACACTGTCAAAATTTTTTTTTTAATAATTAAAAACTATCGAAAATTATTATAATAATCTTTTAATTAGTAGAAGGAGATTATTTTCCGGTAAGAAATGTTTATGGATTATTTTATATTTTAAATGACGAAGCGCTTTGAATTTTATAGATATTTTTACCTGTGTATGTATTTTTTACTTTCCCTTGTAGATAGCACTATAGCTCTAGAAGGGAAAGTATTATAATCGGTCCGATTTGAGCATATGCTGTTTTCACGGATCTTGACGTTTTGACACCTAAAGAATCCAAAAAAACCGGATATAAATTTACCGGATGTTCGTATGTACGTGTGTATGTTCAGTTTCGCACTCTAAACCACCTTATATATCCACAATTACTATTTTGAACAAACTCGATCAGATTACTTCTATTTATGGGGCATTGATGCTATTTAATTTTCAACTTGAAAGGTCATAGGGGGTGAGGCTATAGAGCAAGGTCACTCTCAGCATCTCGAGATTTCGCCTAATTACGGTCATATTTTTCTTATACGCATTTGTTAACGATTAAAAAATAACAATATTTACAAAAAAAGATTTTTGCAAAATCTCACCCCGCAAAAAAATGCTATTGTAGTCGTCTGCTATGTCGTGACGTCACAGGCGAACCGTAAATTAAATACATTAATAATATTCAAAGTGTAAAAAAGTAACTCGGTCTGGCCGAGCCTTAAAATCGACTGCTCGGTCAACTCGGTACCTGGTGCGTAAAACCTCCTACGCCAACCGTACAAGCGAAATTTTTTCTATGTAAATTGTGTACATTAGTATAGTTAGTGCCGACCGTCGCCGTTAATACCGCCACACCCGAGCGAATTAAATAAGGTACGCGCGCGCGCTTTAGTCACAATCAATGAATTAAAAAAAATTAAAAAATATTATATTTAAATCAAATGATAAATATTTTAAATTAAGTGTGTGTGTAATGAATTTTATTTATGTGTTTATGTTTGTGAAAGAGTGCATCAGAAACAACCCACAGTTGTGGGACTTTGCCGGAACGCGACTTAAGCCGTGTGACGGCAAGTTCTACGTCTGTGTTGTCAAGAGAACACATCTCTGTTTATACCTTTAATAATAATAATAATAATATAATTATTACTGTATTAATCAAAAAGTTAACCGCTATAAATTGTTGTTTCATAACGTTTGACTGCTTCAATTTGACTTTTGACTTCAGTTTGACTTAATCAGGGTGGAAGATTTTCAGTTTCCTTCAAAAAAAGAAAGAATTATAAATTTTTGAAACGTTCGGTTGTTTTTACATATCGATAGATATTTAAAGAAATGTTTCTACTCGAAACAATAACTACGTAGAAATAATTTTTCATATTTACAAGATCACGGCGTTATATTGTAATATAATTATATTTTCCTATAAAGTAATTTTCGGTTCAAAAGGCTTAAAATATTTTGTTATTTTTTATTGAATGTTATGAAAATTCAGGAAAGAGTAGACTACCTTATAAAAAATAAATTTATTTATTACCAAAGATAATGCGGTTTAGCTTACGTCATGTCATGTAATTGTGCACATATTTAACAAATAACTCATAAATAAATATTTAAGTCCCGATATAACCCAAAATTATAAGATTAATAACTAACTGTTAAAGAGAATTATTTTAAACTCTTTATTAATTTTTAATTATTATGTCAACGGTTATACAATTATTGAAAGTATTTTCTTTTGGTAAGAAAATAGGTCAATTTGAAAATTCTTAAGATCGAAAGGACGATAATAACATTTTCAATTTTGTCCTTCAAAGAAAGGTTTAATTTCAAGTTTATCCGTTTCCTGAAAGGTTTCAGCGATATCAACTTTTTATTCCTTTCTTCGTCTTTAGTGAATTTGTCTGTCGACAGAATTCAACGGAACATAGTCCGTTTTGCTGGATTTTTCAGCATTTAAATGATCTTAAAAGTACGAATCCTAAAATTAAAACATCATTCTGTTTACCTGTACGCAGTATGCTCTGCCTTGTAGATGTTAACAAATTATTTCTGGTTCTGTGAAGGAGAGCTGGATTATTCAACAGACGATCAGGAAAGTAGGAAACCTAAAAGTAAACAACGGACTATTTAACTATACACAATATGCTTGTTTGTTAAATGAGAGAAAATTATTGCCGAATCCTAGAAGGAAATCTAGATTTTTAAGCTAGTCAAACACTCTGGAAAGTAGGAATCCAAATAGTTAATCGACAGCATTCTATTTACCTCCGCGCGGTATGCTCTGCTCGACTGGTGGATAAAAGCAATTATTCTTGATCCTGAGAAGGAAAAATTGATTTTTTAGCAGTTAAATTATCGAGAAAGTAGGAATCCTAAAAGCGATCGACAACGCTCTATTTTATCTGCAAACAGTATGCGTACTTCCCTCGTAGGTGACGGCGAATTATTCGCGATTCGGAGAAGGAAAACTGAACTTTCAGCATGTAAACTATCAAGAAAATAGGAATCCTAAAAGGTAGTCAGCAACGCATTATTTAGCCTCGCTCGTTTGATTCTGGTCACCTGGCTGATGACAGGAAATTCATCCCGATTCTGAGAAAGAAATTTGATTGTTTAGCGATTAAACCGTCATAAAATTAGGAATCCTAAAAGTTAATCGACATCATTCTATTTACCTGCATGCACACTTAACGCTTTGCTCGAATAAAAACAAGTTATTCTCGATCCTGGGAATGAAAAATTAATTTTCAGCAGTTAAACTATCAGGAAAGTAGGTGGTATTCTTAAAGGTAGTCAACAACGCTCTATTCATCTGCGCACATTACTTTTTCCTCGCCTACCTTTATGGGACTCGATTTGCGTGTTAGTAAATAGAATAAATGCTTGTCGTATTGCAGGTTTTTTCTACGGTTAGAAGGAGCGGTGATAATTCAAGACATTTTAATATTATTCCGTTTTAATCCTCTTAACACATTAATTGTAACAAATATTTAGGAATTTTATAGGCTTCAGTGAAATTATATAGGTTTCGAAAATTAAGTAATCCTATTAAAACGGGAACGTTTTGTATGTAAACTAAAAAAAAGTTTTTATAATTATATATATATATATATATATATATATATATTATTTTTTATTACCCCTCCTTTTAGCTACCATAAAATAAGTCTTTGGCCAAAAAATATATATATTTTTTTTCCATATCTAATAACAAAGCTTCGTAAATAAGACAAATCTTGTGTGTAAGATTCCTGAGGTCATAAGGAATAAATGAGAGAAAGTTTCACCTACATTTTGATAATAGTAGTTATTGAAATTACTACCCAGAAGATATAATCAAAGAAACGACTTTATCATAGGCTCTAAGTACAGCTATAAGTATATAGGCTATATATAAGTTACAATTGTGAGTTTTGGTGTACTATTGTAGTAGAGAAATCGATCCTATTAAAATATCCTTCCTAATTTAATAGAAAAAGGGAATAGAATTTAATGAAAAGTTTTCTCGCTTCTTTTTTTTTAAGCTTAACATAATTAAGCGATATGTGTTTTTCAAGTAATATCAAAGAAAATATCATTGAAGAATATTTTGGATAGCTTCCGTTTATAAAAAAAAATTTCCACTCTTAGCGAGTTTATTAAGAGAGAGAGAGAGAGAGAGAGCGCGCATTTTTTCAACCGTTTGATAGGATCGGAAGTTATACATCTTATTAAAAAATTGGCAGTTATAAAGCTTGTCTAATATTTTATTTATTCAGCTTCTGACACTTGGATTTTTAAAAATATTGTTCTATAAACGAAGCGTTATTAGGTAAGAACAGTTTTTCTAATCATATCTTAGGCTTAAAGCACGATTAATCCCTTCACCTTTATGAATAACAGTTGTTTAATATTTTTTTAAACCCTTCGCCCGGATTTGCTTGAAATTCTGTAAATTAATTTTTGCCCAAACGAAACGTTATGAGGTTAAAAATCTAACCACCTTATCAGGTGGTTAGATTACAAACCCCACTTTAAAAACCCACTTCTTTTAATACTTTTCTTTATTCGTTTTAATATACCTGTGTCATGTTTTATTTACTTTAGTTTCGTTACTTTTTTTTATAGTAATGGTGTCTTATTAAGTTGGACAAAAATTTATTTTTATTATTGATTTAGGTACTCTCGGGTCAGATAATTAAAAATTTTGAGTTTGATTTTTTTCGATAACTTAGACCTTAAAAAGATTTGAATTTCAGGTATAATCTAACTAATCTAATCTAACTAATTTCAGGTTATAAATCTATAAGATTTATAACCTCCGGTTAAACAGATCATTGTAGAACGTTCTTTATTTTTTTATTTTTTGTATTTAAGAATATAAATAATCTACAACTTTATTACTAGAGAAAATGGTAAAATTTAATTTCGATGTTGAATTCTAATGCAGGGAAATTCAGGGACTTCGTTATCAGATTTTTTAATTTATTATAATTTTAATTATTTATTTTTTTTATTTTATTTGTTTAACCGTAGCCGTAAATATATTTCAGGAATTCCTTGATTTTTTTTCTGAGAAACTCTCATTTTTTCAACACGTTTAAAATCCTCTTCGGTTCTTTTAGTTATAAAAATGTTTCTTCTTATGATGTTTCACTAATTTCTTGTACCCTCTGTTTCCTTATCTCCTTCGATGTATGTAAACATATTTTCACAAATATTTTTCTGTTCCAATATTTTCTGTATATTTTATAATTTTTTTTTTTTAAATTATATTTTGAAATTCACGATTTTAAACAAAAAAAAATTGTTAAGTACATAGAGTTTAACGGTAATTTGTGACTTCCCAGAAACAATTAAAATTTTATCAAAATAATGCAAATTTTTTTTAAGCAGGTTTGTTACGAAAAAAATTTACGGATGATTTTCGATTTTTTTTAAAAGAATAATACCGAACATAAATTTTTTATGTTTTTTAAATATGACAACATATATCAGTACGATCTAGGTTACTGACTTTGGTAATACATGTACTACGTCCCGCCTTATCAAATGAATTATGTTAGGAATTTATTTTCTTTATTGCTAAATTTTGGAATTTTGTTAATCGTAATAAAAAATGTAAAAATAATTTTTTTGTAAGAATTATTTTTATTATTATTATTTTACTACCTTTTTGATTTTACAAAACATATAAAAGTTCCAAATTTTCTTTTTATTAAAATTTTTAATATAATTTTCCGATAAATTTTAATTTACTTTCCGTCGGTTTGATCGATCGGAAATATTTATTCCAATTTCAATTAATAAAAATAGTGAGAATTTTAGATTTTTTCGAAAATTCATACCGTTTTGCACTACTATCGTCCGAGGCTTGAAATTATTATCAGTAATTTTATACGCTTAATGCACAATTAAATTATGTTGGTTGTAATAACTATAAAAGATAAAGATTTTGCAGTCGTATAAGCCGACTATTTTTCTTGGTCTTATAGAGATACGTATCGTTCTTGATCAGTTTTATAATGGGGTTTATTATCTCTTAATTTATCTCAAGAGATTTTATTAATTCAGAAATAATTATTTTTTTGTTGCGAACAGATTTTCTCGTTATCTGACTTAATAATCTCGTTATCTGAGATTATTTAAACCGAAATCGATTCGTTGCCTAACTTTTCGACCTCTTCCTCAGCCTTTTTCTTCAACTTCATCCCCCATCACAGATTTTTTTTTTTACCTCCCAGACCACTGTTAGATATTACTTCAGAGGATGAGATGAATGATTTGTAGCGTGTGAAAATGCCATGCCTGACCGGCATTCGAAGCCGGGACCTCTGGGTGAAAAGCCGAGACGCTACCCCCACGCCACGAAGGCCGGCCTCCCACCACGACTGGGTCTCCTATCGTAATTCCCCAGTCGCACTTTTATAAATCGTTCGTGTTTTCTCTTCATGACTTAATCCAGTCGCTAATTTTTTTTTGTTCATTGTTATCGATATCACATCCCCCTTGATATAATGAATTTCGTTTTCTTTTTTTCCCGCTGAACTTTCCATTTTTTAAATTTTTTACTTCGTGTTTCCATATTTCCAGTAAATTATCTTAGATTATCTTAATTTAGATCCTTCTGAAAGAACATTTTATTAAAATCTGTGAAGCATCTCTCGGCGAATCTTATTCCTATCGACATAACTTCTTCCATATTATTATTCGATTCGCTGTGCTACGTTCCTGAAGTATTTTTAAAAAATTAACTTTTTCAGAAATAAAAATCCCTGACTACAGTTGAACTATCGACCTTGCTTAATGTCGTTACCGTATATTCAGTTTTCTTCTCGGTTTTTTAGCCCTGCTTCCTATTCGCTTCAATGTGAATTCTAATTCCCCCTTACAATCTGCTCATCCTGTTTCTCCAAAATCACTTTTGTTATCAGCAATAACAGATATTTAACCTCTTATTTTAATCATCCTTACAGTCCTTCTTTTTAAGACCTTTTCTAACTCTAAGTTTAACAGACTACGGGAAGTTCGATTTCTCTGTCTTTGGTCTCGACTTCGGAGTCGAAACCGAAGACCGATTTCTTTCTTCCCGCTTTTACCGTACACTTAGTATTTCTTATGCGCATTTTAGGAGTCTGATCGATTTTGTCGATATCATAACTCCTCCATTATTTCCTGCTCCACATTTCTGTTAATGGTGCCGGCGACCGTGGAGCGAGTGTTAGCGTCTCGGCCTTTCATCCGGAGGTCCCGGGTTCGAATCCCGGTCAGACATGGCATTTTTCACGCGCTAAAAAATTGTGTTTTCATCTACTCCTCTGAAGCGATACCTGACGGTGGTCCCGGAGGTTAAAAAATAAATAAAAACTCTGTCAATGATATCATAAGGTTTCTTGAAGTATATAAACACCTCCGACACTGTTTAACTCAAAATGATTTAATATGCTGATGAATTTGAGACTGTTTCGTCATCATATTATCGTTTTTTTTTTTGTTTTTTTTACTCTTGTAATAAATTTTATTTTTGAACATTGTATTTGTATGTGAGGAACTTTAAAAGTTATTTATTTTATAAGTTTTTGTAAATTTTGTACAAGCAGGTTTAAGGTCATTTTAAGATTTAAGTAATTATTTATTCACATTACTAATTAATTTAATTATTTATAAGACATATATATATGTCTTATACATATACAGACACACGCATATGTATTCTATTTTGTACTTCCAAATCTCGGTATATTGTTTAATACAAAACTCTCATCGACTGCACAAGTAACGTTGCGAAATCAAGTGTGATTTTCTTCTAAATTCTTTCAACTTTATTTTTAATTTAAAATAATTATTTGATAACAAAATCGTTTATTAGGGTTGGCTATAGTATTACAAACGATACTTATGTGTTAATTTTCTTAATTTCGTTAAAATTTAAGATATTTTTCTGAAAATTAAGGAAATAAAATTATTTTTTTATTTCCATTATCACCTAAGTTACAAATCAGATTCAGATTCGTGTAATTAATCGCGTTATTGTTATTACATGTTAAAATTATATAATCTTATGATTTGTTTTTTAATGTTAAATTCATTTACTGAAATTGTGGACTAGAACTCCAAAATTGTTATTTACATTTCTTTTTTTTTGTCTTCAGTCATTTGACTGGTTTGATGCAGCTCTCCAAGATTCCCTATCTAGTGCTAGTCGTTTCATTTCAGTATACCCCCTACATCCTACATCCCTAACAATTTTTTTTACATATTCCAAACGTGGCCTGCCTACACAATTTTTTCCTTCTACCTGTCCTTCCAATATTAAAGCGACTATTCCAGGATGCCTTAGTATGTGGCCTATAAATCTGTCTCTTCCTTTAACTATATTTTTCCAAATGCTTCTTTCTTCATTTACTTGCCGCAATACTTCTTCATTTGTCACTTTATCCACCCATCTGATTTTTAACATTCTCCTATAGCACCGCATTTCGAAAGCTTCTAATCTTTTCTTCTCAGATACTCCGATCGTCCAAGTTTCACTTCCATATAAAGCGACGCTCCAAACATACACTTTCAAAAATCTTTTCCTGACATTTAAATTAATTTTTGAAGTAAACAAATTATATTTCTTACTGAAGGCTCGTTTCGCTTGTGCTATTCGGCATTTTATATCGCTCCTGCTTCGTCCATCTTTAGTAATTCTACTTCCCAAATAACAAAATTCTTCTACCTCCATAATCTTTTCTCCTCCTATTTTCACATTCAGTGGTCTATCTTTGTTATTTCTACTACATTTCATTACTTTTGTTTTGTTCTTGTTTATTTTCACGCGATAGTTCTTGCGTAGGACTTCATCTATGCCGTTCATTGTTTTTTCTAAATCCTTTTTACTCTCTGCTAGAATTACTATATCATCGGCAAATCGTAGCATCTTTATATTTTCACCTTGTACTGTTACTCCGAATCTGAATTGTTCTTTAACATCATTAACCGCTAGTTCCATGTAAAGATTAAAAAGTAACGGAGATAGGGAACATCCTTGTCGGACTCCCTTTCTTATTACGGCTTCTTTCTTATGTACTTCAATTATTACTGTTGCTGTTTGGTTCCTGTACATGTTAGCAATTGTTCTTTTATCTCTGTATTTGAACCCTAATTTTTTTTAAATGCTGAACATTTTATTCCAGTCTACGTTATCGAATGCCTTTTCTAGGTCAATAAACGCCAAGTATGTCGGTTTGTTTTTCTTTAATCTTCCTTCTACTATTAATCTGAGGCCTAAAATTGCTTCCTTGTCCCTATACTGTTCCTGAAACCAAATTGGTCTTCTCCTAACACTTCTTCCACTCTCCTCTCAATTCTTCTGTATAGAATTCTAGTTAAGATTTTTGATGCACGACTAGTTAAACTAATTGTTCTGTATTCTTCACATTTATCTGCCCCTGCTTTCTTTGGTATCATGACTATAACACTTTTTTTGAAGTCTGACGGAAATTCTCCTTTTTCGCCTATTTACTTTTATGAAGAAAAAAAAAATAAATACACTTCCACCAGGTGAATCCTGTTAAACCTTTATGTTACAATTCAACAACAAAATGTCATGTCTTTTAATTTTAATTTTTAATTTAACACATAGTACGTAAAATTTCTGTATATATTAGCTGAGATGTAAGCAGTCAGTTGAAATGATAAAATGCGTAGTACCGTTTAACATAAGCGATACTGTTTTGTATGCCTTTAATTTATCTCTCGTAATGCATTTCTTGTACAATAGCCGACTGATATTTCTTTTTAGAAACGTACACGAGATACGCTACACATTATGTAGGTAAGTTAGACTTGACGAAAGAGTTATGAGACATTTTAATAGACCTGTACAATCAGTATTTGGTATAATTTGTTTTCATTGAGTAACAAAAACTGGTTTAAATGAAATTTTTATGTAATTAAAATTATACTTTTTACGTTTAATTTAAAAGTAAAAAATAATACCGTTAAAATATTATAGTTTAAATTATCTTAACTTTCAATTGCTCTTAAAAAAGTGAATACTGTTGATAAATATTTAATCAAAATTAGTGCAGTCGTTCTGGAGTTATAGACCCGTAATAATACTACCCAAATATATTTATCTTTTTCCGGGAGTAGTCGTACTAAAAAATAGGAAATGATTTCATTTTCTATATTCCAAAAATAATTAAGTCTAAAGAAAAGGATAAAAGAAACAAATTGAGTTTTTTCTAAAAATAACCTTTTTTGTTGTAAGTACGCGATTGTATATTTAAATTCTTTTCTATTCTATAAATGGGGAAAAGCAGCGTTACGAAATTAAAACCAAATTACTGTAAGAAATTCTTCAACCGTTAAATAAATTTACTAATTTATAAACCGTTAAATTATTTAATTTCTTATACGAGTAAATAAAAAATAAAATATTTCATCCTATCCCCTGTAAAGTAAGGAACTACGACTTTGTAATTTTCATAACTTTTAAAAGTGTGTGCCTTCTTCCTGAAGTAAGATCGTTTAATTTGTTTTTTCCCTTGAAAATTCCTAAAACATTTATCATTTAAATTTTAATTGATAATTCAAGTCTTGATGATCTCTTTAACGTAATGAATCTCCCTCAATTTAATCGATCCTGTATTTTCTAAACTCAATCTTCACCAGTAATCATTTTAACATGATCGATCTACAATATAAATAATTAATTCATAAAATCGAATGGTGTTTTAAATGTGGTATACATATATAAGATCTGTTCAGAAAATAAACCGTCTTTATTTTTTTAATCTTTAATATTAATTGTACAGATTATTGGGCCTTTACCCCATTTAAATTACTCCCCTCCACTATTCACACTTTTCCCAGCGGACTTTCCACTTCGCGAAGCGGTCCTGGATAGCTTCATTTGAAATGGCTTTTACGAATTTGCTTTAATGTTATAAACAGTTTCAAAGCGGTGTCCTTTCATCACTGATTTTAATTTCGGAAATAAGAAAAAATAGCTAGGAGCCAGGTCTAGCGAGTAGGGATGGTGTGGTAAGATAGTCGTCTGATTTTTGGCACAAAACTTAGGAATCGATAAAGCCGAGTGTGGGGGCGCATCATCGTGGTGAAGGAACCGTGATTTGTGTCGCCAGAACTCCGGTATTTTTTTGCGGGTTTTTTCACGTAACCGTTGTAAAACGCCTCGATAGTACGCACGAATCTGTTTTTTCACCTTGAGGCATGAATTCAAAATGCACAATTCCATTAAAATCTAAAAAACAGAGAGCATCACTTTAACAACCTGACCCTGAAGGGGAAGACACCCGCCATACGACGGATCTAAATGCCAAACCGCTCACTCCGTACCTAGCCCTGAGGGGATTTACCGGAGGTCATCTTCAAACACATCAAGATATATTACATCTTGCCTCAGTTAGGATGCCACCGAAGCGAATCCACATGCGACATTCTCACCGGTGTAATACGCCTATACAGATTCTACTATTAAAACAAGTCTTTAATAAGACCTTACCGATTGAGCCGATTAGCGAAACCCATCCTACGGTAGAGCGAGCCCAACACGTAGTGCCAACGAGAATGTAACAATTAAACAACGGAAACACGAATTACACCGATAAAACAGAAACCTAACAACAACAAACTACAAAAACACCACACGTTAACAAAAATTAACAGCATAAACCCAAAAAAACAACAGTTAAACAAGTAACTAAACACTAATAAACCAAAACCTTATTCTATAACCCAAACAAAAACAAATCAGAACAGAAACCTATTGAAACCTAAACAGTCACAAAATCATTAATCAACTCAAACAAGAAATCAACTCCAGATGCCCTCAGCCTGTGATGCACGTAACTGTAAATCTAATAATCAATTTTGCTACGCAACATATCCCGCGCACGGATGTACGCGGGACATTTATCGATCTGCAATCGTGTAACGCCGACCTCCCAACTCTAGAACAATTAATACAGACTGGAGACCATCCTTACTGCTTGGTCGGGCAATCCTTCACTTGATGATCCTCACCACCACAATAAGAATAAAGTTCCTTTCCTTTACATAGGTTAGCCAAATGCCCTAAACAATTTTACCGGAAACACCTACTCGCTCTCAAATAATCTTTAATCTTAAAAGAATGAAAATCTTCAAATAATCGAACACCCTGATTAAGAAAAGCTTGACGAAACCCCTTTTCTATCTCTACAACATAATACACAGTACTACCACCCTTGTTCTCTGCCCGAAATACAATCTTGAATGCGCCAGCAAACTCTTCAGAGGTGTGACAACTAGTGTTTTGTGACCTTACCGCTTCCAAAAAATCTTTTTCCTCTATACTTCGAGTGACATGGTATATAAACATACGTGGCCTGAGAGGCGTTGTAGTCACCGTCTTTATCGGATGCTGTTTGGTCCTATCGTTGTCCTTGGCTTTTCACGACTAACGGCAGAACCAAACACCTCTTCCACAACCCTCGTGTCAGACCCAGGATCATCATGCTCTTCCTTTACTTTCGCGGTGGTCAGCCTCATAGCAGTCTCAGATGCCATCTTCGATCTATTCCCTTTCTCCATTCTTAACCAGATTTGGATCGCTTCTCTGTCCGACTTGACATCGAATCGAGACTGACGTGCTTTCTTGGGGCATGGAGATCCTTTACCGATCTGTAGTGATGATTGAATTTTTGTCTCGATGTCGTAGCTGTAAACCCGGCTTTCGTCTCCCGTTATGATCCTTTGTGTGAATGTTTCATCTCTTCAGCGCGTTCAAGAAGTTGCCGACAAACGTCCACTCGATGTTCATTCTGCTATTCGGTCATCAAACGAGGAACAATCTTTGCCTGCGACTCGATACGTGTTCAATTTTCCAGTCAAGATGTCACGGCATAATCCGATCGAAATGCTAACCTCTTCTGCAAGTTTTCTGACAGTCAATCGGTGATTTGCACGCACCAGATCGTTGATTTTCGGAAAGCGGGAGTCATCAGTTGAAGTCGAAGGCCTTCTGGTCGAGGGTCATCTTCAGTTGTCTGACGAGCACCTGAAAACCATTTGTAACATTGCGTACGACCCAGATCATCATCTCTGTATGCTTGTTTCAAATGTTGAAACGTTTCTGTGAACGTTTTCCCGTTTCACACAAAATTTTGTGTTGTATCGTTGCCCCAACAATCGCTACTAACACTTAGACACGTTGCACTCGAATAGTAATACAAAAACTAAACGAGATATCAACAATCCAAGAACATGTGGTTAAAGAGAAGATTATGTGGAACACAATGTTGCCAACCGCACGTCACTAAATATCTCCGTTGGAAATAATTAAAAATGTAATTGAAAATAATTACAGAGATCAAAACAGACCTCGTATATATATATATATATATATATATATTCCTTTTTATATTTAACTCATTAAAATGTGTCCTACTGGAAAATTTGAAGGCAAAAGTTCGTCTTTTAATTGGTAGATTTGCTAACTGTGATTAAAAAGATTGACCTGGATTATTATTATTATTATATTATTTTATATGACAGTCTATTATGTTGTCACGATTTTACACACGTAAACTAATTAGAAAAAATTTGACGATCAGTATTCACATTAACAGTGTGTAAATTGACGACGGTTTGCCTCTAAATATATCAGTCGTTTTTAATAAACTCCTTGCTTTTGAAATTCGTTTTCGCCGCTTAGTAAAAAGTAAGGGAACTCTTTGCAATTATGATTAGAAGAGTGTCCTATTTTGGAACTAGTATTACAAGACATATTATCTAATCTTTACTGTAGATTAACATTAAATAAAAAGTGAAAGGACAAAGAGGTGTTCGCAGGAAAAGAATTTAACGGTTGAAGAATTTGTTACACCAGTTTCGTTTTAATTAGACAATTTTTCCCCCGTTTATAGAATGGAAAAGAATTTAAATATTTGATCGTTAACCTACAAGAGGGAAAGAGGGATTATTTTTAGAAAAAAAACCCAATTTTTTTCTCTTGTCCTTTTTTTAAATTTAATTATTTTTGGAGTTTCGAAAATTAAACCGTTTTGAATTTTTTAGTCCAATTACTCCAGAAAAAAGGTAAATATATTTGGGTAATATTTTTACGTGTCTATAACTCCAGACATTTTTCTTTTTGTAAAATTCCTTAATTATATTATGCTAGAAAGGAAGTAATAAAAATTAAAAATATATTTGTTTTATATCGTGTACAGAAATAATGAAAATAATAAAAATAGTTGAAATAAATTTTTCAGATCGTTTAATAATCGATAGATATGAATCTGTATTTCTTTACATAGTACATAATCTTCGTTGCTTTCCTCTAGAGTAGTGATTGTCTTTAAATAGACGTTAACTCTCGAAGGTTCTGAGGAAACACGTCACCTCGACTGAAAACAACATGAACCGTTAAATTTGAATAATTCTTTTAATAAATACGCTGGAAATACGCTGAAATGTAGTAGAAATAACAAAGATGGACCACTGAATGTGAAAATAGGAGGAGAAAAGATTATGGAGGTAGAAGAATTTCGTTATTTGGGAAGTAGAATTACTAAAGATGGACGAAGCAGGAGCGATATAAAATGCCGAATAGCACAAGCTAAACGGGCCTTCAGTAAGAAATATAATTTGTTTACATCAAAAATTAATTTAAACGTCAGGAAAAGATTTTTGAAAGTGTATGTTTGGAGTGTCGCTTTTGAAATGTGGTGCTATAGGAGAATGTTAAAAATCACATGGGTGGATAAAGTGACAAATGATGAGGTATTGCGGCAAATAGATGAAGAAAGAAGCATTTGGAAATATATAGTTAAAAGAAGAGACAGACTTATAGGCCACATACTAAGGCATCCTGGAATAGTCGCTTTAATATTGGAAGGACAGGTAGAAGGGAAAAATTGTGTAGGCAGGCCACGTTTGGAATATGTAAAACAAATTGTTAGGGATGTAGGATGTAGAGGGTATACTGAAATGAAACGACTGGCACTAGATAGGGAATCTTGGAGAGCTGCATCAAACCAGTCAAATGACTGAAGACAAAAAAAAAAAATACGCTGGAAATGTTTTAGAGAAATAGTTAAAAATTTGTATACTAGAAATCGTGAAATCATACGTGCATATATTCCCAGGCTACAGAATACTGGGATTAGACGGTCCGTTTCTTTCTGTTAAATATTTTGTTAAACGTTAAGTTTTCCTGTCGATTCGAAATACTTTTCTATAACATATGGTTTTTTTAAATTTATTGTTTTAAGCGTAAAACTGCAGGACATATCTGTCCTAGACTTTTTTATACATACGATACAAGTCAACATTTTAAATAAAAGGAGAACGAGTGGGAGTTTTTTGTTTTCGAGAGTAATGTTGCTACTATACAGCGAGTCCGTTCCGCGAATAGAGTACAGGAGTAATAGAGTAAAATTTGTATTGCTTAGTATCATTTTCATTTCCGTGAGCGCAGTATGCTGATACGCAGCCGTGAATTTGGCTCGTTTAAGAAGGAGAAGAGAAATCATTTCAATCCTCGCTTTTCGTTAGTAAGCCTAGCAAAGAGTATGTGTTATTCTTAAGAACGGCTATTCGGGAACAACTTGTGACTTACGGCACTAACATGTTGATGTAGATTTACTTAGCGGCCAAAACTTTTGGTTTACTTTTAAAATCCTTTTTATTTAAATTTTGAATCGTTGTTTATATATAAGTTTAAATTTAATTAGTCTCTGATGTGTGGAAATAGTAAGTTGTTTTTTTTAGTATTTATCCAAAAAATACTTATTTTAACATGAGGTCAACGTTATTCGATATAAAAAAAGTTTGACTTTTTATAAATCCAGTATGCAACGTATAAATCCAGTGGAACGTACGGTGGTTCGTTTTTTTAAAATTTTTAAAAGGAATGTTTTTAAATCTACGCTGACGTTTTAGCTGAACAGGTGACGGCGTGTACCTATTGTGTTAGACGATTTAAACTGCGTATAAAACATAGTATAGAAAGTATTAATAAAAATTATTGAGATGAGGGAACAGGTCAAGGAGAACAAGATTTTTGTATCTTATGTTGTAGTTTTTATATATATATATATAACACAATTAATACGTGTATTTTCAAATCCGCAACTAGCTCATGAAGCTGCGGCAAACGAACGAACAACGAAATAGAAACAGATTGACGTACCAGGTTTGAAGGTCACCGACCACAGCTACCTGAAGACAAACATGCGGCTGTTTCTATTTCGTTTAATTACTGTTACCGACTAAACCATTACTAGTGATATAAATAACTTGTCGATTAGGCATTAAATAACATATATTATCGGTAATTATAAGTAGCACACGGCAGTACTTGAATTAGGTCTTTCGTTCGATTCGCTGTTTATTTTTCCGAGTGTTAGATTATCTATTATAGATAAATATGTGTCAAATTTTTTGTTTGAAGCTCCTTTTCCGATCGACAATTTCTCTTTTCTTGTAGGAATTTTTATTTAAACTTTACAGGAAGATCTATTAAAACGCTCGAATGTTTATAATTAAGACGATCGCTTTAAGCGAGTATTTAAATATCGATGATGATTTATACCGGCTGTTAATAGAATAATTTAATTCCGATTTTCTACACATCGCAGTTATAATAAATATTCTTTATTGTTATATTCTGTACGTTATATAATCGTAAACGTGTGCGTTAAAGTTTTTATTATTTCTTGTATTATAAACGTTTTATAATACAAGACCTTTAAGGCATATCTTTACGTCAGAAAATATGACATAAAATATCCAAAGAGGTCTTAAAAAGATTTGACGTGATCTATTATTATTATTATTATTATTAATAATAAATGTTTTACAGAACTGTTACTTATACTCTACTGTATATTATGTATTACGCAGTTTTTTGTTCAAAGGTAGGATCAGATAAAAATACACTAGTATAAAACATTACAGAGCTATTTCGCATACCGGTGAATTTCGACAGATCAACTTTTACGCTCTGTCGTATGTATTTTATACTGTCTATAGTACGTACGGTAGTATGTAATGTATTATAATATCTACTCTGATTAATTAATCGCCTATATATTAACCT
Organism: Lycorma delicatula; assembly: GCF_047948215.1. Taxonomy (NCBI): domain Eukaryota; kingdom Metazoa; phylum Arthropoda; class Insecta; order Hemiptera; family Fulgoridae; genus Lycorma; species Lycorma delicatula. The sequence goes on along the minus strand of NC_134459.1, from coordinate 7,754,231 downwards.
ATTAAAAGTTAAAGTTTGACGTACACGTTAACTTACAACTAAAAATCGTTTTCGTTAACCTCAGCAGTCTTCATTTTGTATTGAAGATGTTAAGTTATGCGGAGTAATGAAAATTTTACGACTTATACGTTATCTCAGTAAATTAATCTATTAGTAAAATCTAATAATAAGATATGACTATCCGTGAACGTTTAAATTTGTTTTTATTACAGATTTAAACGTTTTTAACCTTCTTGTAGTGATCTGACCGATCAGCTTTTTCTACTTAAGTCGCGGGTACTTCCATGCACACAATAATGGAATGTTGATCATTCCGATTTGATCGTTCGGATTTTTATGTATTTTTATTTATTTTTTTTTAGTAAGACACAGAGATGTTGTAACGATTTGCATAATAATCCCTTTGTAGAAGCGGAAACCGTTAACGTGATTTTCTTTTCGTATGCAATTATTCCATTACGTGATATCAGATTTCGCTGCGGTAAATTATCGAGTAGGTTTCAAGTGTAGGAAACTTCTAACGGTTCAACATTTTTTTAATTAATTGTTTTTATCAAAGATTTTTTAAAAATTGTATTTTTTGCGTAGTACTTCGGCACTTAATTTTAAGTTCGTTTTAATAACAGATGTTAGTAAGAAGATCTTAGGTTTCAAAGATGTTGATTTCAATTCTCCAGATTTTCTTGCTATTTTAATCCAGAATTTAATCGCTATTTTTTTTTATGTAGACTATCGAGTGCATTTTGAGACAATTATTTTTGTATATAGAGTGATTCAGGAGGAAAGGGCAATAATTTGGGAACCGATTCTAGCTTGAAAAAAAGGAAAAACTCTTCATATAAATGTATGTCCGAAAACGCTTTATTATCGAGTTTTGGCTAGCGAAAAATTTCGCCCAGATTTCAGTTCCCCCGTTGAAATGAGGTCTTACTGCAATTTTTAAGGCGTTATGTAAGGGGTAACTTTGATGGTTTCTTATATTTCTTCAACTGAAAATCGAATAAAACAGGTCTTAGAACTGTATCTTCGTAGGTTTCACGACATCCAACGTAAAACAGAAAAATTCGGTGACGAAAAGAAGGTTTGAAGTACGATAAATTTCTTAAAAGGCTAAAAAATGCGTAAAGTTTATTATCAAAACTTGTAGAAAATTTATGTAATAAAGTCTACTAAAGAAAAAAATGAACATTTAATATTTTTTTCTTAAAAAACAAATTTTTTTATTGTTAATCGTTTATTATTTAATCAGTTTTTTATTATTAAAAACAAAACTTATGGTAAAATGGTATGACTGTAAAATTTGAACATCTGTTTTTGACACCTGTGTGTTTGAAAGTAATTTTAATACTATTCACTGAAGTGATAAAATTGCGGTTATATATTAGTAATAAACGTTAGGCGGTTTTAATTCTCATATGTGCAACAAATATCAACGTTTTCTAACCACGGTGTATGGATGGTTATATTTCAACAGTTATAAATGGTTACGTTTTGTGTTTTTTAAAACGGCATCGCTACTATTTTAAAACATTCCAAGGATAAGCAGAGGTTTATATCTAGAAATCCTGACTTGATTAATTTATGAAACAGATCTGTCTTTTTCTATCGATATATCTCTCTCCCTGAAACGTTCCAGATGTTGCTAAATCAATTGGTTGGAAGGACTGTAGTTTATCGGTGTTCCCAAGGATCTAATGTTATGTTAATTACATTATGGGGTAGACCTTTTAGCGCTATTTTGCTAAAAAAAAAAAAAATTTTAGTAATACTGATTTACAATTCTAAATTGTAAGGCGGAATTAGTATTATGAACTGGGAGCATGTAGTAAATGAATGGGATATTTAAAAAATTTAAAAGAATGTTTGTTGGAAAGATCTGTTGGCGAGTACGGAAACTAATGATTTTATATCAAAATTAGAGCATTTGTAATAAATAAATAATGCCTTTAAATTTTCCTTGACCATGGCATCTCGTGAGTATGATCTACATTTGTCAAGATTAGTACTATATTGGGATATCATCACCCGATTTAGAAACCGAGCTTCAACTTGTGCAGTGATATAATTTTACGGGTTTACCTTATGCATTTACGGTATACCTGTCGTTAACTGAGATCGCTAAAGAAATGAAAAAGTATTAAAAATTAGAGGCCTTTGAGAGCGAGGTTACAGGCCTATAATGCATTATCTCCTACAGAAAAAATTATGTAGTTAATTTTTTTACTTTCATACGTTAACTGACCGAGATAAATCTATGGTGCTTATATAATTGTTTTCTTTGAAGGTATTGATGTTTATTTATTACGTACAAATAGTACTTTTGGTTAGCGTTAATGTTTTACTCGTATAGATTGTTGCCCCGTACATGCCGCAGCAGCGCTGGGCGGCCCACCAAGGGAACCGCTGGACGCGGATCCCCGCGTTTAGCGCTGAGATGGCCAAACCCTTCACCAGAAAATCAGCGACTTCCGAGGACCTCAACCTCTTGGAAGTACGTGACGTTTTACTTAATGCGTCCGTATGCAGAAACGAAACTAGGGAACAGATATTGACCCTGGTATTGGCGACGACCTGTTTTCCCGCCGGGTATAAGAGAGGCCCGTTCTTCGAGCTGAGACGGACACGGTCTTGAACTGTTTGAAAGAAGTGTTTTGCCTTTGGGGCTGTCCTGTAGCCCTCCTGACAGATGAGAATGCACCGAGAAGCGGAAGCAGTTGTGCCGCCATCGACACGTTGGAAACCGGACTACATATTAAACCCTCCACGGGCAAATCCCTTGGAGCATCGCAACGAGGAAGCGAAAAAGATACTTTGAATAGCCGTCGAGTAGGATTTCCAACATTAAACCAGGAATAAGTGTGCCGCAAATGCGGTTCCCATTAAAATATCGGGCCAACGCCACGACCGGGACGCCACCAGGTGAATTGCTCATCGGGAGACTGTTAAAGAGACCCGGGACTGGCAGCATCCGAAAGCAGGAGAACTGCCTCAACCCGCTGAGGAAAGAGGAGAAGGCAACATCACACCAAAAGGTTTACTGTCAAAAAACGTTCCTGCACGACAGAGAAGAACAACCGATATTTAAAATGGACGACCAACTGTTCGTCAGGCAGCACGACGGTCCTGCTGGTGACGGTCGATACGCAGGATTCCAGGCTCCATAGAAAAGCCTGTACACTGTGTAACGTAGAGAACAAGTTTACAAAATCGATCCGAAAGGGAATGGAATGCAAAGTTGGCAGGAGTTTATTACTCCCTACTTTATCGCAGAACCTGGACAGAGTCCCTTGCTGCTGGATCATTCTAATCGGGCTTGGTTTTTAAAAGAATTATTTTAAATCTCGGTTCTAATTTTCTCAAGTTTTGTATTATTATTTTAGTGAATTTAAGACGGATTTAATTGCATTCCAATTCCGAAAGGCATCCGCTTAAAACCTGCGCACCGTGCCCTGATGACTAAATTACAGCGAGATCCATCAGATCTGGATCCGTATACGCCCACCTATACGAGAGGGGGAGTTGTTTACTTACATGCTGAGCTTTACATCGGCGAGTGCGTCGATAGCCGTTCAGATGTCAGCGGAAGTAGAATATACCTAAGTATATATATATATATATATATATATATATATATATATATATATATATACATATACTGTAACTTTAAGGATAAGGTATCGGTCAACTGCTTTACCTTTTGACGAGAAGTAGAATTTCAACCCCTACTTTTGGGGAGTGTCCCAGGGATTGTAACTCAGACATTTTAAATGATAACACTCTTTGTGTGAGTGATCATTTTAAGGGTCCGTTAAAGACAAGAAAAATGGTATAAATAAAAAGTCTGTACGATGTCTGTACTCTAAATAGCGGCGGGGTAATGCATAGATTTTGAAAAAATATTACATTTGTAGTTTAAGGAACTGTTATCGCAAATAAATAAATTTATAAAAATTTCATTAAATGGATATTATCGATGTTAAAATAATGTTATGATTAATAAATATTTTTTTAAAAATAAATTTATTCGATATCAATTTAATCAAATTTTTATAAATTTATTCTTTTGCGATAACAGTTTCTTAAATTATAAATATAATTTTTGTTCAATATCTGTACATTATCCCGCCGCTATTTTGAGTACAGACGTCGTACCGACTTTCTATTTATACAATTTTTCTTGTATTAAAGGAACCTTTAAAATTATCAGCCCCACAAAGGGTATTACCGTTTAAAATATCTTAGTTACAATTCCTGGGCCGCAGCCCAAGAATGGGTTGAAATTCTGATTCTCGTCAAAAAGTAAAGCGGTGACCGATGGCATATACTGAAATTTACATTATTCTGTCCGGAATGGTTTTAAAGTTGTCGAGGTGTTTCCGTAGTTTTTACTCGTTCTGCATCGTATATATAAATTTAGAATAATTTCTTTTGTAGAACAATAAAAATATTATTTAACGGTCGGATGAAAATAAATAATAAACCGTAAACTTTTAACGTTTATTTCGCTTGAAAATACCGAAACAAGGTGTATTTTGTTATTTAAATTGTTTCACAAACTTTTTTGACGTAAAACTTTCACTACATCCTTCCCGCCTTCTTCCGCTAACAATTCTTGAAAATAGGTTTACTGAAAAGAACTGTGTTTTTTTTTACAGATGCTTTGTTATTTGATTAATCGTCTCTTTTTTGAAAAATCACAGCTCACGTACGTGATTTATTATTTCTGTTTTATACTGCTCGTTAAATAATTTGTTAAAATATATTAATTTAATTTAAACATCGGTTACTTTCCATAATAATGAAGCTAATATAGAAATGTATGTCCTACAAATTTTAAATTATCGTCAAAGTTCATCTCTTTTCAGAAATTTATGACGTCATAAAATTATAGTATACCTTTATAACGTATTATCTTAGTTTCTTATAACTCGGTATAAAAAAAAAACCGTACATTTGAAAGGTTTCGGATTAAAAAATTCTCTTGCCCGCTACACTCCGATTTAAAACTTTGCAATATCGTTATTATAAATCGCAAAGAAGATTACCGGATTAGTAATCTTCAGCTTGAATTTAATTTCTCCAAGAATATTAACTCGTTAAGCTTTCTTTCTCTACGTTCGCACGCATCGTATACCACGCGTTTAAGTATATTGTAACATAGAATATACACGTACAGTAAGTGTGTAATATGTTTCTATTTATACATATTTTAGTACTGTTTTTAATAAGTTTTGGGAAATTATTTTTAAATATACTATGTAGGACTTACCTCGCCTTCGATCATGTGGAAACTTTTCAAAATTTTACTCTATTTGGTTATTATTTTGAAGGCCAGATTTTTTTCGGTTAGTCTTATTTTACTGTAATATGAAATAAAATGCCAAGATTTATTTTCAGTATGTAATTGAATTTTACAATTTATTCATTTACCTTTTATAAAAAAAAAGAAAAGAAAGTAATTTATTTATATATTTCTTATTTGGTCATTTCTTTTTTAATTGCTATTTTCCGGTGATTGTTCTTTTATAATTTCTATTTTACTGTTTGAAATTTTGTACGTTTAGGAAACTAGTCTTAGAACTTTAGGTTGTCAGTTTTGAAACTTGCAAACCTTAAATCGGCGCAAAGTTTAAAACTACCGTAATGATTTTAAGCATCCGTTAAAAGAATAGAAAGTTATGTCTGCAATGTACAATACAAATGTACAATAGTAATCGATATTTTTACTATTAATTTATAAAATTGCGTAGTGTAAAACGCAGAAGAACCGTTTAGAAAAAAACCTAAAAATGACCGTCATCACATCATTAAAAATCAAATATTATTTTTTATTAATTTGTAATTGTTACGGTCTTTTAGACTATAAAAATTTATTTATTTTTGTAAAAATTAATTTTAAATAAATTAAATTAAATTAATTTTTATGCCATTAAAAATCTTTTTAATTTTAACGAATAATTTGCTAAGCGTCGTTCATTGTTTCAAATAAACTATTAACGGTACGTTTGGCTCGTCTTATTTATAAGTGCGCGTTCACATTAAACCGTGATTTACATCGATGTATTTTAGTAATACACGATTACTACTCGCCGTAATAACTGAAGGCATTGCTTTGATGTACAGTGACATCGCAACTGCTATGTAACTGTTAAATGAACATTGTCGTTCGTGTTTACATTAAATCATAACACCTTTGCAGAATAGTATTACGGATATGCAACCCAGACGTACGTAGTACGTAATGTTAACTTGTAACTCTTGATAGCTAATTTAATCGGTAACGGCTGTAGTTTGAATAATCGTAAAATTGAATCGGTACGATTTCAAATTTTTTAAATTATTTTCGTCGATGAGAAAATTTAAAAGCTTTTTATAAATTTTGTATTTTTCCTCTTTTTTACTTGCGTGGCAAATCGTAACCGTTTCATATATAAAAAATGCGATTCAAATAGTTTAAATATTATTGTAATTCTTAAATTTTTATCGATTGTCTTCCTACAATATATATATATATATATATTTTTTTTAAACATACGTTCTATATCCTTCATAAAGTGGACCGACTTCGATGATTCTTTTCTTTACTCTTAGTGAAAGTTTCTTTGCTGGTCCTTTTATCAAGCTTTCCTTCATAACTTTGGTAAAAGGTCCTTTTAGACGAAAAATTTATTGCTTACATCAGTGATTTTGGGATATCTTTTTGTATGTCTTCATTATGGGTTATTATATTGGATTATTATAGCGTGACGGTAATCTAACAACACGCTTATATTTAAAAGTATTTAATTAACGCAAAAATGAATGAAAATTGTTTGGAAAATTCAGGATAAAAGGAAAATAATAATACAGATCCTAAATTCTAAATCGCTTTATTTCACGTATCGTCGTTCTTTGCTTTTTTTTTATTATTATTTACTTTATTTTTTTAATCAAGAAGGCAGTTTCTCGCCGTTCGTTTTCTGCAAATCGCTTCTTTTCACCCAGACTAATATCGGTTTTTCGGTCTAATCAGTTTTTGTACGTGAAATTTCAACTGAGAAATTAAAAATAAAATAATCCTTAAAAAATAAATTCGTTATAAACGTATTAAAAATTAAAAAATAATTCTTGTATTTTTAATTTTTTCTTATAAGAATACTTTTTAATACTTTCTTTTTTAATTAAAAGATCCTGTTATTCTTTTTTTATAGGTATCGAAAGGAAGAAAGTATCCCGATCTGAATTTTATGAATTTTTAGAGAACGCAATTTCTCATATTTTGGCCCGTTCAGCCAGGAAATTGTAAATAACTGCATAAAGTGTAGTTTATTCGAAATATAATGAAATGTGATACCGCGTTCCACATTTTCAAGTTAAAATATTTTGTCGAAAATGTCATATCATGACAATTACGGGAGATACAGTTCTGGGACCTGAGTTAATCGATTTTTCACGTCGACACACATTAGAAACCATCAAGTTTACCTCTTTTATAAGCCTTAAAATTTTCACAGCGGGAACTGGAATCCGGGCCAAAGTTTTGCTCGCCGTAACTCGATAACAAAGCAGTTAGATTTTTCGAGGTCCGCTTATTTCGGATATTCGTTTGCGTGAGATTTTTTTCTTATTTCAAGCTCTAGAAATAGTTTCCAAATTATATTCTTACCTTCTGAATCACTCCGTAGACAAACCATTACAGTTAAAAGCTTGTAAATTTTTATTCGTAGCGAATTAATTATTCGCTAACGTATATAATATTCATTATAAAAGGCACGTTAATTAAAAGTATTAATTTTAATTAAATATTAACCTTAAATCGAAATAAATGTATTATTTTTTACTTTTAAAAATTAATTAAATAGAATATTTTAAGAAAAATTTGTACGAAGCAAAGAGAAAATAAACAACCATTGTAAAATTAATTTCTATGAAAATTCTTTTGGCAAAATGAAACTAACCGTAAAATGTAAACCTTACGGATTGGCGGACGTTTTTTAAACAACCCGAGTGCAGATGATGGAATGCAATGTCAACGGTGGTTCTCCCCGTTTGGATAATTTCGGTTTTAAATGTTTTTACAGAAATATATCTGTGAAAAATATCAATGTATTAACAGTAACCTCTAACCCCTTAAAGAAATAATTCAGGGACATTTTAAATTTCATATCACAGTAAAGGTATGCGACCTTTACTGTAGTTTACTGTGAGGTATGTAAAATTTTATTACAATAAATTCAGACACTATTTAGGTGTAATGATTTATTTCACATTATTTTTTTCAGTTAAATCGACTGAATCTATTTAAATATAATTTCATATAATAAGAATACACGTGTACTGTGATATGAAAACTAAAATGCACCTTAATTATTCGTTAAGGGATTATTGTTAAATCCATTGACAATTTTTTTTTCAGCTTCTGATTTCATCGGTAAAGTATAAATTTCTCCTCTTTAACACGTAATTATGAAATTTTTCTATTGAATTTTACTTTACCGTCTAGGTACCGCTGCAGTATATCTATAGCTGCAGAAGGGAAAGTAATGTAATCGGTCCAATTTGGGCATATGCAGTTTTCACCGGATCTTGACCTTTTCATATCTAACGAAACCGGATGGAAATTTTCAGGATATAATATGTTCGTATGTACGTGTGTTTTTGGTGTCGGGCTTTAAATCCCCTTACATCTCCAGAACTACTGGACAATGGATTACTTCTATATATGGGGTATTGATGCCATTAAATTTTCAACTTAAAAGGTTAAGCGGGTGAGGCTGTAGAGCAAGGTCACCGTCAGTATTTCGACATTTTGCCTAATTAAAGTCATATTTTCTTAGGCACCTTTCTTTGTTAACGATTATAAAATAACAATATTTGCAAAATCACACTCCCACCCCAAAAAATAATCTAAATTATTGCTACGTTGTAGCATCACAGGTGAGCGGTGGAAACCCACCGGGTTTGTCTAGTGGTGAACGCGTCTTCCCAAATCAGCTGATTTGGAAGTCGAGAGTTCCAGCGTTCAAGTCTTAGTAAAGTCAGTTATTTTTACACGGATTTGAATACTAGATCGTAGATACCGATGTTCTTTGGCGGTTGGGTTTCAATTAACCACACATCTTAGGATGATCGAATTGAGACTGTTCATGACTACACTTCATTTACACCCGTACATATCATCCTCTGAAGTTTTATCTGAAAGCTAATTACCGGAGGCTAAACAGGATAAAGAAAAGGTGAGCGGAGGAATTAAATAAATTTATAATATTTAAAGTGTAAAAACGTAACTCGGGTTGATCAAGTCTCGAACTCGATCGCCCGGTCGATTCGGTACCTAATGAGTTAAGCCTCGTACGCCAACCGTTCAAGCGAAACTTGTTCAACGTAAGTTATGAAATTACATTAGTCTAGTTAGTGCTGACCGTCGCCGCTAGTACTGTTACACCCGCGCGAATTAAATACGATATGCGCGCACGCTTTAGTTAGAATCATTGAATTAAATAAACGAAAAAATATTATATTTAAATAAAACTATATATATTTAAAATTAAGTTGTATTAAGTTAATACAGAAACAACCCACAGTTGTGGGAAACTGTGATGTCGGAACGCGTCATTAGCTGCGTGACCGGAAAGTCCTACAACTGTGTTGTCAGCTTTTTATCTTGTCAAGAGAGCACATCTCTGAAGATACCTTTAGTAATAATGTAATTATTATTGTATTAATCAAAAAGCATCTTCATCCTTATTTCATAACGTTTGTTCGTTTCAGTTTGACTTTTGGGTCTAAAATTATTTTATTATTATTTTCTAATTACGTCTTATTCAGGGTGGACCGCTTGTAGTAGAGGATACTACTTGCGTAGTAAAAGAGTTTTGAAATAAAGAATTACGCGAAGTAATATAAACGATTTGAAGATTTATTTATTTGTCGTCATCATTGTTATTGTCGAATAGTTATAGCGTAATTATTTATAAGTTGTCGTTTAGCTATACTTTCACGGTAAATGTAATTTACTAAGTACTTCTTGTGAAACGAAAAAAATTGGTTAAATTAATCTTGGTCACACTCGGTCGTAGTTATATTTTTGCGTTTCTTGCTCACCGCTTTATTCATATGCGGTTCTATTTTTATATATGCTTATTAGAAATAAAAATTAAGCTATTAACTTAAAAAAAAATAAAAATAAACAATAAACCAAATGTAATTTTACAATAATATTAAGTAGTTTTTTGTTGGAATCTTTGAAATCTTTGCGCGGGCGTGTGTCTATATATATATATATGTAATTTTTTCCGTAGCATTTTCCTGTACAACGGTTTCAGCCGCGTAGTAATTCGTTGGTTGTGTAAACTGTATACATTAATTGCCGGATAACCAAGTATTGTTAAGTAGTTCCTTTATTTACTTTTAAATTTACATTGAATTCTTCATTACCTCATGTTACAGTAGTTTCATACTTTTAGTTATGTTCACATTTATATATATGTGATATATGCTCCGTAGCTAAGAACAGACGTAAATCTGCTCTAGCTAGAGAGCATATAATACCAAGCTCTACAACGTAGTATTGTTATTTCTTAAACATTTTAAAGGAAAGTGAAAATTCATACAATTAATAATTTTAACAACGATTAAAACCACCTGGTTCATTAAAAAATAAGAAGGAAGATGTTTACAGGAGATGTTTACATTTAAGCAAGAGGACGAAAAAAACAAATGAATCTGATCACTCCAATGAACTATTAATATTTTTAAAAGGACTTAAATACTACGGACGTCTTTCTATGCATTTTAATACCGTTAGGCAGGATAATTAGCACAGAATTGAATTACAACTTAATTCTTCACTGTTAACGAGAAAGAATTAAGGTCAGAATTGAATTGCAGGTATTTTTATAACTTTCTTTTACCGTTTTAACAAATTAAAAAAAACTTGTTATAGAAGGTTAAATTTTTAGCCCTTTGGAAATATTGAAAAGGTATATGAAAAAATGTTGAGGTTTTTACTTGTCCAATTTTCAAATTTTCCATCATACCGTACAGTGTACATGCCCGATGGATATATATATATATATATATATATATATATATATATGTGTGTGTGTGATTAGAACTCATCGCTTTCATTTTATGATTGATGGACTTTAGCGACCACCAAGTTAGCGCTAGAAATCGATTCGCTCTCATCGGTAATGCGGGTTACCCATGTCGATGATGCAGGCTGGTTTTAACGTAACGTTGCTCAGCATTTTAAATGTTGAAAATCGTTAATTATTTGTTTCGATCGTTCCTAACGATTTACTTTATATTTGTAGACTATTCGTATTTCAATAAGATTTTTGTTAACGTATTAATATTTTGGCCGATCGTTAAAATTTCGTCTCGATTGGAGATATCGGTTAATATTTTATTTCTAACGTAATTTGAATTATTACATTTCTGGTATTCATTAAAAGCGGAGGTTTTTGTTCTTTTGTTAGGATAATTATATTTAGTATAGGCCTGATTAGCGTGGAAAATATTGATCTTTCTTTCATTTAAAATATTAATTAAATCGTACATTTTACATAGGCCTCTGAACGATAAATACACATGTGCAAAATAGTATACGTTTTAATGAATATTTACGTGTAAATAAAAACTACATTTAGTTAGAGGTAACCGTAATTATACGTCAATTGTAACAGGTGTTGTTATACATGAACCGTTTTGTAATGAATGTATTACAGAGCGAATGCGATTTCAATAGAACATATTGTTTACAATATTTTATTCTTCGTATTCTCTCATAATTTACGCTTAATATTAAATATGTTTTCACTGTTATTCTTTTTCTTAAATTTTTTGCTAAATAATACATTAAAAACAGATATATTCTGAATGAAATGTTTATTTTATTCATCTCTCTACCAGTCTTCTAGCTTTAAAAAACCCATTATTATTTTTTTAAATAAATATCTAAAAAAATAGCAATACCCGATTTATCAAACTATATTTTCCAAAAAAAAGAAGAAATTTCGATTAATTTATTTGAAATTATCTTAATCCACGAGCTTTTATTTTTACGAACGTACAATATTTGTTAATAAAAATAGTTACTTATTCTTAAAGAACAATATCTCTATATTATTGTTCTTTAAAAATAAGACAAGACTTTGACCCCGGAGGGAAGACACCCGCCTTGTGACGGATCCCCGGCCGTCACGTCACCCCCTCCGTGCCTAGCCCTTAGGGATTTTACCGGAGGTCATCTTCGAAATCCTCAAGACATATTTCAGTCTGGCCACTGTCAAGATGCCACCGATGCGAATGCCACAAGCGATAATCCCATCGGTATATCACACCTAACCCGGATCCAACCGACAAAGATTCTTATAGGTCCTAAACAGGACCGTCCGATTGAGCAGACCTACAATCCTAACCGAGCTCAACACGCAAAACAGGCTCTAACTATTGAAAAATTAAAACTTAAAACAAACAATAAACAACGAATATAAAATTAATTTCTCAAACATGGTACCGCTGATATGTTAAATGAATAAATTATTTATAATACAATCCAACTTACCAGACCTTATGTCTGGTACCTTATGTCTGATAGAGTACCTTACGAAAGATCTAAAGTATATATCAACGTCCTGGTAAGGTGGATTGTATTAATTGTTAATTTATTAAATATAAAATTGTAAAATAAAGAAAACCGAAACACCTAACTCAAACTAAAACACGAAACACAGAAATACTATGCCAAAGGTAATCAGTAACATAAGAAAAATTGAAACAAACCTAAAATACACCTAAAGCAAACCTAACGAAACGCTAAAAAAAACACCCAAACTGTAAACGTTAATCCGAGAAAAAAAGCCTGTTAAGCACAAAATAAAACAGACGAGAACAAATATAACCCTCTAATCTAAGCAAATATAAAACGTCAGACACTAACACGATCCGTAACGTGAAACATAGAAATAAAAACTATCCAATAATAGCACGATGAAACAAACAAACCTAAAACCAACCGACCTAAAATAAACCTGAAAGAAATATAACTAACCAGACTAAAACAAACTCATCAAATCGCATAAGATCTACTCCTACTTCTCTGATCTGTTTAAACTCTAAGGAGATTAAACGCTAAATGAAAACGTATAATACAGTACTAAACTGAACATGAACGTTAAACCACAACAATAATGAGAATATACAAGGTGCGACAATAAATTAATGAGACTGATTTTTCTTTGCAAGATGTGGCAACCCTGCAGCTTGCTTAGGCACACCATCTTTGACCTTGGTCTATAAGCTACTTCTAGTCCAAGCGGCACATTGATGCAACTGTTCGGTCGTGAGTTGTGCTGTAATAAGTGAACACGTACGTGTTTGTGTCTCTCGTCACAGAAATGAAACCGCAAAATATTGCGCGACGGTATGCCATTTCTTTTTGCGTTAAATCGGGTGAAAACGCGACGACAACTTACGGTAAGCTTCAGAAGGCTATCGGAGAGGAGGTCAAAGAGCTCAAGTTTTTCGGTGGCATAAAATCTTTAGTGAAGGCAGAACGAATGTTGAAGATGAAGACCGCTGTGGACGACCGTCAACCTCACACACAGATGTCAACTTGACCAGGGTGCGTGAAATCGTACGATCTGATCGAAGATTATCCGTGAAAATGATTGCAGGAGAACTCACCATCGAACGAGAAACGGTTCGTCTAATATTAACTGAAGATCTTGGTAAGAGAAAGATTTGTGCAAAAATGGTCCCCAAAAATCTCACACAACATCAGCGAGAAACACTGATAAATGTGGCAGCCGATCTGTTACAGCAAACGGAAATCGATACAGATTTGTTGAGCCGTGTTATTACTGGTGATGAAGGTTGGTTTTTTTCAATACGATCCAGAGACAAAACGCCAAAGTTCGCAATGGTGCTCAAAGGGATCACCCAGACCAAAAAAAGCTCGCATGTCAAAGTCAAAAGTGAAACGCATGCTTGTGTGCTTCTTCGATTCCAAGGGAATTGTTAATAAGGAGCAGGTGCCTCCTGGACAAACAGTTAACCAATATTTCTACAAAGAAATTTTAGAAAGACTTCGTAAACGAGTTCTTCGTGTCCGTGCCAACATTGCTGATAATTGGATTCTGCATCACGATAATGCGCCATCCCATATTGCTCTGTCAGTACAGCAATTTTTAAACTCAAAACAAATTTCAGTACTACCTCAGTCACCTTATTCACCAGATATCGCTCCGTGCGACTTTTTTCTATTTCCAAGAGACAAAATGGCGGTCAAGGGATACCATTTTCAAAAACACAAGATGTCCAAAATGCTGTGACGAGGGACACAAACACGTGTTCGCTCATTACAACACAACCCACTACTGAGCAGTTGCATCAGTGTGCACTTGGACTAGAAGTAGCTTATAGACCAAGGTCAAAGATGGTGTGCCTACGCAAGCTGCAGGGTTGCCACATCTTGCAAAGAAATATCAGTCTCATTACTTTATTGTCGCACCTCGTATGACTAAATCCAAAAAAAAAAAATAAAACCAAACAAGCCCGACACAAACAAAAACCAAAAATATCAAAGTCTGAAACTAATAAAATAAATCAATGTACATAAAAATAAAACAATACAAACCTAAAAAAAAGGCAAAATATGATGGTTTTTGACGAAGACGGTTATTGTGCCAAATGTTAGTTATCTTTTGACCAAGATAACCTTACAGAATAAAACGACAGAAGTCGTTTTCGTTTAACTCACCACGAATGCTTCGGCTCACAAAAAAAAAAAAAAAAAATTGAAGCCCTACAACTGTGTTGTCAGCTTTTTTAATTTTTTCTTAACAACTATATTTCAAAACCGCGTTTCTAACTTTACTGTTGTCCATCGTTTGTAGAAATAATCCCTGCAAGCGATGCTAATATTTTATGAATTTCCTTTAAATAGCTAAATTTACGTTTTACCGGCAGATTTATTTTTTATTTACACGTTGGTTTGTCTGTTCTTTAAGTATTTTTTTATCGTCTTTGCTAATAAAAGTATGCAAACTACGATGTATTTTCTTCTCTTATTTTAATAATTTATCTCATCATCTACCTTCCCATCGCCTTACCTTTTTTTACTGTAATTTTAACGCGTATTGTTGTAATTTTATCTCGATATTGTAATTATAATTCTATTATTATTATAATTATAACGTGTATTTCCCAGATCGTTGTGTGATATGCACTGATAGTTTCCGTGAAATCTCCAAGCCGATTAAACGTATAGTTGACCAAGTAATTTGTAATTAATTATTTCAAAAAGAATAGAATTTACTCTCGTTATGTTATTTTATGTTACATTACAAAGATTACTTTTACAACTCGAGTTACCGCGATCGATCGATGTTTCGATTCATCGAGCGCTAACGTTGTTATTCGTTGTTTCGCGTATTAAAATTTTGTCACATGGACTTTTTAAAATATTTTCGGTTGAATTGCGTTAAAATTAATTATTGAAGACGGTCTGCCTCAATTTACATAATATTACGTCTTAAACTGTCAAAAATAAAAGTTAACAGTTACATATTGAAAGTTGAAGGTTATCAAAATATAACTTAAAAGAGAGAAACGCTACAGAACCGCTCTTACAAAACACAAATTTCTTATTTTATTTTTAAATAATCATCAGCAGGTAGTAAGGAAATAGTATAAAAATTACGTTAATAGTAATTACTGAAAACATAATATATATAATGAAAATATATTTTAAACCTACCGAACAATCTTTCTATTTATGTATAAAATTATAGATCAAAACTACTATATAAAATTTATTATCGATTAAAATTATGTAAATTATTATCTATAAAGGTATTGATGAAAAAATGATAAGGTACTTCAATTTAGGCTATCGCTATCAAAGCGTAAATTAGCTTAAAATATCTTTAACAATTGAAACATCCGATTCCTATCGTCCAACGCTTCTTAATGCACGGTTCCTATACAAATAGGATCGTATAAGGTACTTAGCCGAATGAATTTCAAGAAAGATAATTGATTGCCCCGGTTAATTTTTGTTCCTAATTTGAAGCTTCGTCTGGTCACACCGGTACCGGCTTTGTTTTATCTCTCTTGATATGAAGCAATTTATCTTTTTATAAGTCGAACGGTACTAAGCAGTATTATTTTGCATTTTTTAAAGTTAATTATTTTAGTTTAGGACCGTTATTCAACTTTTGTAATGATACATTAAGATTTTTATAATTATAACGCTATCAGAGGTTATTAAGTCTTAGGCTATCAAGGTCAATTGATGGGTTCTGGTTGTCGATGTTAATATTTATTTAATTTTGTTAGTAAAAACCGTGACTGATTGTATCGTTTCCTGTAGTTTTCAGTAAAAAGTTTATTAAATTTTTCAATTAAAATTTTCTGTAGTTTTAAACGCTATTGTCAGTCGGGATTTCGTTTACTAACGTGAAAAATTATTAAAATTTTATTATTATATTTTTATGTAAAATAAGCATTTTTAAAAAAATAATAGAGGCTTAAAAAAATACTTTTTTAGTTATTTTTCTGAGTTTTGACGTTTTGGAAGACGGGGGCTAAGTTACAACTACCGACAGCTTACTATTGGCGCTATTTATGAAAGTCGAAATTTAAATAATAATTAAAAAGTAATAGAGTAAAGATTATTTCATAATCTTTAGCGGGAGTCGATTTTGTTTTTACATTTTTTAGAGGTTTATTTTTCAACTCGTGGTTTATTACTTTTTAGTTATTATTTGTTAATACTTTTATTTTTATTTAAATGTGTTTCTACCAAAAAATGAGCCCGTACAAAAAACTTTCTTGGTATTGTTAAGGCGAAAGCCTAAATTTTATTAAAAATAACAAAAGGACAGAAAATGTTTTTAATTGTTGAGTGAAAATAGTTTGAATTTTAAAATGTCATCAGGCTGTACGACATTTTGCTTAAAAATTCAGTAGCAGTAATAATACAGGGTTATGGTAAAAGAATTGTGGGATTTCATTAATGCTAAAAATTATGTCTGTAACACTGAAATCCTCCACCCAAAGAGTTTTTGTAACACCCATTTTAACCGCCGCTTCGGTTTTTTGTATTGTTGTCGAGTTGTGTTTCTTTGTTTGTTGTTTTATGCTCAAGAAAAAGCGCAGTATTTTACGCCTAACTCGTTCAACGTGCATTTCGATGTACACGCGAAACCGAGTCGCCCGCGAAAACAATATACAATGCTGATTCAATCGGTTCAGAAACAGGAGCTGCGTTCAAACAGAAATAGCTAGGAAGGCCGTAGGTATTAGAAAACTGTTAAACGGATTAGACGATCTGCAATTAGAAATCCTAATAATTTTATCGGTTGTCGAAGCCTAACGTTACGAATTTCAGAAAGCTACCTTTCATAAAAAAATTGAATTTGTCTGCATACACGATTAATGAAACACGACTACCGACACGATTAGTGAAAACGACTTGTTTTTAAATCACGTAATTTTTACGCTTGTAGCTACTTTTCCATTTTACAGATGTGGAAATCTGAAAATTCATATGTAATTTTTGAGAAAGCACGCGACACAGTTAAAGTTAATATTTTTTACGGTTTAACGAAAGATCATATAATTAGACCTCTGTTCTTTGCTCAAAAAAAAATATTAATGGAAATGTTTATTTCGATATATTAAGTAACTATCGCTTTCCTCGACCGGGTGAACTCGGAAACGTTCATGGAATGTATTTTCAAGAATTTGCGGAATTCCACGCCTTAATGTGATCGTTAGCCAGGCTTTGAATAATGAATTTTCGGATATATGTCGGCCGAGATCAACCTATTTACCTTGGCTTGAACCTAACCCCTTTCAATTTTTCCTTGCAAAAATATTGTTAACCACCAAAAATTTCGAAATTTTAATTCGCTTAATGGAAAGAACTAAAGAATCGATTAAAACCTTTAAAAGAAGAGATGTTACATCATGTACGGGCAGAAACTGAATATCGATTGGACGTTTTTCCGTCGACAAAGGGAGCAAATATTAAAATCGATCGATTATGTAACAAAACTATTTGAAATTGAGAATTTGACAAACAAAAGGATTTAACTATAAGTATTCTTGTTTTTATTTAATTTATTCCTTAAACCCCACAATTATTTTACGGACAACTCTATAACTACAAAAAAAAAAATGTAAATTCTCCTTACGTTGTCTAAAACGACTAGGTAACTTTCTGATTAAAAAATGTTAATCTACTCCATATAAGTTACGTCGATAAAACTTTCAACAAGATCACCGAAGAAACTTTTTCTACAAAATAAAAAAAAATTGATATGGACACAACATAACTTTCTTGTACGCCTATTAAATTAAATATACACATTTTTAAAAGTACAAAAATTTTATTTCATTAATAACTTCTGATATTTTTTTTTCTATTAAATTATTATTTTCGTAAAAAAAATGTACCATCAGACGTTAATAATTATTAATAAATCAATATATTTAAATTAAAGAGAAAAGGAGATGAAGTTGGATTTGAACCGATGTGCCTTTCCCTTGTAAGATCCAAACATTTCATTAATTTATATGGCTAAAACTCTGAAACTATGAAAATAAGTACCACTTACGATATATCGTTGAAAAGCTCTGAATGAGGGCTTATTACTGCAGTTAAGAAAACGTAAAAAACCAATTTGTTTTGGATTTTGGGCTTTTGTGAAAACTGTTGGTCAAAGTCGATTACAATCAAAAGGGAAGGTGCACAACTAGCTGTTACAACAGTCCTAAATCCAAAATTTCAACATCCTATGGCTAATCGTATTTGATTTATGCGAGATACATACATATGTACGTACAGACGTCACGCCGAACTAGTCAAAATGGATATTTCTGTTGAAATTTGAAAACAGGAATTTTTTGCGATCACAATACTTCCTTTACTTTGAACCAGGAAGTAAAGATTAGTTATTAAAGTTAGTTCATTTAGAGATTTTAGGGAATGAAGATATAAAACCGTACCTATAAAAACGAAAACCTTCAATTTTTATGTCGATTAAATTATTTTTTAAAAGGTGACCGATGAATGCGGAATGTTTTACATTGTTACGGTTTTTTTTGCAAATGATCTAAATTGAGGGTTCTGGGTTACCGTCACAAATGTTTTAATGTGATTTTTATCTTTCTAAGTTGTTTTCTCTGAGAGTAACGGTGTTCACTATTCAGCCCGTCTCTTTAGTGAACAGCGTGTTTGTTTTACTTGTAAAGTTAAATATAGTTGCGATTTCGCGGGCTTGACGTGCAACATAACATTAGATTCGGTAAAGAAGGTGGCAGGAACCACCTTAACTCCTTCACTTTCCCTTGTACGTTAGGTCGCGCACAACGTTACGGTCAACGCACCTAACAGACACCGTTCTTGTTACCATTGTGAAATTTATGTTAATCCTGTTTTATGAATAAACAAAGATCGTTGACCTTTGTACAGTAAAAAATGTTAGAATAATTTTAAGCCGTTTTGTAATAAAAATATTAATTTCATCGAGTAGATGGGCGATGGAATAATTTACCGATTCAGACGGGCGTATTTTTATCTATCTCTTTCTACCCCTCTCTCACAATCTCCTTATCTCTCGCTTGGTCATTCTTTCTCTAGTCGTATGATTTGGCAGAACTCGAGCCTCTTTACAAACATATACTTGCATATACTGTTCTTATACGTAGTTTTGGCGTTAAATATGCTATTTTTAAACTTCGGTTCCCTGTGGAAAGTCCTCTATCTTTTAATCGAAATTTCCCGAAATCTGTCCCCGTTAACTTTTGATGCAGGACCCGAATCGGTTCTGCAAATCCGGAGGGTGAATAGTCTCGATTCACCCGAACCGAATCGGTAGATTACTCGGCATTCATTGAGAAGCGGGCGTTAGGTTAAATCCCAATACATTTAACAAATTTCATTTAGTAATGTACATAATGAGTTGTCGATGTTTAATTTACATAGCGATTTGTTTTCTTGGTCTAGGTGATAAAGCTCTCCTTATAAACAGAAATCGATAGATTTAATTTTACCCAAATTATAATTTTTATTAACATTATGGAAAGTTTTCGTCTTTTCACGAATAGTTTAATTCATCGAGAAATATTTCATTGATTTCTTACCATCGATTATTGTAATCGTATCTAGTATCTTCTTTTTTTTGTCTTCAGTCATTTGACTGGTTTGATGCAGCTCTCCAAGATTCCCTATCTACTGCTAGTCGCTTCATTTCAGTATACCCCCTACTTCCTACATCCCTAACAATTATCTTTAACCTAACTAGTATGTTTAGCTAATTAAATATAAATAAATATTACGTAAATTAAAATAATTACTAGTAAATATCACTCGCTTTCCACTGCGAACTCATAAGAAATTAGTTTTGTAATTTTAAGATATCTTTCTACGTTATCTAATGTACACAAATCAAGCTAATTTAAAAAAACCAATAAAATTGAGGCCAAATTAAACTCGGTTGGTTTATCGTTTTAAATTTCGATTATCTTGGCAAATTTATTAATCGTTTTTTTTTTAAGAATCTAATTTAAAGAAACATTTTTACAACGACTTATATTCAGTATTCCTAGATAGGGTCGGAGTGAGGCAGAATGTTAGCGCCTGTCTCACGATATGAGAAATTTCATAGTTCGAAGCCAGGCCTGATCGGTTGTATTTTATAGCTTCGACATTGTCTTCCGGCCTCTATTCTATTGCGGGTTCCGATCGATAATAAACAACGGCCTGTTAACCGAAATGTAACAAGCTATAGGTAGACATATTGCATCAATTAGGGCGTAGTCGCGTACAAGCCACAATTTAAGAGAGCTATATCCGTAGACTTTTGAATATCATACGAACGAATAAAATAAACAATTTTATCTAAATATAAATGAGTTACATTTAATTTGTTATCGTTCAGTTTTCCAATTTTTTTAAAAAGGATATATTTATCTGATGATATTTTCCCGCGTACTTAAACTGCGATGTACGAGGTTCGACCAATATTAGATAGACAAATAGTAGTAGATGAATTTTTATTTATTCAATAAAAATGAAACTAAGGTTGCTTTACAACATAATCCGCGACTACTTTTAGGAACTTGATCCATCTTTCCGTGGAATTTCTTATTTCAGCAGTAAAGAATGAGCACGGTATTCTTTTACGGTGCACGTTTCAAGCGAAGCCGACATTTGAAATAAGAAAAAGAGGTTGTAATAATGGAAATTCCTTTCGCACTCCTGATATTTTCTTTGTCAGGAGTGCCAATATCTGTTTATTCTCTTCCGCAGTTGCCGTTTGTCTCCTTTAATTGTCGAACGACTCTCATATTTATCTCGAGATAAATATTTTTTAAAGTTAAGTCCTAGAAATGTACAGTTAAATTTTTTTATATTCCGTTTTTTAACAGAGTTTAAAAAAAATGAGAAGGTTCTCAGTGTAACCTGGTTTTTTTGTAATGCGTTTTCAAGCTTACTTTTCTTTTTGTATTTTTTACAAAAAGTTATTCCGCTATTTCTGATAATTTGAATGAAAGATTTTTAAAAGAAAAATTATATCGCCTCTTAAAAGTATTTAAGAATAGTTTTCATCGATTTTTACTTGTCATCGATTAATATTGTATTTTTATAGCGTAATGAGCTACATACCCTAAAGTTATTCTCTTTATTAAGATATTTTCTCGCAAAAAAACTGCGGAAATCGGTTAGAAAAAATGATAAAAAATATGTACCGCATAAAGTATTAGTTCATATAGGTAAGTAATCTTTTAACTTCATTTCTTTTCTTATTTTCATCGACACGGCGGTTTCTTATCTCCCTATTTCTTGGCAACAAATTTGTTTTATTGTTTTAAACCTATTCTTAATTTAGATAAAATAATACGAAAACACAAAAAAAAATGTAAAAAGAAGTATTTGAAAATAAAATATACTTTCAAAAAGAGAGTAGAAACAAAAAATATCTATTTTTTTCGTATTCTTTAAATTTCGAAATATAAAATGGACTCTACATTAAGGGTTAATAGCTCAATGATTTTAATTTGACTTTAAATCGAAATAAATTTCGATCGTATTAACGGCTGGAGATAGTTTATTTTTCAGTTATTTTAAAATTCAATTAAGCCTGTTTTCTACATATTTAATATCCGTCCATTCCTTGTATATTTTTTGGCCGAATTTAAATTTAACTGACAGTTGACAACGAGTTCTTTATTAAGTTTCCTTCTCGTATTGCAATAAGCGATTTTCAATTTGCTTCCGAGCGTTGATATTTCTTTCTTATTTCGAGTAAAAATATAACTAATAAATATTATTTTTTTTTGTATCTATGCATATTAAAGTTCGGTAATACTCGAGTAAGATTTATCGTACGGTAATTAATGACGTGAAGTCGTCTAAAACTAGAACGGGATAGAAGTGTTCGGTCGTATAACTTTTTATACCGAAGGGGATTACAAGAACAAGCGGCCTTGCGGGGTAGATCGTATTGTATAGTTCGCTGCAACCAGGGTCGTCGGAAACGAGATGCAGGGTAGAGATGAAAGGGCTTGAGAACGAAAGAGACGAGGAGTCGGGTTTCGAGCGAGTGCGAACGAGTACGGGAGGGTGGAGAAAGGTAGTGTGAGTCTGTGCGAGGTCGATGACACCTGCCCCACACGTGCTGCTTTTGCCTTTGACCCTCTTTAACTCGCCGTGTACACCCCTATATTACAGTCATTCCCTAATATGACTATGATTTTAATACGCTCCTGTGCACACTGATGCACGTAAATCTAGGCGCGCACCGGTGTACACGCACTTATTATCTACGCTTTAGTTAATCTTACTTAATATATTTATTACTTGTAAATATTTTTTTAGGCTTGTATAGTACTACTATATTATCGGTTTGAACAAGCGCGATTAAGCGTTTAAAAACCGATAAATAAGTAAGTCGAGCGCGTTATTTTTGACGGTTTATTAACCGATCGAACAGGGATACTGAAATTGTTTATCTAATTTTCTTTTCTGTCGAACGTGGATCGATACCTTAAAAAATATATATGATTTTATTACTGTTCTGAGTCCCATAAAAAATAATTACGTTAAAATTCTGTAGTGTGATGGCAGTTTTCATTCGTTACAAAAATTCTTATCGTATAGGGATAATATGTGTAAGTACTTAGACGAATGAATAAATAAATAAATTATGGAGAAACCGTATTTCGTAATCGTAATATTAATTGTTTTATATATTAATTAGAAACATAAAATATTAAACCGTATGTTTAATGCGACCGCAGTTAAATGTTTCTATCGGAGAGTTATTTCGTAAATTTTTCGCGTTTTTATTGCTGTAGTATTATTAAAATTAGAATGGTATCGAGTGTTGTAATGAAACAGGAACAATGTTGTCATTAAAGACGGCAAATAGTATGTATTTAAATCCTGTATTAATAAAAGAAATCTACGCCGGGAATCAGCTTGTGTTCTTATTCAAACATTTTTTTTTTAGAGTAAAAGTAACGTTCAGTTAATTAAAAGATCAGTTATATTTTCAATACGGTAACTAAAAAGTAAAATACGATAGTCTTAGCCTAATCGTAAAGTTTAATCTAAAACACAGCAAAACTAACAAATAAATTATGCGGTTGAGCGAATTCATTTATTCTGTGGCGGCACATTCCACACTTACCTTATCGTAATAGCATATCATTCTGGCAAGGATGTGCGTTGCTATGTGAACCGTATACAGATTTTTGCAAGACGCGTTCGTTATTGGTGCGATTACCCATCGTCCAACTGTCAATACCGTTATCATTTTTTTGTACTAATCATATCTATATTGTTTTTATACGCGATGTTGTATTAAAATGTTTCGTTGAAATGCTATGTGAAATACTCTACTCTCTTTTGATAGGGTCATTTCGTGAATTTTTTTTTTTTTTTTGTCTTCAGTCATTTGACTGGTTTGATGCAGCTCTCCAAGATTCCCTATCTAGTGCTAGTCGTTTCATTTCAGTATACCCTCTACATCCTACATCCCCAACAATTTGTTTTACATACTCCAAACGTGGCCTGCCTACACAATTTTTCCCTTCTACCTGTCCTTCCAATATTAAAGCGACTATTCCAGGATGCCTTAGTATGTGGCCTATAAGTCTGTCTCTTCTTTTAACTATATTTTTCCAAATGCTACTTTCTTCATCTATTTGCCGCAATACCTCTTCATTTGTCACTTTATCCACCCGTCTGATTTTTAACATTCTCCTATAGCACCGCATTTTAAAAGCTTCTAATCTTTTCTTCTCAGATACTCCGATCGTCCAAGTTTCACTTCCATATAAAGCGACACTCCAAACATATACTTTCAAAAATCTTTTCCTGACATTTAAATTCATTTTTGATGTAAACAAATTATATTTCTTACTGAAGGCTCATTTAGCTTGTGCTATTCGGCATCTTATATCGCTCCTGCTTCGTCCATCTTTAGTAATTTTACTTCCCAAATAACAAAATTCTTCTACCTCCATAATCTTTTCTCCTCCTATTTTCATATTCAGCGGTCCATCTTTGTTATTTCTACTACATTTCATTACTTTTGTTTTGTTCTTGTTTATTTTCACGCAATACTTTTTGCGTAGGACTTCATCTATGCCGTTCATTGTTTTTTCTAAATCCTTTTTACTCTCTGCTAGAATTACTATATCATCGGCAAATCGTAGCATCTTTATATTTTCACCTTGTACTGTTACTCCGAATCTGAATTGTTCTTTAACATCATTAACCGCTAGTTCCATGTAAAGATTAAAAAGTAACGGAGATAGGGAACATCCTTGTCGGACTCCCTTTCTTATTACGGCTTCTTTCTTATGTACTTCAATTATTACTGTTGCTGTTTGGTTCCTGTACATGTTAGCAATTGTTCTTCTATCTCTGTATTTGAACCCTAATTTTTTTAAAATGCTGAACATTTTATTCCAGTCTACGTTATCGAAAGGTTTTTCTATGTCTATAAACGCCAAGTATGTTGGTTTGTTTTTCTTTAATCTTCCTTCTACTATTAATCTGAGGCCTAAAATTGCTTCCCTTGTCCCTATACTTTTCCTGAAACCAAATTGGTCTTCTCCTAACACTTCTTCCACTCTCCTCTCAATTCTTCTGTATAAAATTCTAGTTAAGATTTTTGATGCATGACTAGTTAAACTAATTGTTCTGTATTCTTCACATTTATCTGCCCCTGCTTTCTTTGGTATCATAACTATAACACTTTTTTTGAAGTCTGATGGAAATTCCCAATTTTCATAAATATTACACACCAGTTTGTATAATCTATCAATCGCTTCCTCACCTGCACTGCGCAGTAATTCTACAGGTATTCCGTCTATTCCAGGCGCCTTTCTGCCATTTAAATCTTTTAATGCTCTCTTAAATTCAGATCTCAGTATTTTTTCTCCCATTTCATCCTCCTCAACTTCCTCTTCTTCCTCTATAACACCATTTTCTAATTCATTTCCTCCGTATAACTCTTCAATATATTCCACCCATCTATCGACTTTACCTTTCGTATTATATATTGGTGTACCATCTTTGTTTAACACATTATTACATTTTAATTTATGTACCCCAAAATTTTCCTTTTCGTGAAATAAAATTTTCCTTTTCCATTTCGTGAAATATAAGGAAAAAACCCGTTCAAAATAGAAAGTTATCTTCATATATATTAAATATGATTATTTATTTATTATTTTATTTTAATGAATTTCATAATTGTGATTGTTTTATATCGGTCTATAGTTAAAACAAAAAAAAAAAATTAATTATAATAAACATTATTATTTTGTTATTTGATAAGCTTAAGATAGTAGTTTCGCGAGTGGATTACGGTTGCTGTGACATTTTATTTTTTCATTATGAATCCTCCAGAGATTGAAGATGACTGTTGTAAATTAATCGGATTACAAAAGCGCCCTCAGTTTATCGTATGACTGAGCCGCCTCCTCCGATAGGATTTTACAGTCGCGCTAAAGTTATCCGATATTTATTCTTCCTATTCTGTTGAATATTTTTGTAAATTCTATACAATATCTCTTATTTTCACTTCAAATAATATGCGTAACAATGAATAATTTTCAAGCGCAATTGTATTATTTACTTATTTATATTTTAAAATCGTCTATATCTAAACCCTAATTATTAATACGGCAAGTTGATATTTCCAAGAACCACGCGATTCCTCGTCGGCGGATTCATTCTTTAGGAGAACCGTACATTTTCCGTTATTTAATTCCTCCCGGAGCCAAGGGGCCTACCCCGTAGCTGCAGAGCTCACTTCGCCGGTTTCCGGCGCCCTGGACATCCACAGAGGTTGCTTCCGCCATTCCCATATGGTCAAAGGACTCTGCACGTTATCCTCACGGTTGTGAGAATAATACTGATAAATAACGATTAAAATATTCAGGTTTTATAGAAACCTGAAAATGAAACTAAATTACAAAAGATAGAGCAGTAGATAAATATGAAGAATACAGAACAATTAGTTTAACTAGTCATGCATCAAAAATCTTAACTAGAATTTTATACAGAAGAATTGAGAGGAGAGTGGAAGAAGTGTTAGGAGAAGACCAATTTGGTTTCAGGAAAAGTATAGGGACAAGGGAAGCAATTTTAGGCCTCAGATTAATAGTACAAGGAAGATTAAAGAAAAACAAACCAACATACTTGGCGTTTATAGACCTAGAAAAGGCTTTCGATAACGTAGATTGGAATAAAATGTTCAGCATTTTAAAAAAATTAGGGTTCAAATACAGAGATAGAAGAACAATTGCTAACATGTACAGGAACCAAACAGCAACAATAACAATTGAAGAACATAAAAAAGAAGCCCTAATAAGAAAGGGAGTCCGACAAGGATGTTCCCTATCTCCGTTACTTTTTAATGTTTACATGGAACTACCAGTTAATGATGTTAAAGAACAATTTAGATTCGGAGTAACAGTACAAGGTGAAAAGATAAAGATGCTACGATTTGCTGATGATATTGTAATTCTAGCAGAGAGTAAAAAGGATTTAGAAAAAACAATGAACGGCATAGATGAAGTCCTACGCAAGAACTATCGCATGAAAATAAACAAGAACAAAACAAAAGTAATGAAATGTAGTAGAAATAACAAAGATGGACCGCTGAATGTGAAAATAGGAGGAGAAAAGATTATGGAGGTAGAAGAATTTTGTTATTTGGGAAGTAAAATTACTAAAGATGGACGAAGCAGGAGCGATATAAAATGCCGAATAGCACAAGCTAAACGAGCCTTCAGTAAGAAATATAATTTGTTTACATCAAAAATGAATTTAAATGTCAGGAAAAGATTTTTGAAAGTGTATGTTTGGAGTGTCGCTTTATATGGAAGTGAAACTTGGACGATCGGAGTATCTGAGAAGAAAAGATTAGAAGCTTTCGAAATGCGGTGCTATAGGAGAATGTTAAAAATCAGATGGGTGGATAAAGTGACAAATGAAGAGGTATTGCGGCAAATAGATGAAGAAAGAAGCATTTGGAAAAATATAGTTAAAAGAAGAGACAGACTTATAGGCCACATACTAAGGCATCCTCGAATATTCGCTTTAATATTGGAAGGACAGGTAGAAGGGAAAAATTGTGTAGGCAGGCCACGTTTGGAGTATGTAAAACAAATTGTTGGGGATGTAGGATGTAGAGGGTATACTGAAATGAAACGACTAGCACTAGATAGGGAATCTTGGAGAGCTGCATCAAACCAGTCAAATGACTGAAGACAAAAAAAAAAAGAGCAGTAGTAACTACGGTAACTAAAGTACAAACACCTTTGACGAAAAAAAATTCATAACTTAGTTCTTTGCCGTGGTGGCTGAAATATAATAATGAAGTGAAAAAATTAATCAATTTTTTCCTTAATCAATTTTTTTAATTCACAACTTCCCCTCCTTGGGGACGAAGAAATAATGAATATTTTTAATATCTTAACCTTCAAGGGAGCTAGGGCCACGGTCGATGGCTTAAAACCTTACCTGGGATAACACAAAAGTATCCTGCAAATTTGAAAGTATTCAGTCGGTTGGTTCTCGTGCGATACGATAAAAAACAAACAGATATATATATGCTCCTCATTCAGCTCATGTGACAAAGGAGTTACTGCAAAAATTCAAGTGGGAAGTGTGGTCTCATTCGCCTTATAGCCCTGACCTAAAACCCTGCGACTACCACCAGTTTGGCCCTCTCAAGCGACACCTGGGAGGAGAGCGTTTCGCTAATGATGATGAACTGAAGGAAGCGGTTCTTAAATGATTGAAGGAAATCGGATGAAATTTTTATGAGAGTGGAATTGAAAAACTTGTCAAAAGGTATGGAAAGTGTTTACAAAAACTTGGTGATTATGTCAAAAAGTAAATAAAAATATGTAGTGTTTTGTTCAATAAAAAAAAATTGTCTTATAAATATGTGTTTGATTCATAGAGGGGATGTAAATTATTTTCTGGTCGTCACTCGCGCGTGTATATATACATTTTTTTTTTTTTCTTTTTCGAGAGGAAATTATCTAAAAGCTTCTCAGTTATGCCAAGAAACATGGGTAAAAATTTTGTTGCGATTGATAAAGTAATCTTTTTGTTTATCCCGAACAAACAAAAACCCTCTTACTCTTTTTATAATAGTATATCGTATAGATATATCGGTCGTTAGGGTAATATTTTGTTCGCATCGATTTGAATTTTTATCAAATTATTGCAAAATTATACTGTTTTCTTCTTTTTTTCTTAAAGGATATTCATTTTAGTTGTCGGTGATGTAGGACTGTTCGAAAGGGAAACGCTATTATACTCTTGTGAATTCATCCCGATTTTCACTGCGAGTCACCAACCGTTTGTTTCCGTTAGCGAATTGACATCGTGACATTATTGTTGTTTAGGTTTTGCCGCTTAATTTATTGTAAAAACGTCCGGTTGTATTATGTAACGCGCCGACTGCCCTACTCGCTTCTGTTGTTACCGTTTGTACCTCGTCGTCCGTAATTAATTACTAAAACGGAAATAAATCCGTCGAATAAAAACAGTTTACATCGAATACGGTTCATCGTCGATTGTATAACCGGTAACCCTCTTCTTAACAATTTGGTTTATCGTCCGTGGCCGAACGGTGTGGGTGAAACCGCATTCATTATCCCAACAAAATCGTAAATGAAGCGAAAATAGCTCATAAAATATTAGCGCATTAATGAACGACTGTTTGATAACATAACGAGGTAAAATATTACATAATAACTACATTAAAAAGCCGGCAATGTCGTACTGAATTTTCCTGGTGTGTGAGTGGAGTTTAAAATTTAACTCTTTCACCGATGATAAATTTGCTAATTATTTAGACCTTATTTTTCTGACTTATTTTCTTACGTAAAGAAAGATTAATAATTAAAGTGTATTTGAATGATTTGTTAAACTAGTAATTAAAAAGTTATAAAATCTACCGCAACTCATTCTTATGTCCAACCACTGTGTGTTAGCGATGTTAAAAAAATAAAAAGATTAATTTTTATTTTCAGTAGTTTTAGGCGACCTCACGAGATATCTATTGCCAGGCCTACTAGGTAAAATGTCAAGGTGTAAACCGGTTTTCTGTTGACTTTTTCGATCGATACGAAAATATTGTTGCTTATAAACCTATAGAAATTCAGGTATTATTCAGTCCTACAAGTTACATTTTCATTCGCCTCCCGCAGGAATCGGATCTTTAATGAACGTCATCATTATCCTCAGTGAAAAGCAACTCCGACCGGTAATTCTTGTGCTGCAAACTTTAGGTACGTCAACAGCCGTAAGATAGATTATGTAAATCAAGAAATTAAACTAGGCTCGTATCTTTCTGTTGTGTATATTCTTTTATAGAGCAGATAGAAAAGCCTGATAACGACTCGTTTTGAAATTAAAAAAAAACAAATCGATCGGTTGAAACAGTGAAAACGTAGAAAGAATTAGAGAAAACAATTCCTTTTTGAGTGCTAAATTCCCCGAACTCTTCGACATGGGTTTTAAGCTGTTAATATCCTAATAGCGCTTCATATTAAAGAAAACAATAAAGGTATTTTGAACTCAATAATCTGGAAGTAAACTTTATTAAACAATCAAAAGAAAGCGCAGTTTACTTGTTAATGTAAATTTAGAAAAAAGTTAGTTCGGTTAATTCAACAAATGTTTTTATCACTTAAATTCACTGTAAAATAAACCTCATCAAATTTATAATCAAGCTTTCGTTTTCTCTTTGCGGTTGCTTATACTACTAATTCTTTTATCCTTTTCCGCCGATTTTTCCAATGTTTTATTAGCTCGGGTAAAATTTTTACGACCTGTTACCGTGAATTTCCTATTGCTAATCCGTTAAATAATGTTTTTTTTCTCCTGGTCCCCTGGGCCGGCTCAACAATCAAGTATTACTCGGCCCAGGAGAGTGTCCTTGCGAGTTTCCTGGGCCGGGTCTCTGTCTTTTTTTCCTAAAGAAACTCCTCCTCCCACCTGTTGTAATCTACTTCCTTTGCTCGTATAACCTCAGCCACGAATCTCTCTCAGCCATTCCTCTTTACCTCTCAGCATATACTTTGTTGTAGTTTCCGGGGTAATCTCTTGTGTGTTATATCTGGCTTTTAGATCCTCCCAACATGCACATTCAAAAAAGGTGTGGCAGAGAGTGTCCTCTTGACCGCAGTATACACAATTTGGGAGCTCCCGTCTTGTAAGCCTGTGTAAGTATACACCTAATCCCCCCCCCCCCCGTGACCGGAGAGGAATGGTGACAGGAAGTACCCCGCGTCTCTGTGTTTTCTCTCCCCAGCCACGGTCCTAGCTCAGCAATAAGTTCTTTGTCCACACCCCTCAGTCGTAGCGGCGTTCCACTTATCTTGGCATTCTTATAGCAAGAGATCAGCGGCACCTTTCCTGTCCACCAGCTCATAGATCCCTTTCATTTCGGTTGCCCGCAACTGGATCGGCGGTACCCCGGCCAGGACTCCCGCCGCATTCGCCGATACCGTTTTGTACGCCGCCACGATCCTTAAATTCATTCGTTTCTGCAGCGATGTCATCTTCACATTCCTCTTACTTTTTAGTGCCAAAAATCAGGCAGGCACTGCATACAACCTTTCATCAAAAGCTTTCTTTTAGCTGCTCCAGGTCCCCAATTGGCGCCCATCGGTCTACTCGTTCATAATATTTGGACTTTATAAAACCGACAAATTCAAACGTTTAATTTTTTAATCGTTCTTTTATTAATTGAATACTTATGATTCTGATGATTAGTGAAACTAAATTAATTTTATTAAACTTTTAAATGTTTTAAAGGTGTAAGGAGTAGAAATTTTACTTATAGAAATAAGTAATTACTGACCCACCGAGTCGGTATAGTGGTTAAACTCGTCATCGCAAATCAGCCGATTTCGAAGTCGAGAGTTTTAAGGTTCAAATCCTAGTAAAGGCAGTTACTTTTATACGGATTTGAATACTAGATCGTGGATAGCAGTGTTCTTTGGCGCTCGGGTTTCAATTAACCACACAACGAAAACGGTCGACCTGAGACTACACAAGATTACAATTCATTTACATTCATTCATTTATCCTCTGAAGTAATATCTTACGGTGGTTCCGGAGGCTAAACAGAAAAAAGAGAGGTACGTAATTACTGAGGGATATATTACTGCAATTTAGATAATACCTTACTGGTAATAAATAAATCGGAGTTAACTTATTTTATGTAAAAACTCGAACGCTTTCTGTTTTACTGTAAACGTCTTTATACGTGTTAGATTATTATGTTCTGGAAGGGTGTTGTTACGTTACACGTCGTTACGTGTTTTTATTTCGACTTCATTGAAACGAGTTAATAAAACTTACCGTAGACTTTACTTATATTTATACGTTTACTGTAGTAAATGTTGGATCGTGTCGGTGAATCGATTTCGGTAAAGAGATTGTTCAAAGTTAACCTTGCAATACTCGTTGACGACCGTACAACCGATTTGATGAAACCTTTATTTTTAAGCCACAGCGGATAAAATTTGCAGTTAATATTATTGTTATTTACCTTGGTAATAGTCTTTTTTTAAGAATGAAACATGAATTATTAGAACTAAGAATAATTATTTCGTTTTGTTTTGTTCGAATTTGCACCTGGAATATCAAGAATTTTTTATTTTATTTAATTCTTTTTTTTACAATAATAAAGTCTGTTGGTTTTTTACTTCAATAATCGGAATGGTTTTTCACAAATAACTCGTATTCGAGTCCTTTTTTTTTATTTATTCTTTTCTTTATTCCTTTTCCCCGTTTTTATTACGGGGTTATTTAAGGGAAAGTATGCTAATCTGATCAAATTTTGCACGTTATTTTTCAAATATTCATGTTCAACGACTTCCTTCTAACAAAAAACACAAGTTTACCGTTGAAAAATCTCGGAAGGGTGTATGTACACAGGTACGTACATTGATGCGATCAATACGTTGATTAAACGGCATTAATGTCGTTTAATCTGGGTCACAAAGGGCCAGGGAGGTACGGAGTTCGTGGTCCCGTATCTTAAATTTGTTTTTCAAGGAATAGGTCAATTTTTTCAAATAATGTAAAATTGCCTCGGTCTATTTTTTCTTCGGTTATCGTTTTTCTTGATATCTTCAGCACGATTAATTATTAACCGTTTTTATGACATTTTTTTATGAACTCTGGATACAGAACGCTTTATGTCTGTACTTCGCTGGGAAAGTCGTGAAATTTTTTTCGACTTTATTTGTATTGGTTGTATTGTATTTTAAATTTATTATAGAATTTTTTTTAGAAAAAGGATTGAGACTATTCATGATAGCAACATTACGCATAAGGCGATTCCTGTCTGTTTATACATATAGTGTAAAAAGATCGGTAGAGCGGACCTGAGTAACAGATTTATACCAATTAAGAAAAAGTAGTAGAAAGTATAATAACGGGAGGAATCCAGAAAGGGGCTAAAAGGAACCTTTTAATAAAGGTTCGTTTAACAATCGTTTTTTGTAATGCTGCCCACTGACACACCTAAACAGATGTTCTTTCGTGAGAAGACCCAGATTAAGTATGCATGGGAACGAAAGGGCTCGGTCGATCGTTCTCGCGCTCAACCGGGGTCTGGTCCGGGAGGAACAAAAGATAGGAATATAAATATTCCGGGGAAACCCGGTTGAAATTAGTTGTGCGAAACGAATCGAAGCGAGACTTTATTACGTCAGTCAGCGAGAGTGTCCGAGAATAAGCGTTTACTTCCTAAAGGCATCATCTCACTCGATTCCGGAGTCGAAAATATCCGACTGAGCTATAAACCGTTCAGCCAGAGTCCATCGGAAATTGATTATTTTATAATTCTCGTACCGAGAAAGAAAAGTATTTTACGTTTCCTTATTTTAATAAGTTCAAATCAGATGCGTAATTCTGACCTCATGTTCGTTACGAAATTTTAGAGCGATACTAAAATACATTTATTTACTTCAAGACACGAAATAATATTTAAAATAATAATAAAAAAGTCTATTTATTTAACCGACTCAATTTTATGTTTTACCGTTTTCTGTTTTTACATGTATTTTTCCGTAAAATATAATTTCGTTTACATTTGTGTAAAAAAAAAGCGCCAAGTCCGATTTTTTCTTTTGTACTAAAGAGATTGTCAAGAGGTTTGT
The DNA here is from genome assembly GCF_047948215.1 of Lycorma delicatula. NCBI lineage: Eukaryota > Metazoa > Arthropoda > Insecta > Hemiptera > Fulgoridae > Lycorma > Lycorma delicatula. The sequence goes on along the minus strand of NC_134459.1, from coordinate 7,720,517 downwards.
CATTCTTTCTTGAATCTCATTAGTAAAACAGTAAAGAAGTCTCCTCTATGTTCTTTTTTAATGTAGACATTAATTGTGTAATAAATGCGGGAACGTTTCCGGTCAGGCTAAACAGTGGGCGGTCAATGTTTCAAAGTCTGATGTACTGTCCGGTCGAATAATGGTTTGTTTATTTGCGGTCGACGTTAAAGGAAGCGCAGGGAGTTGAATTTTTAAGGAGAGAAGAAATAATTTTGGTCTTCTGGCTGCTGACCGGTTAAGCCAGATTCTTCTTGTCGTACAGGACACCCTTCCACGTCTTCTTTTTCATCCTCCTGGAAAGAAAGCTTTTAAGTCAACCGGGACTTTTTATTACTTTTTTATATATTATTATAAAATGGGCAGTATCATATTTTAATGTAATTATAAATAAGTAATTTATTTATTTATTACGGTCAAATATTGTTAAACAGGAAAGTATTTTATCGCTAAGAATTAAAATCGGTACAATTCAACAGTTTCTTTATTAGTTTCCGTAGACTAATTGTAAGTAACAAAGTCAATCTTCTTGGTGAAAAAAAGAAAGATAATAATAGTTATTTTATTAATGAGTATAGATTTGAAAAACTGTTCAATTCTTTTATTTTTTTGAACCAGAACAAAATCTTTAATTAATTTCTGTTAAAAAAAATATTGCGGTTAACTTTACACTTAACTCTGTGTGAAAATTGTTTTCAATCGATTAAACAGATTAAAATTTTTGCGTGTTCATGGTGAGTAAAAAGAATTTAGAAGAAACAATGAACGGCATAGATGAAGTCCTACGCAAGAACTATCGCATGAAAATAAACAAGAACAAAACAAAAGTAATGAAATGTAGAAGAAATAACAAAGATGGACCACTGAATGTGAAAATAGGAGGAGAAAAGATTATGGAGGTAGAAGAATTTTGTTATTTGGGAAGTAGAATTACTAAAGATGGACGAAGCAGGAGCGATATAAATTGCCGAATAGCACAAGCGAAACGAGCCTTCAGTCAGAAATATAATTTGTTTACATCAAAAATTAATTTAAATGTCAGGAAAAGATTTTTGAAAGTGCATGTTTGGAGCGTCGCTTTATATGGAAGTGAAACTTGGACGATCGGAGTATCTGAGAAGAAAAGGTTAGAAGCTTTTGAAATGCGGTGCTACAGGAGAATGTTAAAAATCAGATGGGTGGATAAAGCGACAAATGAAGAAGTTGCGGCAAATAGATGAAGAAAGAAGCATTTGGAAAAATATAGTTAAAAGAAGTGACAGACTTATAGGCCAAAAACTAAGGCATCCTGGAATAGTCGCTTCAATATTGGAAGGACAGGTAGAAGGGAAAAATTGTGGGCAGGCCACGTTTGGAATATGTAAAACAAATTGTTAGGGATGTAGGATGTAGAGGGTATACCGAAATGAAATGACTAGCAGTAGATAGGGAATCTTGGAGAGCTGCATCAAACCAGTCAAATGACTGAAGACAAAAAAAAAAAAATGGTGTAAATTTTAATTTATTTTTAATTTCCGGTCTGTTTTACTGTGAAAACTTATAGATTAAAATTATTTGACACTTTATAAATATTTAATCTTTTTAAATCCAAAAACACAAGAATGATCGTTTAAAAAATTCTATAGATGCGTGTTTAGTTGTGCTGTGCGCGTGTGTGTAGTGATAACTGCTGTTACTTGCTTAAATCTAAGGAATGATATTAATTATTGTTTTTCTTTCATAAAATCCTTTCATTTAACAGTTTAACATTATAATTCGGAAATTATACAGTCGAGGATTGTCATTTATAATATGACGTGTGTTACAGACTTAAAAAAGATTTTTAATTTGACAGAGGATTTTTTTAAGTTCAAGCCATTGTCTTCAGCAATTGTTCTGGTTTCGATGAAATCTTTTTTATTTTGTACGTGAAATTCTTCTGCTGATCCTTTCCGAATAGTTATGTGAAAATTTTTTGACGAAAAATTACATCGTTTACGTACAGAATTTGAATCGTTTTAATATTTCTATCGTCTTCGTTGTTTGATATATAATTTTTAAAACATAATGTTAACATTACAACCGAATGCATTTACATATTCTGGAATTACTTTCGAGTAAAATTCAAGAAAATTAGTTAAAAAGGTTAAGATAAAAATAACATGTTATCGAATTGCAGAGCTTTATTTCATTTTCGGTAGTAATTCTTTGACATTACTTTTCTCATTTTATCTTAACAGACATGCTCCCGCCTTTCCGTTTCTTTTACCTGAACAACGTTTTTTAGGCAACCAGAAAATGAAATATAAAATAATCATAAAGCCGACTTAAAAATAAACCGGTATTAAATTTTTCTTATCGAGCAAATCATGTCTTCTACTGTCAATTTAAGAGAAAGCTTTATAAATTGTTCAGGAAAGTTAAAACGTTTTTACGACTACTTTTTATATTTAAAGAGAACTGTGATGATATTAAATTAATATTTGCTACACGGATATATATTTTTTTACTGATTTCGTTTTTTTTTAACGTTAAATCCACGTCTTATACAGGACCAGTTGTAATGAGAAATTTCTGCAATGCAGACGAATCTAGGTTCAAATCCATTAATGACAGTTATATTACACTATGAATTGCGTAACATACTCCAGATGTTAGGATTTGTAAAGGGGCGTGAGGACTGTTATTTTGTGATCAGACAAACTGCTGATTTTCAAATTGTAATTTTGTTTATTGTTTGTTGAGAAAATATATCAAAATAAATAAACACAGGTGTACGTATACAAAGACCGCTTTTGTAAGTTTATATTGAATTCTTGTTTTCTTTATATTAATCTTGATTTAAGATCACATAAAATCATAATTTTATTCGTAGAAATTCCTTTCTTTAGGCTAAACGAGTTATTAACGTAAATTAATCTGGATTTACACGTGCAGTGCTGTGCGAGAATTGACTGCTACCGTGTCGTGACTGTTTCAAATAAAAAATGGTCTAACCCTCTGGAATCCTTAGATAGGCTGTTTTAAATTTACACAGATAGGATTGCACGCATACCGTGTTCAGACCGTGCGCCTTTCGACTGCTTCAAAGTGGATTCATCAAGGTTGACAGACGACTGCCCGACAATTAATCGTTTTTGATGTCAGATTTGTAACATTTCCGTTAATCTTTGCTTGCGCTAGGGCAAATTTTTCCCCGTTTTCAGGCTTCATCCGAAAACGGCTGTAAAATATTCGGAATGTTGGCCAAAAGCATTTTCTGAGGTATGCCGGGCTCTTGATAGACGATTTTCATTATTCTGCGAAGAAGATTTTGGGTAGGGTCGCAATAAATATTTTTAAGAGGGAAACGTTTGTCTCCCCTCCCACCGACACAAAAGGCAATGGATCTGAAGTTCCTGGTAGTGGTTTTGGAGGTGTACGCAGCGTCCCTCGTCCCAGATTCTGAACAAGATTCAAGGATCTCAGAATACAACCATCACTAGATTTCCCGTACCCTCCTACGTCCTACGTCCACGACTACAAAATTGTAATTCGCATCAAAAATAGCCATAACGTTATTGAAAATGAACCTTTGTAATTAAAACAAAGTGAACCGCTATTTGGAGGTGCTTGTATCAATACGTGCTTCCCGTCTATCGCACCGATGCAGTTTGGGAACGGTCAATTAATTATAGTTAAAAATCTTCTGCAACTTTCCTGTACAAATTATGAACCCGGTAGGCTTTTCTTTTGTTTTTTTTTGTTTTCTTCCGTTGTTTTTGTTCGAGCTCATATAAGCAGCAGGCAATAATTACGTCCTCTTCGTCTCGAGCAGTGACACTACGTTTCCGTCTACGAACGAGAAACTACTAATGAGCTAAAATAAAATCAAGATGGAAGGAATATGCGCACACTGTTTCAACAAAAGTAAGCGGAATTCGGTACGAGAACAGTGCCATATGTGTAGATTGAGACGGTCGAAAACATTAAACGACGCGGTAGCGGTACAGAACGCGCACAATACTACATGTATAAATCCACCTTTAACTGTTTGATAAATATTAACCGCACAGACAAGTTTTTAAGTTTCATTATTCTTATCTGAAATCAAATTAAGGCATAAGATTTATTTTTTGTTTTAAAATATACTTAATCGCTAATCGGTAGGGTTTTACTTTTTAACGTCGCCTTATTAACTCGTTTTGCCTGTCCATTTATACATATATACACTCACACACGCGCGCAGTGAAATATATAGATTATTTACGGTTGTATAGTACGTTACAGGTTAGTTCTACGGTATATAGCTTTGTATACCTTCCGTGATAAACGTATATGTGTCGACTCGTGCATGACGAGTCGATGCGTGACGATCAGCACGTTGCGTGAATAGTTACGGTTATGGAACTGTGTCGTTTTTTTATTTTTTAGTTTACCGTTTTAGACTTACAGCGTAAGAAATTCGCACATTATTTTACTATTCAAACTTCATTCTATAAATTTTTAAAGCTGTGCTAACGAGAAAAAATTGTCTTAATGTTGCTCTTAAATAGAGTAACATCTTCATATTATCTTTTTTTTTTTTTAATAAATAATACCCGTAAGTAGCATACCTGATTTTTTTCAACAAAATAAAGGTAAGGTATTTTTCCCTCAGATTCTTTAAATTACGTAATAAGAGAGGCCCATGAAGTTGGAGTATATTTTAAAATGAAAGGTATAACAAATACATTTTTGTTATAAATAAAAAATATATTTACAAACAAGCGTCAATATTATACTAAACCGATAGATATTCTAAATATGTCTGTTATCAGGCGGCAGCAGGATTAGAACAGCAACATTTATGATTGAATAATTAAAAAAAAACTGAAAACGTTTTGAAGTATATTATCGTTTTACTTCCCCCGTCTACCTAGCGCTACAGCTCTAGAAGGGAAAGTATTGTAATCGCTCCGACTTGGGCTTCTGCAGTTTTCACTGGATCTTGACTTTTGACACTTAAGGGACCCAAAAAACCGGATTTTAATGTTCGTATGTGTGTTCCGTATCGGCCTCTAAATCACCTTATATCTCCAGAACTACTGGACCGATTTCGATCAAACTCAGTCGAAGTATATATTATTTCTATATATGGAGCATCGATGCGGTTATCTTTTTAGCTTAAAAGGTCAAGGGGATGAGGCTGTAGACCAAGGTCATCGTCAGTATCTCAAGATTTCGGCTAATTAAGGTCATATTTTCTTAGGTGCTTTTGTTAACGATTATAAAATAGCAATATTTGCAAAAATCGCACCTTCACTCACAAAAAAATACTTTTACGGTCGTCTGATATGTTGTAATGTCGCAGATGAGCGGTAGAATTAAATAAATGAATAATATAAGAGTGGAAAAACGTAACTCGGTCTGGTCGGGTCTCGAACTCGTTCGCCCGGTCGACTCGGTACCTGGTGCGTGAAGCCTTGCGGCTACACCAGTCTGCCGATCGTACAAGCGAAATTTGTTCCGTATAAGCTGTGAAATTACATTAGTGTACCGCCACACCCGCGCAAATGAAATACGGTATGCGCACGCGCTTTCGTTAGAATCATTGAATTAAATAAATGAAAAAATATTATATTTAAATAAAATTTAAATATGTGAAATTAAGTTGTTTGTATACGTGTGTGTAAGCCGTGCATCAAAACAACCTGATTATGGTTGGCACTTTCAACGCGCATCAGAAAGTTCTACAACTGTTCTGTCAGTTTTTTTTTTAAGTTTATGGTTTAAAATAACTTTCGACCCCGATCGTCTTGGATAGAAACATGAAAAATTTAAAATTTGTCGGTGTTACCCTTATTTCTTGTTCTTCACGTCTTTATTTGTAAGTATGGAAAATATATTTTGGTACTTTTGCTATTAATTAGCATTTTAATATATGCCATTAATTATTGCGCCATTTAATATTAATGTAGTTTGTATCGTTTAGGTGTATTCTTGGGTAACTTCAAATTTGTGGGGAATCAGTACGATAACGAAGTACTACGTTTGCCCTTAATAATACATTTACAAAATTAAGATTACTTTTTTTTTCAAAGAAAAATCTGATTAACGATTCAATTATGAATCGTTTTGGTTAATTTAATTTAATTATGGTATATTAATCGACCGACAGCCTATTTTTCAAATATATCGACGAACATAAGAAAAAATTATGTAATAAAAACCTCCTGTATATAACCGAACGGTTCAAAAATCAAAATGAAATCAAACATTAACAAGTTTTATTTAATCGCGGTTGTTAAGATAATAATTAATGTTTTCTGCTAATATCTTTGTAGTTTGTATGTTGAGTAACGCTTACCTTTCTTAGCTTCATTCTTTTGTTATATGGTGACGCGTTTCAGAACCGCTCCGTTGTCAAAACTTATTGTACTCTAAGTTTTCACAACGGAACGTTTCCGAAACGCGTCAAAAAGAGATAAAAGAATGAAGCTAAGAAAGATTAGTGTAGTACACATAGAAAGTGTTGTTCAGTTTATTCGAATAAGTTATCTATTTCGACTGCAGATCAATGTACGTTTCATTTGTAGGTAGATATGAAAATGTATTTTTCAATTTTTCGATGAGCAGTTTCTTTAAAACGTAGATTTTACCGGTTAACATATTATAGTTTATAGTACGTATAAATAAAGCGGGTTTGCTGGTCATACGGTTACACATGTAAAGCGATGAAAGACGTGAACTAAAAAGAAAACATCGCTTAATTTCTCGCTTATTCGTTCGATTCAATTTTTACCATTATTAGGTTTTCGGAACCGAGCAGTTTTTTAGATTAGTGACTTCATATTATTTTTATTTGATTTCTTAGTTAACTATATGAAACCGCTGCGTCGTCTTCAAATAAACATCCTTCTAAAAATATTGAATTTGATTTGAAATTGCGAATATTCTTAAAACTCCAATTATAGTGATTTTTTATAATCCGATTTGTTAGTATACGAAAACTTCATTTTTATCATCCTAAAAGTAATTTCCTTGCTAATTGTTATTGATATCATTAATTTATTTTTGCTAGTAATGTCGTTGAAAGCTACTCGTGCAGTTTCTTATAAGCCAAACTTTTTACCTTCCAAATTATTTGTGCTCTTAATTTAATCTTTCTCTCGTGAATTAGTAAACCTTTGATAGAACTACAGATTTGTAGGCAAACTACATGAGGAAAAGCGGTTTTTCCTTTATTAACTGTAAATTATTTGTTAAATCTATCTCGAATAAAGTATTATAAGAGTATCCAAATCGATAAAAGGTTTATTATTGGACGATGAAGGTAATGTTTTGTGATTATTACCGGTCTTGAAATCAAACAAAAAAATTATAAAATTGAAAAACCATAACCTTCAAACATTATAGTTGGTTTTGAAATTTGATTTTATAGATTTTCTACGATAACAATATTTTTCACAGTATTTCCGACATACAGCTTTAAGTTTTATTACTTTTTTAATTTTTTTTTTTTACAATTGAAACATAGAAGTCGTTTATTGGGGTTACAATTTATTTACGTTTTAAATGTTTTTTTTTTTTGCAAAACCGCATTTGAATTTTTTAAACTTTTTTTTTAATGAAATTAAAGTATTACAATTAAAAAACAGTGTATATGTGGCTTAAAATGAGGCAGAGAAACGTAATATTTTAATAAGATCAAAGCGTTCCTATGTTAAGGATTACGGTGAATCTCTTTAGGAGACGGATGTGGACAGGCCGGCCGGCTATTACTTGTCGGTGTGTGTGCTGTTGGCTGCAGTTAGGAATGCGAGAACGGTACCTCATCGACGACCGTTAGAAGAGCAGCCAGAATGTCTGCCTTGCCGCCACCGTTTAACGATGCGAAGGACTAAAGGTAGATGCGCTTCCCGTCTTGTTTCTAGGTTATTCGCATCTCCGTCATCCCTGATTTAACATTCAGATATCTCTATCGTCATCGTTTATTGAAACTTTTTATACTTGCATTATAAAATTAGTTATTACAAAAAAAATAATAATAATAAAAGTACGGTTTGCGTATAAAATATTTAAACTTTATTCTAATTATAAAATTCCTTAGATTTTTACTTTTTTTACATTAAATACATCGAAAAAAACGTAAGTAAAACTAAACACAACGGCTGAGTTTTGAGATAATCCGATTTAATTAAAACCACGCTTGTTCGGATCAGAAAAAAATTCAGAAGCTGTATTCCAGAACCCAAAAATCGAAACGAAATAAACAAATTGTCATGTTATGCAATAATAACTGTTTAATGATTTCAGGATACCGAACTTTTAGATATTTAATTCCTTGTACGGAATAAAGGAAGTATTATGATCGGTTTTCAGATTTCAAACGGAAATATACATATTGACCATCCCTGAATACATTTTGGCTAGTTTCGGCGTGGTGTCTGTACGTACGTATGTATCTCGCATAACTCAAAACGATTAGCCGTAGGATGTTGAAATTCTGTTGTTAAAACTTGTGCACTTCTCCTTTCGATTGCAATCCGCTGGACGAAAAGCGTCCAGAAAAGCCCAAAACCCAAAAGATTTGGATTTTGGACTTTTTTTTTTTAAACTGCGGTGATAAGCCCTCATTGAGAGGTTTTCAACGATACATCATAAGTGGTACTTATTTTCATCGGTTCCAGAGTTATAGCCAAATAAACTTTTAATTAATGAAATATTTCAATCTTATGGGAAGGCAGATCTGTTCGAATCAGACTTCATTTTCTTTTTTTCTTTAATTTAAATATATTGATTTATTAATAATTATTAACCTCTGATTGTAAAAAAAAATGTTTACAATACATAATAATTCAGTAATAACAATAAAAAAATGTGAAAAAATATTAGAAGTTATGAATGAAATAAAATTTTATGTACTTTTCATTAAAAAAAAAAAAAATAAAAATAAAAAAATAAATGTGTTTATGGAATTTAATAGGCGTATACAAGGAAATCATATGGTGTCACCAGGAAATCTGATGTGGACACATCAGATTTTTTTTTTTTTTACGTAAAATAAAGTATCAGTTAGTAGCAGTGAATGATTGTGTTAGTCGACATGGCGAGCTGCATATTCGGAGAGTTTACGGATTTTCGCGGTGTACAATCACGTTCCAGCGGTACTAGTAAAGTAATCGCGACGTCTGTCGCGATTAGATTGTCGTTTTACCGACCGGGTTGGTCTAGCGGTGAACGCGTCTTCCCAAATCAGCCGATTTGGAAGTCGACAGTTCCAGCGTTCAAGTCCTAGTAAAGTCGGTTATTTTTACACGGATTTGAATACTAGGTCGTGGGTACCGGTGTTCTTGGTGGTTGGATTTCAATTAACCACGCATCTCAGGAACGGTCGAACTGAGAATGTACAAGACTACACTTCATTTACACTCGTACATATAATCCTCATTCATCCTCTGAAGTATTATCTGAACGGTAATTACCGGAGGCTAAACAGGAAAAAGAAAGGATAGATTGCTGTTTTAAATATTAGTGAATGTGTTTGGTCACAGACGCATATCATGATTATCTTAAGTAACATTATATTATTTATTAGGCTTTATTCATATTAATCTCTTATTAATGAATTAATTAATGGCATTCTTAATTTAATAAAACATCAGTTTCTCTTGTACTTAATTGCGGCTGTTTTCGTATAAATAATGAATTTTATCTTTTGCCCTTTTATTTTGTAATAAGATCGATTGTTTTCTTAGTCGAAGTACTTTTAAAAACAAGCATTGTGAAAATATCGTACTAAAAAAAAAATAAATAAAGTATAAATTTCTCGCATCGATTGTTTTGGTTTAAATAATGAATGATATGACGAACAGGGAAGGGCGACGACTCGTAGAATTACGGGTTAAAAGTTTAAAATAGGTGAATAGTTATAAGCATTACGTAATTTTTAGACGTGTTATTACTAATGAAAACAAATATTCTCTGTTTTTTGCATCGGAAATTACAGCAGTCGTTACTTAAAAGTGGTGTTAAGATATCAAACGAACGCGGAAAACCTCTTTGCAATCGAGCGCTTCGTCTCGCGTTTAACGTTATTATGTTCATAGACAAAAAAAAAATGGATTATTGGTGCCTCTGGTGAAAGCGACGGAAGATGCTTGTAGAATGCTAAACTTAAGTTGGTCTGCAGTAATCACATCAGGAAAATCGGATACGAAGCAGAAGCTAGCGATTCTCAATGCTAAAGAAAAAAAATATATACTCGCATAATAAATATAACTTATCTATATAAATTAATATTGTACATGTTATTTTATTCAAAATCTTAAATGTCCGAAAGTTCTTCACCGATCGCTTTTAAATTTTGACACAGCGTTGCATTCGAATACGCGCGCGTTTTTATATACATACTATTTACATAACTAATATGACACACCTGTGACAGGTAAAAATATTCTTTATTGAAAAACAACGCTATCTGTTGGACGCAAAAGCAACACGCGCTATACTAAATATTTTACGATTCCATTTCAGTGTTTCTGATATGCGTGTCTGCTATAGACTAAAAAACTACTGGACCGATTTACGCGCGGGTAAAAAGTGAGAAAGGGAAAAATGGAAAAATGTATAAGGGAAGAAGGGAAAAATGGAAAAAGAAACCAGGGAAAAGGATGTGGAAAGGGAAAAGTCGAAAAAAATGTAAAAGGGGAAATATATGGGGAAGGATATTGAGAGGGGAAAAGGGAAAGGGAATATGGTAAAAATTAAAATGGGAAAAGGGAAAATGAAGAAAATAAAAGGGGAAAGGGAGAAAAGTATAGGGAAAAAGGGAAAGGTTAAATTTTGTGAAGTTCAGTAATGTTGGTTTTGTTAATGTTTTATCAAACTTTCAGTTGTGTTCATTTAATTTGTATATATATGTGAACAAATTAAATGTATATATATATATATATACTCAAGTCTAGCAATAGCGAAGCATTGCCGGGTCTGATAGTATGTATATAAAACTTGTTGCGATTCTGTTGGCCTATATGTTCAAATTATTACTATCGGCTTTGAATATAATGCTGCGAACTACGACACCGTTTTAGTGAAAACGTATACTTAATTAAATTATTGTAATTAATTGCGCGTTAAATTTATTTCGTTTACGAATACAGTAGTGCGAATTAATATTTTTAATCCTGTTATGATCGTAATCAGAAAGAAATTACAGGTCCCAAAAAATACAGTAACCTGTTATAAACGGATAACATTTCTTGTTTAGAACGAATCGGCGATCATGTCGCTTTGTTCAACAGGACTAAGCCCAAACTGTGCTGTTGTGTTACATCTCCAACTTTGTCCATAGCCGAACAAAACAACAGTGTTGCGCTCCTCCAGGAATATGAACTTCGCCTTGTCGGCATGTAGAAAACGATTTTATTAATTAAAATATGTGAAACCAGTTATTTTTTTTTAAACTCAGTAATTTGTTATATGCTTCTTTACAGGTTAATACTTTTTTATAGATTTTTTTCGTAAATTGTAATAAACATTTGTAACGTCTTTCATATATATATATATTTTTTTTAAATGCAATTTAGTAAAACAAATATTTGTCAATTTTGATAAATAAAGTTACGAAATCATTCGATTAATTTCCGTATTTTGACTATTACGCGGTTAAACGATATTGTTCTACAAGAATTTAAAAAAGAAAATTTTTTCTGTTTGTTTTAATTACGGAAATTTTACGGAATAACATTTTTTCTATGTTTTTATTGAAAAAAATTCGATAAAATTGATGATAAAATAATTGTAATTTAGAATTTTTATCGATTAAATGTCATTAATTGCTTGTTCAGATTACCGAGAATCTGCTGTACTTACCGCAATGGAATCAATTTAATACGCGTAATTAAACATACGCCCGCGCGCGCAGAACATCGTAATATTTTGAATATTCTGAATTATTAAATTTACTTCTTTAATGATCGTAACAAAAATGCTTTTATTAATCATCAGAAACAAATCGTCAAACTATTGAGAAGCGCTTTTATTTTTTATTTAAAAGTATTCTAAAACCCGTTATAGTACTTTTTTGTAACGACATTCCATTTGGAAGGGTTTTAAAAATAAATATATAAAATAGTTTTTCAATTTATATAAATTATTTATTCTGCTTTCCTTTTATCTTGTATCCTGATTCAGGCGGTAGATCGTGTACCGTCATCTAGCCTTGTTCTACTTCCATTTCGAACGGTTATAAATTTAACTTACAATAGAAACCCCCGTCTTCAAGGACATTTTGGATCTACAACCGTCAAAATAAAGTTCGAGTCTTCTACATCGGGAATTTAAAAGAACGAATGTCAGATTTATGAAGTTTTTTCATCCTCGTTTGTTTGACGGTACCATTAACTTGATTGTTCTTGACATATATAATAAATAAATACGATAGCAATTTAAACGTAACTTATTATTGCGGTTAGTTTCATCGTTCTGACAAGTCTTCGGTTTAAATTTCTATCTGACCACCTGCTTTTAATCGTATTTTGTTATTATTTTTTGATCGTTAAAGCAATCTGCTGTGTAATTATTTATACCTTCACTGGATGTTCTTAGATAATTAAATCATTATAAACTTCTCGGTTGATTAGTTAAAATTTTATTACCTTTAATGAAATAATTGTTTGCCTTGTTTTGTTTTGTCCCGTACGATTAATATTACCGACAATTAAGAAAAAAAAAAAAAGAATGATAAATGCTGCACAAAATAGTAGAATTCTGTTGAAAAGAAACTGAAATTTGAGAAGAGGAAAATAAATTGAAATTTACCTAGCCAGAATAACTGAATACATCGATTACTTTTGTTTAATACATTTTCGTAGGGTAGCAATGCTCACATAAGACTCCACATTTTGTTTTATAAACCTCCACTTTCCGAACTCAATGGGAATTTAGTTCTTGTACCGTGGAAATTTAAACTGAGCCGTTTGACCTTAACGTTAATAATTAATGTTGTCAAATAATTTAATCCTCCGGATTAGTCTATCGATTAAACTTGTCGTCGCAAACCTTCTGATTTTCGAAGTCGAGAGTCGTAAGGTTTGTGTCTTTGTAAAGGCAGTCGCTCTTATATGGATTTGAACGCTAGAATCTTCATAACGGTGTTCTTTGGTGGTGGAGTTTCAGTTAACCGCACATCATCGGAGTGGTGTCGGACTACATACAAGATTTGAAACTACACATTTACTGGTACATTTATAATAGCACGCCAGACTGCGCTAGGTGCATTGACGTTTCTGCAGAGAACTTTTGACATCGTGTCACTGTGTTGTTACTCTGTAATGTTGTACGCATAAATAAATAAATTACAAAACAGTTAATTTCCAATTACTTTGTGTGCGCACGCGCGCGTATTTGTGTATGAAGTACACTTTCACGTACCTCTTTCTAATTACGATTGTTAATCGCTTTTGTGGGGCTTACATATTAGTGATTATTTTTCTTGGAAGCTGTAACCTATTTAAAAAAACAGGAAAGAACTTTTACAGACGTATGTTATCGTGAAAGACCGATATCTGGTAAATGTCGAGATTCTCCGGTGAATGTCGACACATACCAAATACGTCGGTGAAAGACCGAAATATTTGCTCATATTATTAGACCTTCACCGGTATATTATTAGACCTTTGCCGATAAATACAGATAAGTTCTGATGGTGGTCGAAACGATAACTAGAAATTAAAAAAATATCACCCGATACCGATCTCTAAGGTAGATTACGAGAACCCTCGTGAAAAAATCTGACGTGGACAATACTTGATTTCCTTCTACATATATTAAATTACATATATACATTTTTGCTGAACTTCATTTAAACTTATTTTATTTGAAAGTGAGATACGACCCTCCAATTCTTTAATAAAAGCGGACGGTTACACAATTACTAAAATATTAGATTTATTAACATCAAATATTTATACGATTATTAATTTAACAATCTTACGTTAAATATTAGGTTAGAGTTAAAGACCCTTGACTACTCTTTAAAGAAATTGTTTTTTTCAAATAATCCGATAATAAAAACTGATTATTCTGCACCGTAAGGTCAAAATTACATTTTCAACCAATATGCAGAAGTTCACTAAACGGAATAGTTTAATTATTATTAACTTTTATTTATACGAAACACCAGAAATCTTGTGCACATTACGCACAAGTGAAAGAAATTTTTTTAACAATCATTTTAAACTGAATATAAATATATATTATATTTTTCTGTCAAATAATTAAATAAAATGTTTTTTAGAAGTAATTATACAGATTTTATAAGAATTTGCTAAGAAAATCCCAAAATAATACGATTCTAAATTATAATTTTCAATTAATATTAAATAATCAGATGTTTCACCAAATTTACTACATATACACATACGTAATGCGTATTAAATTACATTTACATATTTTGACTACATAAATTTTTTTTTTACAATCACGGGTTTATAATTATTAAATCAATATATTTAAATTAAAAAAAGAAAATTTTAAAAATAAATTTAAAAAAATTTAAAAAAAACAGGAGATTAAGTCTGATTCGAATTTATGCGCCTCCCTTTAAGATCCAAATCTTTCATTAATTAAAATTTTTATTTTAATTTCGATTGCGATCAAAAAGGGAGGTGCAGAACTAAACGTTACAACTGTGCTAAATCCAAAATTTCAAATTCCTACTGCTAATCGTTTTTGAGTTATGCGAGATACATTGCGCACATACATTCATACATACGTATGCACATACGTCACGCCGAAACTAGTCAAAATAGATTTAGGTATGGTCAAAATGGATATTTCTGTTGAAATCTGAAAACCGAAATTTTTCGCGATCACAATACTTCGTGCATGGAAATAAAAAGGAAGTTTAAATTTAAGCCAAACTGAACCTACACGCTCGCTAACGTAGTCTCTTTTTTAATGTTTAGCCTCTGGTAACCACCGTTCAGAGGATGAATGAGGATGATATGTATGAGTGGAGATGAAGTGTTAGTCTTGTACATTCTCGGTTCGACCGTTCCTGAGATTTGTGGTTAATTGAAACCCGACCGCCAAAGAACACCGGTATCCACGATCTAGTATTCAAATCCGTGTAAAAATAACTGGCTTTACTAGGACTTGAACGCTGTAACTCTGGACTTTCCAAATCAGCTGATTTGGGAAGACGCGTTAACCACTAGACCAACCCGATGGGTTTCGCTATCGTAGTCTAATTAACGTTAAATGTACAAATTATATCATATTTTTTTCTCCAACGTTGAAGGTAATTAATCAAATTCACCGCATTTATAAAAAATTGAATCAAATTTTCGGCATTTTATAAATTGAAAGGACCAATAAGGATGTACAAAATATGTTAATCGCATGGATGAACAATAACGGTACAAATAAACAGTGAGATGGTGTTCCCTTTGTTCAATTTTTTTATAAAAACATTTTTATTCAACTTTCACCATTAGTGCGTGCTGAATGCGGTGATTATGATTAATCGCCTCCAATGTTGGAGAATAGTATAAATAATTTGTATATTTAACGTTAATTAGACGAGGTTAGCGAGCGTAGTTTATGTTTGGCTTAAACTTATACTTCTTTTTTTACGAGGGTTTCTCGTAATCTATTTTCCTTAGAGATTGGTATCGGCTGATTTTTTTTTTTAGATATAGTTTTGATTTTTTTAGTGATTTTTTTTTTTTTAG
The DNA here is from genome assembly GCF_047948215.1 of Lycorma delicatula. Classification (NCBI taxonomy): domain Eukaryota; kingdom Metazoa; phylum Arthropoda; class Insecta; order Hemiptera; family Fulgoridae; genus Lycorma; species Lycorma delicatula. Next base: position 7,704,822 of record NC_134459.1, on the reverse strand, counting down.
TTATCGTTTCGACCCTACCAGAGCTTATCTGTGTTTGTCGACATATCCGGCGAAGGTCCGAATAAGCAAATATTTTGGTCTTTCACCGACGTATTTGGTATGTGTCGAAATTCACCGGGGAATATTGACATTCTCTAATTTTGGCCTTTCACGGTAACATATACATTTTTTTAATCAAATCTTTCTTTTAAAGGTATTACTATCGCTACGAAGAAACATTTGTTAGTTGAGATTTGTTAAAATCTAAACATTGCTAAAATATACCTTTGTTTATAGTTTTTTTATATTTTTATTGTAATCTCCTAGTTGAAATTTTTTTTTTTTTAAATATAAATGCTTCAATACCATCTAATGTAACAACATGTCGTTACGCATATATTGTATTAATGCCGATAAATAAATTAGGCTCTCACAGTTTGTAGTGTAGATTAACAAAATTAATACGTTTTTTTGGTTATATACTTTTACAATTTTTTTAGCTGTTTAAAGACATTAAAAATTTTACTTAAAATTATTAGTCTGTTTGTTGTATTAAATGAGATAAACATAATTCTAAGTAACGGTGTTTCAAAAAGGACGCAGCCTCTTTGACGACGTAAATTTATTACAAAGATATTAATGTTAATAAAATACAGTATTCAAATTACCTTTAATAACTTTACAATAGATGTTTAAATTGATGTAACAGGTTCGTACACGTATTATAACATTTGCAGCCGCTATTCGTAATATTTTCTCAGTAATGTTTGAAATTTCACTTTCAATATAGCCTTAAATTCGTCAAGTATGCGAGGATTATTTTTAAAAACTACACCTTTTAAATACCTACAAAGGAGAGAGTCTGCTGGCGTAAAATCTGGGGATCTTGGAGGCCACAACCCTTTGGCCGTAGCATATCCACAAAATTCCCGTAGCATATCCAGCGTTTCATTAACAGTATGATGCGTCGCATTATCCTGCTGGAACCGACATGCTCGTTCGTATATGTCTAACGCGGCAATAAACTGTTCGATTAAGTTGCGATAAACGACACCGTCTACAGATTTCTAAAAAAATAAAGGCCCTGTTACACGACGTCGGGAGATCGCACGCTAAACACCAATTGTACGTGCGTGTAATGGTGGTTCGTGAAACGCGTGAGGATTTTCAGCGCTCCATATTCGGCAGTTTTGCTGTTAATGTAGCTACCCGAGTGAAACCATGCCTTATCATGAAATAAACACGATTCAAAATTTCAGTACCGGTGTCATCAGCAATAGAACGAAACGACAATACTGTAAACGTTTTCCGCGTTCTACTTCTTTCAGTTCTTGAACGACAACGATGCGATAAAAATGCGATTGTAATTTTTTAGTAGCCCTGAAAGCTGTAGATGGTGAAAGATAACTTTCTGGGCGAGCGAGTCAAACGTTCTTTCGCATCCTCCAGAACGTCTACTGTTAACAGTGACGGTCGATCTGTACTTTTCCCATCGTGTACGCCCCCGGTTTCACGAAATTTATTAATCAAACGCGATATTGTCGACTTATTTGGAACTGCGAAGAATTGGGAAATTTTATCCGAAATTCATCTTTCAGTCGTTCGTAAGATTTATACGCGCGATAAGTCTAAATAATAAATACACGTGCGTCCTCGGAAAACGAGATAGTTATCATAATAGAGACGAATATATACCGGTATAGCACTAGTGCTATACCGGTATATAGCACTATATAACGGTTGAAATGACCTTTTATAGGACATTTCAACCGTTAAAAGCTGCTAACCTTGAGTACAGTATTGCCAACTGACATGTAGGGAGGAATAAAATTTATCTATGCGTGATTTCTACCTTCTTAATTTTAAAGTCTCCTTTTTGAAACACCCGTTAGTTACATACTGAAATATTGACTAGTTTTATAAACTATTTTCACCCGTTTATTTAAAAGATCGTTATTTGGCTGGAACATTTCCTTGCTTTTTAAAGAAATTGTAAATTAATTTTTTGTATTTCTTTACCGCTTGTTTTTTTCAATGGCGGTTTATAATAGTAATAAATATGTGAGTTTATTAAACAGCTATGAAATAGATTACGGTACCAGGTTTAATTTAGAATATTCTACAATAAACAATTCACTGTTTACGCTATAAGACAACTGTGAAATATATTTATAATGTATATAGTAACGTGGAATATACTTTATTGTACGAGTATAATACATACAGTGCACATTGTTTTTATTTGTTGTATTATTGTGTGTGTGTATGATAACATATATTTTATTATACAAAATATTAAAAAAAAAAAACAACAAAACAAAACAAAGAAAGACTGCAGGTTCTCGTCAGGTCGATAGAAAAAAAAGTGCAGTTTAATTCAGATTCCTTCTAATCATTTAACTCCTTTGCTTACGCTTTTCTACACTTAATAGTCTCTCGAACATTTTTTTTTTTTTTTGTCTTCAGTCATTTGACTGGTTTGATGCAGCTCTCCAAGATTCCCTATCTAGTGCTAGTCGTTTCATTTCAGTATACCCTCTACATCCTACATCCCCAACAATTTGTTTTACATACTCCAAACGTGGCCTGCCTACACAATTTTTCCCTTCTACCTGTCCTTCCAATATTAAAGCGACTATTCCCGGATGCCTTAGTATGTGGCCTATAAGTCTGTATCTTCTTTTAACTATATTTTTCCAAATGCTTCTTTCTTCATCTATTTGCCGCAATACCTCTTCATTTGTCACTTTATCCACCCATCTGATTTTTAACATTCTCCTATAGCACCGCATTTCAAAAGCTTCTAATCTTTTCTTCTCAGATACTCCGATCGTCCAAGTTTCACTTCCATATAAAGCGACACTCCAAACATACACTTTCAAAAATCTTTTCCTGACATTTAAATTCATTTTTGATGTAAACAAATTATATTTCTTACTGAAGGCTCGTTTAGCTTGTGCTATTCGGCATTTTATATCGTTCCTGCTTCGTCCATCTTTAGTAATTTAACTTCCCAAATAACAAAATTCTTCTACCTCCATAATCTTTTCTCCTCCTATTTTCACATTCAGTGGTCTATCTTTGTTATTTCTACTACATTTCATTACTTTTGTTTTGTTCTTTTTATTTTCACGCGATAGTTTTTGCGTAGGACTTCATCTATGCCGTTCATTGTTTCTTCTAAATCCTTTTTACTCTCGGCTAGAATTACTATATCATATAGTAATAAAAAATCGTAGCATCTTTATCTTTTCACCTTGTACTGTTACTCCGAATCTAAATTGTTCTTTAACATCATTAACTCTCTTCTTCTTTCTTTTTCCTGTTTAGCCTCCGGTAACTACCGTTTAGATAATTCTACAGAGGATGAATGAGGATGATATGTATGAGTGTAAATGAAGTGTAGTCTTGTACATTCTCAGTTCGACCGTACCTGAGATGTGTGGTTAATTGAAAACCCAACCACCAAAGAACACCGGTATCCACGATCTAGTATTCAAATCCGTGTAAAAATAACTGGCTTTACTAGGACTTGAACGCTGTAACTCTCGACTTCCAAATCAGCTGATTTGGGAAGACGCGTTAACCACTAGACCAACCCGGTGGGTTAACATCATTAACTCTCGAACATAAATAACTAAACGGTTCTAGAAAACCCATACAAAAGATATCCAGTTTTTTCTAAATCCCTTTAAAATTTAACATTTTCCTTTAAAGTGAACAATCTTCTGCTCCTACCCACAGCCTTAATAAGGATCAGCATTCAATGGGAGCACTGAACTTGTCCGTTTAAAAATAATGTGTATTCATGCCTCTCTTTATTAACATTTACGTGAAACTTATTTTTGATTTTAATTACAAATTCATCTGTCCACTCTTACCAGTCTTACATTTTTCTAACAGTCCTTCACTTGCCATACATTTTATGAGTTTTCAGTCTCTTTTTTTTGTAAGTTTTTTTTTAGGTTATCTTCTGATAAATTTAAAAATCTAAAGATGTACCTAAAAATCGCTTTTATTATAAGAAAAAAACGTGTAGTCTATTTCGGTTTCCAAAATACAGAATATTAATTTGGCTTTCGTATAACCCTAAACTTCAGCCTGGTTTGTCACCACCGTCCTATGTGCAGCGGATCTATCGTACGTACATCAGTGCTGCTGTTTAACGGAGTATGATGCCTTTCCATGAAATATTTTAATTTATTACAAAAAAAAAACTTTACAGACATTTGTAAACTTAAATTTATTTATAGAGACATTTGTAAAATATGACTCCCAAATATTTAAATTATTACTATTTCGATCGATATCTTTTTGGAAGATCATCGTTCGGGTTTATTTATTTAACGCCCACCTCTCTTGAACACCATTACATTAGACTTAAATAGATTTATTAAAAAATACCACCATCACGGTACGATTTGAAGTTTATTATCATTGTCGGCAACGTTCTGGGGTCGGAAGATACCAGACCAAGATCATCCGCACAATCCAATATCGATCGCTTTTATCCGTACACCTCATCAAGCGTACGCGTAAATAAAGCGAACGATTAGCGAAATGGAATACATTATTGCTTAACGCTTCGTTTAATCTTCCTTTTCACCGAACTGAGATCGAATACTTTTACGTAAATTTCTTAACACGATTAACCGTTTACGATTGAAGCCCGATGCGAGTTACTTATAAAGGAGCTTGTTTCGATTTACATAGTCGAATAGGCTTTTGTAACTTTGAAGAAAAGATAAACCCTTTTATATTTTTTGAGCTAAACGGTTTACGCTCGTAATTCAGTCGAACAGTAAGGGACGGTTAAATCGTTAATTTTTTGAAATATTGTACCTGCTCTCGAGCGTTTCTTTAATTTTTGAATGAAAAGAAACTTTGTTAATTTCCTTACATTTAAGATGATGATTACAAAAAGTACAAACGATCGTGGACCTTGTCGACTGGACTATACATGTTAGACCAACGATCATTTTATCGCTGATCGTTGAAGATGAGAATCGTCGAAAATAATCGGTCTAAAAATATCCTGCGGCTGGAAGCATTTTACTTTTTTGTGGTTCGTCCTTTATGAACCTCCACCATCTTCTACTTATACTTGACGCCTCATTTTGCAAACATTTGGTTCTACGGGTATAGAGCACAGACCTTACTCGGTGGAGCGGAGACGTCGATACCCTTAAACCGGTTTTATTCTCGGTGCGACGCGATGGAGAAATAGACGCGATCCTATCCAGCTTGCTATCCTATACCGGGATTCCTTTTTCGTGTACGGTGGCCGCAGTTTAAACCTAATGCCCGAAACCTATTAGCCGAAACGTCTTATCAGACAAGACCTGAAAAATATTAATTTACAAACGTTTCCGTAAACATTGAGATTTGTCAGAAGATTGCCTTTCGTTTAGTAAATTGAAAATCGTAATTACAATTTTATATCGACTTTCATCGCGATCCTATTATCCCAGAATTGCTGTTTCGACTGAAAAATGAAATCGAGAAAATGAGATTATCGTTCGGGATATGTCGCTTGAAATTTGAAAATAAGAGATTATGTTAATTTATACAAGGGACGTTCATGTCAACCCGTGGTTTTTGTTAGACTAGAGTCCTATAGATCTGAAGTAATACCTTACGGTAGTGCTGGAGGCAAAACAGAAAAAGAAGAGTGTAAATGGAGATTCCTGCGCATTCTGTTAGTTGTACACGTAAGGTAAAAGTGTCGGCTAATACCGCAAAGCGCGCTGGCGTGAATCAATGTTAAACAACAGTCAGTCGTAAAGAACATGGCGTTCACTGTAGGGTGAATGAATATGTAGAAAAGCGCGTTGTGATGAAATTTCTCGTGAATCCCGGTGAGATTTATTCGCGAATCCTGCACATTACGGCGATGAGACTCTTAGTCGCAGTAAAACATTTGAGCGGTGAAAACGTTTTAAAGAAGGCTGTACATTAGGGAGTGACGATCCCGGCGAGGTGGTTTGGAGCCGCCAAAGTTATGGCCTCGGTTTTATGAGATGAAAATCGCATCGTTCACGTCGATTCTCTATCCCGTGGAATCAATATTAACATCGAGTACTACTGCAAAGTTCTTCAAGATGTGCCCGACGCTCTCAAGAAAAAACGGCCTGGTGCGATCACTAATGGCGTTCTGTTTCTGCAGGACAATGCACAACCGCATACAGCCCACCGCACGGCATCCACGCTACAAGATCTTGGCCGGGAGTTATTGCCACAACCCCCGTAAAGTCCAGACCTTGCTGCCGGCGATTTTCACCCGTTTAGGTCCTTGAAATTGTTCCTGGGAGGCCTGCATTTCAACAGAAACGATGAGGTGAAGCGGTCATTCCTATCTTGGTTTCTACGTAACTAAAAATCTTTCTACACTGCGGGTATCCAGGCACTAGTGAAACGCTTGGAAAAATGTATAAAATATAGCCGGGTATTAAATCGACAAATAGAAGTATTCGTATTTTTTTCTATTGCTAGTGTGTTCTTCATTTATTAAAAATTATTAGTTCCGTATTGACTTGAACGCCCCTCGTAGAACAGTATTTTGGAGAATTGCTTTTCCACGTTCAAGAACGTAAATCGTTTTGTGCATTTGTTACACTCGCGTAAATCTTTACTTTATGATAATTTTACGACATATTGTGTCATATTATGGCCGTTAAATATATAATCGTATTTTCGAACACCTGAATGTGTCATTTAAGTTATTAGTATTATTGTTATTATAATTTTTATTTAATATATTTTTAAACGTAAGATAGCTGCAGTGAGAAGGACATGTAGACGTAATTAGAGGCGAGTCGGTACCAATAAAAAGAGAAAAACTATTAATAAATTAGAGCAAGGCTATAAAAATTTGCTATCGTACAAATTCTTTTCACTTCTTAAAGAACCCAATTTGCATTTAAAATTACGCTTTCTCTCTCTCTCGCTCTCTCTCTGTCGCTCTTTGCCGTTCTTCATTTTTATCTCTTTTTTATTTTATATGCGTGGGCGCTCGCGTCTGCATATTTATATTCTCAAGACGTTTACAGATCACGACCGATATTAAAAAAGTTCCATTGTTTTTTACGCTTTTCAGTGTTTATGAAAAGCTGCTTTTTGTCATGATTATTTCTTGTACTCGCACATATATTTACGCGTTTGCGCGCGGAAACACATTGTCGTAAAAGAAGGAAGAAAAAAACATTAGCGATTTCATTTTAACTTCTACTTTCATTTAGGTTATTAACTATTGTCTGCTTAGTATAACTCTGCTGATAAAACACGTCGATGTCGAATCTCTCGTTTTACTTGTACTGTGAATCCGTTACTTTCATTTTTTTTTTGACCTGTCGTAAATTATAATAACAAATGTATGTTACATTGATTACGAAAAAAAAAACAATTAAAGAATGTTGTTCACGAATGAACAATTAAGAATGCGATAACTTTTTGTAAAATGTTTAAAAGTATTAAGAAAAGTTTTTTTTTTACATACTCGCTGAATTAATCTTTTTATATGTAGGCCTAATTATATAAATTTAATTAATATAATTTTAATTTACATCTGCCTTTTCCTGAAAAAAATTTAAAAATAATATATAAAGAAAACGTACAAGATCGTTTAAAATTCTGTAATTAAAATTAATTTTTTAATGAAAAATCTTGTTAAACAGCTCTAAAAAAAAGTCTTAAATATATTATAAAATATTTATTAATACATTTCAAAAAAACATACGTTCTCGATTCGACTCGTATATCATTTTTTAATAAATGTGTATTCAAGACTTAATATTTATTTCCAAACGGACCGATTTCTTTTATTATGTGTTTTTCTTGTACTAAGTTCTCGTTATCCCGTTTCTTTTTTTTTTCAAATAGCCTAACATGGAGCTTTTTTAAAATTAAAAATAGTATATTCTACTTAGAAGATTTTAAAATATTTTTTGTCACTATTTTTAGTATTTTATTATTATAATACCTTAACAATTTTAATTATGATTAGCTGATATTCTAAGATTTTTTTTTATTCTGTAAATACATATTTCTTTATTCGCAAAACCCTTACCTCATGCCTTCTTGCAGCTTTTTATTTCGTTTTTCTTCATTTTTTTTGAGGTTATATTTCTTTCTTACGGCTTTTTTAAACGAGCAGTATTTTGTTTTTGTTTTTTTGTCGACCAGTGGAAATTTTAAAAACGAAACAAACTAATATAAAATATTTTAAATAAATTAAATCTGCTTAATAAAATTTCAAGTTTTTTCAGTTAATTCTTTAAATTTTGAATTTTTGATGTCAAAATCTTTAGTTAAGCTGTTGGAATTCGTTTTTGCACCGATTTTTAAGTCGAAAATTAAAGAAGAATTAAAAAATATCATACTATTTAGTGTTTTTGTATATTTTTTAAAAATATGTTTTATTTTTGAAGTGTAAAGTTTTGTTCTCCGTTAATAAAATACGTATTCTCTGATTAGTATGACTTAAGAAAAATTTATTTAGATATCGAGATGGTTTTTCAATGTAATACAAGATCAGATTAACAATTTAAAGCCTTTTAATATCTTTATTGTAATTTTAATTTGATGTTAAAATTCTTGTGTATCGTTAAAATTAATCGTTTAATCGTAATATGATTTTAATTGAACGGTAGTATTTGTATCCGTTTATACCAGTGATTCCCAAAGTGTACGCCGCGGCCTCTTCACGGGGGCGCCGCGAAATATTGTAAAAGCTTCATAATTAATTGAACCGAGACGTTTATATTTATTAATTTAATATTAATAAAGTAAAAAAAATAATGAAGATACACGAAATTTATTTATTTTTATCTCTTACTTATAGTAATCATACTTTTACGTAGGGTAGGGCGCCATGAAAAAATTTTAATTGAAAAAGGGCGCCGCGACTCGGTAATGTTTGGGAACCGTTGATTTATACTAATGATTGAAGGTTTGTTTATCGGTGATGGAGAAGCAATAGTAATAATTCAAACGAGATCACGGGGGATACAAAATCGGGATATTGAAGATTTGCGAATTGAAAACATAAAAACGCTAATTTTAATAATTATTAACATCATAATTAATTATAATTAGTTACTATATAAAATGTTTTCATTAAAAACGGGTGACTCAATAAAACTGGCGATTTTGAAAATTGCTAATTTTAAAGAATTTTTACATTTAAAAATGTAATCTCCGTTTCGATTTGCACATTGTTCGAATCGTGTTTTGAATTTCTCCGTCAGATGACGTAACACATCCGATCGTAACTGCGGTAACCTCTTAACGAATTTTTTATTTGAATTTTTTAATGGTTTTTGGGAACGGAACTCCAGAACTCCTTATTCTTCAAGTAGCCCCGCATACTGTAAGATCCGGTGATTTCGCCGGTTCTTAAAGGGCCGATGAATGTACCCTGTCTGAAGATAACGCGGCCTGAAAACAATCCTTTAACTGGAATCGTTTATCGCCTGGCGATAGAAGTTTTGTATATAAACATACCCCCACATTACCACTCCATTAGCACGTTGTGAATAACGCCTTCGATAATGTTTATTATAATGTTTATTATACTTTTTGTTTATAGTCGACCAAAAAGGTTACATTGCATTCAAAAGGCTGACCGAGTAGCTTCACTAATTCGTGTATTTCTGAATTTTATATACATGAATATGTTAATCCTTATGAAGAATCCTTCGAATATTAGTGTTCGTCAAGCAGAGCGAAACTGATGGACAACGTGTCTGCCCTTTTAGGGCTTTGTAACTCTTACAGTAGCGGTGTTTTTTAGTTAGATTTCTAAGAAAGCTACCTTTTGTAGCAGGTACCATGATACGACATCCGGAAAATTTAGACATATCTTCGTATTTCACATCCTCAGACCCCAAAGCCACCGTCAATTCAAAAGTTTATTTATATATATATATGTTTCACTTTCTTGTGGACACAATAACTGCCGTAATTTTACGCCAGTCATTTTCCAATTGATAAATAAAATGTAACGACCCAAAATCTCCGTCAGTTCGTTAATGGGCAAAATCGGACCATGGGGGTTGAAATGGGGGGGGGGATTTTTCGAGAAAAAAATAGCGCTGTAACTTTCTTATTAAGTAAATTATCGAATTCGTTTGTTACTATTCTCTGGATAAGGACCTAAAACTTATCTAAGTAAAGTTTTTTTATATCACCCACCATTGCCCCAGGGGGTGAAAAAATGGAGTTACGAAAACAAAAAAAAATCATATGTCCCGTAATAGGAACAGTATCGAATCGGTTTAAAATGGTAGATAGTCCTCTAAACATTACCTAAAACCTTTTCTGAAACAATTTTTGATATGACCATCCCTTACGGCGAGGGATGACCAAAATAATGCTGGAATTGTAAGAAGATGAGGCTTGTCGTATGCTAAACTTTTTTTCACATGCAACCATTGACATATTGAGTAAATTTTGAAGTTTTTCTTAACTTTAAGGTGGAAATCTTTTTTATCCCCTACTTAGCACCGTTGAAATCTACCTCCACTTTCCGGCGTATCGAAAGGGTATTTTTTTTAAGTGCATTTCATTTTATTAGGAGGCTTCTCGTTCACGCCGATCCATTGTTTTCGAATATCCTTTAGTCAGACTTTAACGGCGTAGATCGTTACACCGTATCGTTCCGATGAATATTGAATTGGCGTTGAAACTACTTTCTTTTTATTTTTCCTGTTTAGCCTCCGGGAATTACCGTTCAGGTATTACTTCAGAGGACGAATGAGAATCGTCTCAGGTTCTTCGTTCGATCGTTCCTAAAATGTGTGGTTAATTGAAACCCGACCACCGAAGAACACCGGTATCCACGATCTAGTATTCAAACCCATATAAAAGTAACTGACTTTCCTAGGACTTGAACGCTGGAACTCTCGACTTCCAAATCAGCTGATTTGAGAAGACGCGTTCACCACTAGACCAACCTGGTGGGTTAAACAACTGTTGTGCAGACGTAATTCCACCGCGATTTTTGTGAAATACTGTAATCCCCAGCGGACTCTGTTCTTCCGTTCAACGCTCCACTGTAATTAATTAAATGTTGTAGTAAGAATAATCTCTTTTTATCGAATATTTCCGGAAAAATAAAGTTTTTTAATCGCCTGTTTCATTGTTTAACTTGTTAATATAAAAAAAGATGTGAACATATTGCAAATACCTTGAAAAAATTACAAGAATACGAATATAATAATAATATGTGTAAGAAAAACTTATACGCAAATCTAATAACTTTTTAAAATCTTAAATTTCTATTTTTTTAAGATGCTTGTTATTTTCTTTTGCCGAAAAGAGATGTTCTCCTTTGTTACGGCAGCCCAGCGAGTATATAATAATACTTCATTAGTTCGGCTTCCTTTTGTCTTTAGTTAAATCAAGCGTATTTTGTGGTCGTTTGATTTACTTTCCTTTATGTTAAATCGTTGCGGGGAAAACAACCCACCTTCTTTCTCTTTTGTATTTTCTTCTATAAGTATTTTTTTTTTATTCTGAGCAAAACTAACAGTTTCCTTATAAGTTACAATTCCTATCTGATACCAGCAACGTCTTCTATCGTTCTTGTATTAAATTTCCTTCTGATATTTTGTCAGTTCTAATCTTATGCTGTCATATTTCTTTCAATTCTGACTTGAAACGGTTATTTTTCAAACCCGGCTTAAAACGCCTGTCTGTACTTACTGTAAAATTAATAAACGCGAATTTAAAAAAAAAAATCAGCATTAAATACGGTATATAAATTATATTACGCGACTTTTTTTTTTTAACAAGATGTTTATTATAAGTGAAAATAAGAAAGAAGTCATCGGAAATTGTAGAAATTAATGCCAAATGAAAATATCTCTCTTTAGATTTTTATGAACTCATACGAATAAAAAAATTCATAAGTCATACACACGTAAATACACATACAGTGTAAATACGCTTTCACATATTTGTAATTTTGTCGTATTAGCTGTAATAAAAATAACGACGAAAAACATTGACGTCAGTTTGCATTGATATTAAACACGAAAATTGTTACTTTATAACGCACTACTGGATTATTTTGTACTAAGAATTATTCAGATTTCGAATCTGAATCTGAATTAATAAATATATATCGTTAATTTTACCTGCAACAGCAGAAGGTTAAAAAAATTTCTGTATTACGCTCACAACAGACGACCAAACATCTCTGCAAGTATAATTACAGCTCTACTGGAACGTATCGAGAAAGCTTGTATGCGGTCGAGTAACGAGTAATTACATGTAAGCGGGAGTCAAGTAGAGAACGATCTGTTTCTCTCTGGCGACTAACCGCACCTGTTTTTACAAACAATAAATAGTACCGATACGATATGTAAGCGTCTAGTTAAAGCTTTCAGGGAATGTCGTTAGGTAGATTAATAGACCGTTTGACTTCTGAATTTTACGTCGACGTGTTACCAAATTCCTCGTATCATATCTGTAACCGGTTAAGATGTTTTAACCCATTTCTTAGAAACTTTCGGACGAAGAACAGGGTCGACCATGACAGTTACGCCTGATAAACTCTACCGTAACCGGAGAATAAATGTTAAAGCGGAAGAGAAGACGACAGAAACTATAGAGACCGGAAGAGAAGTTTAGCGAGGACATCGCACGTCGCCAACTCTGTTAAATATATATATCTAGAAGAGATAATTGAATGTTGTTTTAACGACAATAGAGGAGTGGCAGTCGGAAGAAGGGAAGCGGAATGTATGCGATTCGCTGATGATACGGTGGTGATAGCAGACCGTCAAACAAAGCCGATCGAAATGATTTACGACTTAAATAAATTTTTTGAAAATCGATGAATTAAAAAAAATTAAAAGAAAATAAAATACACGGCGGAAAAAAACAAAACAGGTGGAAAAGCGTATAAGATAGAAATCAGAGTGGGAGATAAAGTATTAGAGCAGGTGGAAAAATTTAAATACTCGGGCAGCATTATAACCGAATACCTAAACTTGTACCTCAGAGGTTAAAACGAGGATAGGTAGGAGTAAGGAAGCATTTATTGGGAAAAGAAAACTGTCGTATGAAAAATTGAGTAAGAGATCGACAAGATGTTTTATTTGGGGTGACATGCTACATGGAGCTGAAACGTGGACAATAAGTAAGGCGGATGGAAGGCGAGTCGAGGCGTTTGGGATACGGGTGTGGCATAGAACGATTAATGTCAGATGGCAAGATCGTTTAACGAACTATAAGGTATTAGAAAGAGTAAAAGAAAGCAGGAGGATGTTAAATGTAATACAGGAAAAGGAAGCGGCTTGAACATTGTATGAAAAGAAAATGTTTAATGGTGGATGCGATGGAGAGTTTGGTAAATTGAAAAAGAGTAAGTGGAAGAAAAGGGTTTCAAATGTTCTACGGGGTTATGGAAAACGGGAAAATATGAAAAGACCAAGAGATCGGCGCAAGACAATATGAAGTGGAGATTGGCCATGTCGAGAGCTGCCGTAATGGAAGAACACAATAAATGAATTCGTTCTGATACTGAAGGACTGTTATATTACCGTAATTATAACAGAAATGAGGTGTGTCAGGAAAGTTCACGGAATTACCGTTTGTTATTTCGTTTGGAATAGTTAACACCTCGAAACCAATCCGGACTAATTATAGCGTTATCCGGTTCTTACTTCTACCGACTAACGATCGCTGTAATCGTGTTGCATTATAATTAACAACACATTTCACAGTATAGTGATTCACGTATGTTATAAGGTAAGGTATACTTATTACGTAGCAAGGGACGCAGTTATTTATATAATTCGGCTCAAAAAAGCTGCAAAAGGTACCCGAGCCTTCCTTAGAATGAACAAAATTATTAGAAAATGGTTGTAGAGCAGCTACTGAAAAAAACTTTAGTGGGACGCTACTTTCTTTAACAAAAAGTGACTAATTATTTATACCGTACGAAAACATTATTCTATTAATAATATTGTGAGAACGGTGTATAAAATATTTTGAAGGATTTCAATATTGAACATTTTGTTTTGATATAGCTTATTTTTCTGTTTAGCCTCCAAGAATCGTAGTCAGGTATTATTTCAGAGTATGATATCAGTACGTGTAAGTGAAGTGTAGTCTTGTACAGTCTCAGTTCGAATGTTCTTGAGATGTATGGTTAATTGAAACCCAACCGCCAAATAACACCGGTATCCACGATCTAGTATTCAAATTCGTATAAAAGTAACAGCCTTTACTAGGACTTGAACGCTGGAACTCTCGACCTCGAAATCCGTTGATTTGAGAAGACGCGTTCACCACTAGACCAATCTGGATTTTGTTTTGATACAGCTGTAATTTTTTAAATTGCGTAAACATTAAAAAGTCTATTGATGAATCAAAGCGAAAAATAAAATTGTTTTATTGAAATTATTTACATATCGTACCTTACAAAAAATTAAATATTTCAAACAAATATTAATCGAATTAAAAAAACTGTCGATTGAAAACGTTTTAGACAGTCTTTAGACTTAAAAACCAGAAAGTTAATTTAAAAATAACCCAAAGCAATTAAACTTCTCACTCCGAACGGTAATAAATTACTTTATACTTAAAATGCTCATTTAATAATAGATATTGATTTTTCCTGCGATCGATTATAGAGTGTTGTTTATGAACTGATTTCAGTTACTGTTTAGCGTACTTTTTTTTTGTTTCTAAACAACGGTAAAAAATCAAAACATATGCGCGTTGTTGGTTCTTTAATATTCAGAAGTATAAGTGCTACCTATCGTACTTGAAAAATGTGTTTGTTATTATCGAGTATCAAAAATCGAAGTGGCGCCTATTTAATAAGCCGCCTTTTTTTTTTGTCGAGATCATATATTCAAAAATTTCTATCCAGATCGGATAACAGACTGAGCCGATTAGATCTTAAAATAACGACATTTTTAATTAAATTTAATTTCTATAGAAATTGAAACTTCATTTTCTTTACAAAATTAACGCAAATAATTAACTTCGTCATTTGAACTTTACAGGGTAGTAAATATTTTTATGATGAATTGTTTTTTTTTTGTTTTATTTTAAGAAGAAGAATAGCGGTCGCCTGAATTATTATCCAAAGCCAATTTTCTCCGGTATAAAATGTATTTCTTTCTTTTTTTCTTTTTCTGTTTAGCCTCCGGAAATTACCGTTCAGGTATTACTTCAGACGATGAATGACGATGATATGTAAATGATGTGTAATCTTGTACAGTCTCAGTTCTACCGTTCCTGAAATGTGTGATTAATTGAAACCCAACCACCAAAGAACACCGGTATCCACGATCTAGTATTCAAATTCGTATAAAAGTAACTGTCTTTACTAGGACTTGAACGCTGGAACTCTTGACTTCCAAATCAGCTGATTTGGGAAGACGCGTTCACCACTAGACCAACCCGGTGGGTTAGTTAAAGTACATTCACTGTCTTCCAGTTCCTTTTCGGGTTTTTTTTTTATCGATCAAGAGAAGTACAGTAGTCGCCTGTCGGTCGTGAACCAACAAAATTTAACCAAAAAATCAAGGGAAATGTAAAATTACAATATTTTAGATTTTTACCATTAGCTATTTTAAACTAACGCTCCTCCGAGTTTATTACAATTTAATTACCGATTGTAATTAATTTTTAATAAATTATTAATCGATTAAAAATTATTTTTTTATAATCGATAGAACGCGTAATTTTATTTTAATCCGGTTTTATTTTTTTTAAGAATAGTAAATCCGTTTTTAAGTGTCGATTAAATTTTTTAACAACAGACTTTTTAATACCGCTCCATCTACGTTATATTCCATAGAGAATATATAAAAATATATACGCATATATAAAACTGTGCTGTAGAGACGTTACAAATGAACTCGTTAGCTCGAAACAGTCGGAAAAAAATTATGAGGGCGTCAAAATGTTGCGGGAGGGGGAAAAGGAAGCGACGTCGGGGGTTAAACTATTGTTTTAGCCTGGAACTGTTCCTTTCGACTTTTATCATTTCAGCTTCGTAACTGTAGCAAAGTAAAATCGTCTGCCGTTTGTTCCGCGCCGTAATTGAGGTTGTAAGCTCTCCTTTAATTTTACTGCAGTATTTTCTTTTTTTGAATACCTTTTATACGCGACCTAAAATATATTCATTCTATCAGAAGGCCGTAATTAGAAAGTGTGTACAGTATAAAATTTAAGGTTTCTTTTAGTGAAAGAAAAGTAAATATTTTAGAGACGGAAAAAGTTACTCGGTTAGTGGATATAAATAACGTATTTATAGTTATAAATATATATAGTATAATATACTCGAATAATACTTTCTTTGTTTTAATCATATTTTTAAAGTAAAAGTTTTCCGTTTTCGGTGAAATACTTTAAAATTGTTGATACATAATTTTATTAACTTCTTATTTATAGTTATCGAAATTATGAAGAAGAGGACGGAACACTTTTTACGATTAGCTCATATATCAGAAAACGTCTAATATTTTTTTAGAGAAAATTGCCGTTCAATTTTTTTGTTTTAAAGTACTTATTTTTTCGAAAAATATCTATTAGTAGCGGCTACCCGTTTGATATTCAACTCTTTCATATTATACTCTACCTTCCGTTCAACATCTTCTTCTGTGGCTTTCAAAAAAAAAAACATAGTATAACGAAAATAAATCTTCGTTACTCATCGGTTAATAATGTCCGGTATTCCTAGAAACTGTTGCTACAGTATTGCTGATATAATAACATTACTTATGGCGATGGCTAATTCCTCCGGTAATTACGATCGACGACTCCGTTTCGTACTTTGTTATTTCGATTTTGTTGTAGAACTAGATTTGTTAAAATTCAATACTAAATTAACCAGGTCTAACGTTCAAAGAATTACCGATTGGAATTATTTACGTATTAGTTCACCGATAAGTAATATACGACAAGGTTTGTATGCGTATCGGGTAACGCTCATTTTAACGTAAGATTACAAATAGATGCGAACGGTGAAAACTTTCATTCGTGGTAATTTAATCCTCCGACTCGATGCGGCAATCTATCGACTTCAAGACGCAAGGAACCGATCGTTGTATCAGAAAAGGAACTCTTTACCGGGAGAAAATAATGATGTACAAAGTTATTTTGAAACGTTCTGCAAGTTTAACCGCGATATTTAAAATTGGCAACGGGTGCGGCCGATACCCGTCGCCGATTTTTAGACGCGCCCTTAATCATACAAGACCCGAGGTATTGTCTTGTTTGTGCGTCGGTATTCTACGACTACCATTTGTCGTTTGTTCAAGAAATTTGGATGTATTTAGTTACCCGTTAACCGAACTGAAATTATTTCAAGGGATTTTCATCCGTTTAAAAATTTAAAGAAAATTTTTGCCGGAAAGCGATTCACGAGCAATGACGGTTTGAAAGAAACTATAGAATTCTAGTCGAATAGATAGCTTTAAAGAGATACGACGACGGTATTTGAACCTTTTGGGTCGCTAAGATGTTGGTAGAGTAATAAATATTTAATTTTTCATTATTTTCGTATTAAAAGATGAACTTGGTTTACTTCAAGATACTGCTCGTTTCCAATATTTCAAAATCTTAACCTTTTCTTTTACCGCAAAAAGAAAACTTAATTTACAAGAATTAGATTTCTTAGTTTTATGAATTTTCTAGTTATATTCTTCTTTTTACCTTTCTAATTCTAAAGAAGATTTGAATAATCGGAAACTATCGCTTGTGTAATCTTAATTTAAAATATCTTTCATTTTGGAAATCTTTATTCGCCGGTTTTGTTACGGAGAACTCAATTTTTTCGCTTTATCAATTCAGATTAATAACCGTTTGTTAGCTAAAGTTTTAATAAAGATGTATATTTTTTCCGTTACCAGAAAACGGAAGGTTTTATAATGAACGTATTTAATTTATTTAAAACGTAATCGATTCTTAATTACGACACAGGAAAGTAATTAAGGTATTTCGTTCAGAATGTATAATAGAAGATAAATTCAACGAGTGTTTGTTTCAACAAAAATTATAATTAATTAAGCGGTTATTTATAGTTACGCCTAATTTAAGTCGATGCGGTTAAGAAGGGTGGTTTGGGAGTGTTTTTATCGTTATTTTTTTATTCTTTATTTCTGCAAATCTCGCTTGTTCTTTCTAAACCCTCTACTTGTACGACTAATGACCGTCGTTACGTCACAAGTGAAAACCGTACTAAACGGTAAAGAGAGAAAATTATAATAAAAAGTGTTAAAAAGGTTTTCTACAAGTAGTGAAATCAAGGTTATTTTTTTCTCTTTCTGTTATACTATCTTTCCCTTCGTTTTAATTCACTCACTCCTTCCCCTTCTTACTCATCGCCTTTTTGTCTCGTTTTTGTGCGTGCCGGCTAGCATCCGCTGTGAATATATGTTACGTATATGTCGTAACGGCACGGCATAGTACGGCAGACTAATGCGCAGCATACGAGTTTTGGGTGTAAGATAGTGGTACCGTGTTGAGTCTAATGTAGGTTCTCTGTTCTTGATAATGCAGCCGCGAGGGGATCTTCTTAAAAAATCTTGTTTTGCTTTGCTTCGTTCGGACTAATTGAACCGGTCTAACGAAGTGGAACACACACAAATATATATATATAAAATCGCTATTTTACAGTTACACAAGCACACATGAGTCAGAGCGTTAATTATAGTTTTAATTAATCTATATCCTCCTCAATCCTACATCTAACACCTTCTATGTTTTATTTTTTTATTTATAATCCTTCTGTTTTATATTTTTAAAAGACAATTCCAGCTCCTTCTGATAACGTTTTTATAAGGTAGGTTGGTAAAGTTTGTTTAATTAGTTTTATTTACCGTAATATTTTATATTATATATAAGTGTACATATGTATCCCGGTTCGGGTTGTATTTTTTATTTACTACAAAATCTCTATAACGTATTATCACGCACAAGTTTTCAGGTTAGGGTCCGTCCAAGCATTACTTAAGCGTGTTATCGTAGGCGGGTTTTACTTTTCTTTTTTTCAACAAGGAGGTTTATTCGAACGCTTACTTAAGGTATAAGATGTCGACGACATCTTGTTAAAGTATAAAATCGACGAAATAAATACTTATATTTTCTGTGCAATTAAATTTGCTTCAGTCTGTATAGAGTTTTCAGGTACATTCCAGATAGGTTTTGGTTATTATAATTTTGGTAGTAGGAAGATTCTAGAAACGTTCGTGGAATAATGTAATTATTTTTCGTTTAATATAATAACCGGTCTAAAGTTCATGCGTCCCATCGTCAAAAATAAATTACATATAATTTTTGAAGTATTGCATTTGATAAATATTACAACTGAGTACCAATACTGTGGCTTACATTGTAAACGATTGATATATATGTGTTGTGTATGTGTGTGTGTGTGTGTGTGTGTGTGTTTGTTTGTTTGTTTGTGCGCGTGCGGTTCGAAATTGCACGGCAATCTCTCTGTAAATGATTCTACAAACAAAAGTAAAAAAAAGGTTCGTATAAACATAGGTGAGAAAACGGTTCGTAAGCAAGTTTCGGCTCGTGAAATATTTAGCTCTGCTTTCTGCTCCCTCTATGAAATTAAACCGTACTAAAATTCTTAGGGTACAAATCGAGTAGTAAATTTATCGCTTCTTTATGGTTTTTCATGTAAGAAAGTGAATAAAGTGATCACAGACGTCTATATCTCTTAGGTTTTCAGAAAAACGAGGTCAAGAAAACATTTTGTCGGAAAATAGACTTTTTTTACTGTTAATTTACCGTTATAGTAAAAACGTTTACTTAACTCTGTAGAAAATTTAATTTTGAGAAAATGGATGTAAATAACGTCTATTAAATTTACTCAAATTTGAGAAGTTCAACTTGAATTAGAAACAAAACAAACAAACCGGATCGGAAAAACGATACGATTTTAAACAGAACAATTTGCATACAGATCTAAGAATTATAGAAATCAATTTGAGACATCCTTCTAAATTCTATAAATATATTAAACATTTTTATTTTTTCATAGGTTGGCAATATAACAACCGATCAACAATTAAATTTAGCGTCTAGCATTTGAATATTCATTTGATCGTTGTTAGTGTTGTTGTTGTTCGGTCGTCGTTCACAACGGGTGATACCACAAATTTGTTTCCGTTTGGAGAGTTGGCGGACATGTTGTTAATTTATGGTAAAGTAATTAAAAATGGATCGGCTGTTGTGCGTAAATACCGGGAGAATTATACACATCGAAGTGTACAGGCTCGCAGGATATTTGAGGCTTTCGAGAAACAGGTATGCTTAAACTACAACAATTCGATACTATTCGAGAACGTTTTGTGAGAAATGCTAATGCTGAAGAAGCGGTATTGAATGCGGTATAAGTATCTCCCACCTCAAGCACCACCAGCAAGGTTGTCCATCGCTTTCATGCGTCGCTATCAAGTGAATGACGAACGTTACGGGACTAACAATTATACCCATTATATACAACACGTGTACAAGAGTTATTACCGACTGATTTTGATAAAGGATGAAATTCTGTCGATGGTTAATTAGAAAATGTGAAAAAAACGTCGTTTCCCGAGTAATATTCTAATTACTGACGAATCCTCTTTTACAAGAAATGATATTATAAATTGTCGAAACACACTTGGGCAGAAGAAAATACCCGTGAGACTGCTACAAGTCATTTTCGAAGCGCTTTTTCGTTTACACTATTTCGCTCGTAGTGGCACACAAGAAGAATCGAGACATCGTTTAATAAAAGATGGAGTTACTATTACGGTTAATAATGCTATTAGATCTGCCCCGCTAGCGTGGATTCGCCGAGCTGAACTATGTATTGAACACAATGGCGGTCAAGTTGAGCAACTATTTTGAAGAAATGTTTGCAGCTTTATGAAGTAACCGTTTTGATATTTAATAATCATTAGAAAAAAACAAAAAGTATGTGATTTGTTTAGAATTATTTTTTATTCATTTTTTTCTATTATTGATAAGTTTTCTGTTTGTTTTATTTACATTATATTGTTCAAAAATTGATGAAAATTGTTTTTTTTTTAAAATCGTATCGCTTTTCCGATCGGATTTCTGTGTTTTGTTTCTAATTCTAGTAGAACTTCTCAATTTTTTTTTTTTAAATTTTAATAGTCATTATTATACGTCATCTCAGAATTAAATTTTCTGCAAAGTGAAATTTTTATTTATTTAGTGGTACATTAACGATATTATTTTATTTCATGCCAAAAAAAGTGTTTTTTTCCGACTAAATGTTTTCTTCTTTTACCCCGTTTTTCTTAAAACCTAATTGAGATAGAGGTCTGGAACCACTTTTATTGAATTTCTTAGATCAAAAACCATAAGGAAGCACCAAATTTATCACTCGATTTGTACCTGAAGAAATTTAGTACGGTTTAATTTCACAGATGGAGCAGTGTATATATATATATATATATATATATATATATATATATATATATATATATATATATATATATATATACACACACACACACAAATATAGAGATAAATTAAAGGGTTTTAGAACTAGAATTACTAAGTGAACGCTTTAATAACAATTTACATACGATTCGAAGCTAACGCATTAAAGGTAAAAAAGTAAAATGAATGTTAATAAATACAAAAAGAAAACGTAAGACCTTATCTGGATTAACTATTTTTGGGAATCTTGGGGAAAGGTTAGTGCAGATGGAAAATTTGGATGTGCAGTGTAATTGTACCCTAATGTAAACTTTTGATTTCACTTGAACAGATCGTAGCTAGTTATATATTTTTTTAATCTTAGGAATACAAATATTTTAGCATCGCTTCATAAATTTTCTTTAATTTTATAAATATTGATATCTACTATATAGTATTTGGAATAAGGTAAGATCATCGATTTAAGTCAATAAACTCAAATGACTTAAGTATTTCCACTGCCAGAGATCCTTGGATCTAATATCTATTTTATAATTTAAACTAGGCAGTTCATGGTTACGTACGTGCATTAGTTAACGAATTTGAATTTTTCTTTCGATGTTTCTGGAGTAGAGTTGAAAATATAAGAAGAAACCTCCAGTAAAAAGTTTATACGTAGTTCAGTTAAGTATTTCCACTCGCCAGTGAATTCTAGATTCGAGTTAGGGATTTTAATTAGAAATCTTGATCAAATTTTCGGATAACTCTTTAGTATCTATAGGAAAATACAATTAGTTGTTGCATTTATTTCAACCGGTCAACGCAAAATTGCTTATCAATAATGTACTGCACCTGTATTAAATAAAAGCATATCGATCTCCGTAAGACTGTAATAAGAATCGGTTCCTATTCTGTAGAGGGATGTTGAAGTACGTACTTCTTTAAGCGATTTTGTTTGTCTGGTTTCCGCGGTCATTCTGAGGTTAGGGTCATCCCTTTCTCAATACATATCCGTTTTCTGTTCCCTTGATCTCTTCCGCTAACACTGGTTTTCTGTAGGTTTTGTCTCAGAATAGAAGCTAATGATTTGGGACGTATAGAATTAATACGACTTTGCGTTTGCGTCGTTCGATGGGAGTGGTTATCTCTATTATTGACCTATTTTACTGCACTTTTTCCTAAGAGATTGGTCATACATAAAGCCCGGTCTGCAGCTAAAAATCGAGGTGAATCCAAGTCTGCTAATTCTTCTTAAATACACGTATGTATGGTGTTTTTTTTATGATGGAATGAAGATTCCATCATAAAAAAAGAAAGTAAGCTTTCTTCCTTTATAAAAAAAAAGTGCTGGGGTATGGCGATTACCGGTTATAAAAATTATAATTGTGTTCTCCGCCAACACGGTTAATGAAAATAACGGATTGTATTTAGTAACGGTTGAGAGTCTAAAATGCGAAATCAGATGCTAAATATATTTTTACGGAGGAAAATAATCGTGAAATGCATTTTTATTTATAAAATTTGTGATCGTCTAATTCACCATTAGATGATTTTAGTTTTTGTTAGCGATTACTCGTATTTCAAAACTAGTAAAAAACAGAGAATATAAAAATTTTCGTTTTACCGGTTAGATAATTTAAAAATTAATATTTTTTATTATTTTGTATTTTATGGAGAAAACTAAATATGTTCGTCATTTTATTGAATACGCTGAAGCACTCCCAAAGTGATATACAAAATGACTACCGTTTGAAGATTTCTTTTGATAAAAATATTTCTCGTATCATGTTGGTTACGCTGTTTCCTTAGGGGATTGCTGAAAAATTGTTCGCTGTTCTCGCATAGGTGCAACAACGAGTTGTACGATGCTTATACTTTTTTAAGTGTACATTGTACGGTGCAATTAAATCCAGAAGGGGAAGATGAGTACAGAATAAAATCGCGCACGTGACGACAAGGACAGACTAAGGTCGTCGACCTTCCCCTTCTCGACGACCGAGTGAGGTCGTTCTATTATTTGCCTCCTGATTCTACGACTCCCTTCGATACTTCGCCTGCACAGATGCCCTTGAAGGAAACCCGCCCTCTTTTTCTAAACTCTCGTTATTCAAAACCCGTATCGCACTCGAACTCTATTCAACAGCTTCTGAAGTCAAACGTTTCTCGAACGATTCCTGTTCGTCGCGCCGTACCGTTTTCCTGAAAGAGGTTTAGAATTTTGTAATTACATATTTACGATGTCGAAATAGTACAAAGTTTAACGTAATGTAACGTCTTCTGTATAGTGAAAATAAATTTATTTTAATTTTAAAAATAATTGACACGTATGCCGTAAAAAGGTTTGTCGATCGTAAGCAGTACCTGATAGTCTTAATAATACCCTATAATAATAAATAAAACCTGATGAAAAGTAATTAATAAATTATTTTACGTCTAATCTCGAGTATCCAAGTTCACATTCTCCCAATATATTTTTTTGTTCTTATTAGCTAGGTATTAACTACACCGCGTAAATAACATCGAATAAAAAACACTTGCATATTCTGTCGCTGATATAAAAATTCACTTTGTATAATTCCCAAAGATGAAATAAAATTTTATTTTTAAAATACGTAATCTATATTATTATATAGAAAAACATTTTTTTTTTTGTTCGAAATAAACAAAAAAACTACCCGATCTATCGCTTCTGAATTTTTACCCGTGTTTCTTGGCATAACTGAGAAGGTTCTTGGATGTATTTCACCTCGAAAAAAATATATAAGTAGTAGTGGAGATTTGCCCCGGTTGAAGCACGAACTTAAATGAATTTAATTAATGAATTGTGAACCGCGAATTTCATTTCGAGTTTCAAGGGTTAAAATTAATTTTTTAATTATTTTTTGAAACCCTGATATTCTTTTAATTTCTAGGCAACAAATGAAGAAATCGATTTGATTTTTGGTGAGTTAATATTCACGTCGATAAACCAATTTCTAGATATTTGAAATTCGACGTCGAAAAAGGAGATGGTAAAAAAACTTTTGAACAATAATTGCAAATTTTCTCCGTTTTCGACTGTAGTAAACGAGATATTAAGTAGATTTGGGCTTGCGAGTAATCTTCAGACAAATATTGAAACCATTTTCGGGTTTTTTTAATTCCGATTTTTTTAAGGAGTGCGAAGGTATTCGGCGCTGCTGCTCAACCACCGAAGCCAGTGCCACCGTTACTGTCTGTGTGACTGGTTGTACCTCCCTCCGGTTAGTTGACTAATAACCGTAAAATAAAAAGATTAACCGCTACGGGACACTCGAGTAACCATATAGCTGCGACGGGGAGCTAGTCATTCATAAATTGTATGTTTACTGCGTTACACGCAAACGTTTGAGCCTGTTGCAATTTTATCCGACTGCAGCAGTAGACGGGCAACGTATTTGGGTAGTAAGTTTCTTCTGTGTTTTAATTATTTAACTGTTGCGCTGATTTTTATGAAATAGATAAACTACTCAAGAATCACTGGATGTAGACTATGCGGACGGTTGACGCCGTTGTTTCCTAACCGAAAAGGCAAAATACGTTTTTGTTTTTTCACCGGTAGTTTATATTTACATCAACCATTACAGTATATCCCGCATCACGTGCTTCCAAACGGATATCATGTCTTACTAAAATCAACAGATGAAAACAATAGATACAAACGTAGCTCCGAAAACGATTTGTCTTCAACTTATGGTTAGCGAAAAGGTTCTGACTCTGAGCAAAAAATACCCGCTGTGGTTTATGTAGTGCATTAATTTAGAATAAAAGTTCGAAAATTCCACCATCGACTTCATGCTCTTTTCAACTAGTTACCTTACATTTTCTGTCGCCAACCTTATCATGTTCACGTTTCTTGATGAGAGCAGCATCATAGAGAATGCGAGCGATCATTCATCTCTTTTGTTTACTTTTTTCTTGTGTACCTCTCACTTCATCCATCCCCATAAATAGTAATTTAAGGTCCGGTGACCTAGGTGGCTAATTTACTGGCCCGCTACGTGTCCAGTCCATTTACCAGTAAGCTTTTCATTTATGAATTGTCTTATTTCATTCGTGAAATTTGTTGGTAATTTATCAAGTTGATAGTGCATTTCATTTCGTTACGCCGATGAGATATTTTCAAGCGCTGTAAGAAATTAATTGTTTAAAAATTCCAGATAATTTCTCCCCTTGAAACGTTGTTCTAGTATGAAAGGGCCTATTATTAGTTGTCGATCAAGCCACACCAAACTTTCACCGAAAATCGTTGCTGGAAATTTGATCGACTAAAGGATGTGAGTTTTCTTCAGACCGTCGATGTGAATTCCTTGTGTTGTTAATTACATTACAGGTAAAAGTAGTTTCTTCTGAGAACAGCATGAATAAAATTAAGTGGTAATTTTTAACTCGTTGACAAAAATACAATCGTCTGGTCGATCTCCAAGCTGAAAGTGTTGAACTTTCTGTACGTTATAAGGATGCATTCCGTGAGCATCTAATGCCCTTCATACCGTACTTTGTGAAAGTCGTATAGAAATTCTACGAGTGTTCGTTGGACTAAGCTGTAACCCCTGAATAATGGTTTCCCTTTCATCACCACGTTCCGATCGACATTCAGATGAAACACGAGCTCTGGGAAGCGCACCATTCTCACGAAGATTATTAAAAATTCTACAAAATACTTTACGGTTTAGAACATAAAATTTTTCTGTTAAGTTTTGTTTTTAATTTTCTCAGAATTAAATCTTCTACAAGTTTTGATATTAGAATTTACACATTTAACAAAGTTGTAGTACTTAAAACCTAAAAAAAATTTGTTTTTCCTCCCCGAATTTTAAATTTTACATTGCATATCATGAAAATTACGATACAGTTCGGAGATACAGTCCTGGGATCTGTTTTATTAGATTTTTCAAGTCAAGAAACATGTACTTTACCCCTTATTTAACGCCTTAAAAATGTTAATGTGACTATTTTTCCGGCGGAATTGAAATCCGGGCAAAACTTTTCGCTAGCCGTAACTCAATAACAGAGCGTTCTCTGATGTATGTTTGTACGAACGTTTTTATTATTTCAAGATCTAGAATCAGTCCCCAAAGTTTTCCCTCCTGAATGACTCTGTATATGTTCTTTGTTAAATTAACAATAAACAAACAAAATTTTTAAAGAATTTGATTCCGAGGAAATTCGTATATGCAAATTTAACTTTTTACAACTAAATAAGTTTAACGACAAACTCGATTAAAAAAAAATAAATTTTTCTCGCAAATTTTATTATTACGTTGTACTTGTTCACTGGGGTTTTAACAAAATAAAAGTACGCGAAATCTAACAGATAAATGTGTTTTCTATTCCAATTTTTTTCGGCTTCACTTCAGTTTTTTTGTAAACAATTGGAAGCAGAAGTTTGGGACTTTTTTAATTTTTCACATTGAAAAACAGAAAAACTATAATTTTTTCTACAATATGTGTCTCAAAATTTTACTGTTGAAGCCTGAACTTTGTACCTTTTTTGAATCGGCCATCTGTGGTAAAAAACTTAATTTTTCTTTTGAGGCTTTCATCTTCTACCATTTTTCATCATCATTTTTCTTAATCTTTCTTTGTGTTTTTTTTGTGATTTCGCTATCTTTTCCTTTTCCGTGTTGAGCCGCTTTAAATCTTTTAAACTCATCTGCTTTTTTCTTGAAAATTTCCCTGTCTAAAACCTCTTCTTCTCTTATTCCGATCTCTTGGAAATCCTTTACCGTCTGTAGAAGCCGATCGCTTTTACTTTTATTAGAGATTACCAAAGAAGTTGAAAATCTTTCTTCATTCATTCTGTCTTTATTATAAAGAAAATTATTAAATTTCAAACGTATCGGTAAAGATACAGTGCGAGTAGTATAAACGGAATTGTAGATTAAAGTAGTTGAAAATTATTACCGACTTATTCCCCCTACAAATACATTTTTTGTTAAATTTTAATATCAAAATATTTCTTGTCAGGTAAAACGCATATATTATTACTTTTAATACTGTACGATATATTATTATTTGTAATTTTATATTTTATTAACTTATTAATTTTTATCTTATATTTATATTTTACTAGAACGATTAAAGTGTTTAAGTCAGTTATTACCAGATTATTTAGAAAAAGTGACACTAAGATTTCATTAGAAGTAGTATGTACGTTTTTTTTAATGTGCGTATTATTTTTTTATACGTACTTTAGTTAATATACACGATATTTCATTTTAAATTACTTGAGATGAAAGAAAGATCTATTAGTTTTAAAAAAATTACATGTTAATCTCATACGCATTTACAAAATAAATATATTACGGGTATTAACCTCGATGGTGTCCTTGATGTTTTAAGCTGTCTATTACGTCTTAAAAAAAGGAAACCGATTTTAATGAAACGCTAACACCAGATTATTATAACCAGTTGTTGTTTTAAATCGGTTTAATAGATGGCCGCTGTACGTTGGACTTCTAAAAAACAGTATCCATATTAATTCTTTCTTTTAATTGTAAATGAAGCGAGTAATTTTTTTTTTAAATTATAAGATAAAACCAACAGTTGCCAGATTACTGTAAAAAGTATATATAACCCTATTCAAGCGCTTCGTAGGTTTTTTTTTAGCGCATGTCCAGATGATGCGGCGTAGCCAGACGGTTACTGGAGGGGATACAGTAGGCTATTGCCTGCGGGGTATCACCGTTGACTTTTTAAACCGTGCTAGTTCTTTTTCTTGCGTATCTTTATAATAATTACTGTATAAATTGTTAACGTTTTTAAAAAAATACTTCTTCTTAAAAAAGAAATTATTTTATAAACCCCGTTCTGTGAGTCCGCATAAAAAACGTAGATCGCTTTTTATTTTAGACTCGAACGGGTTTGGATAACTTTTATTCGACTCTCAAATCATATAAATATTATTTAAACGAACTTAAGGCGTCCTTTTTCATGATCTCTGATCGGAAAAACGCCTCAACCGATCGTCGTCAAAGTGTTATGGCTGGTTTAAGTGAAGGCTAAGCTTATTTACTACGGTGCGGTAAGGTTTTTCGGTTTTGTTTTATACTCGTCGCTAAGTTAAGCTATATTGTACCATTCATATGCGGATTTTGTGTAGTGAATTTTCCGACAGACAAATCGATCGTTGACCACATTTATGCAGACAAGCGATGAATTTAGATTTCATATTCGATTCATATAGATGGAAAATACATCGCTTCGTTGGGGAATGTCTTTATGTTTTCTCAGTCGCCATAATGGGAAATTTATGATTTTCTTTAATAACAAAAGACAAGAAATATTTTGGCCAAAACGTTCGCAAAAAAATATTTTCTGCACCTAATTACTTTTTAAACCGAATATAACAACATTTAAACGAGATTGCCATTTATAAAATTATTGTCAGATGACGAATAAACGTAGATTTCAACCGCTCGAATACGGATCTGTCCTGTTCGGTGTCCGTAACGGTCGGTCGTACGACCGACAACGAGTAGCACAAATACGGAGATTACACGGACAGATGTATTTGGATTTGTATCGAAGATACGTCCGACGGTCAGAACCGCCCTATAAAACTACGTTTGAACGGTTCCTCTTTTCCTTTTAAAATTCAGTTTTTTCAGGCCCGATGAAATTTAGTTTTGTCGTTCTCCAAAGTATATAGTTTTTGTAAATGAAGTGTTTTCTTTCCGAATTTGACCTCGGTTTTATGCTTATTTTAAAATAATGTAAAAATATTTTTTCAGTATTTTATGTGTGTGTGTGTGTGGGGGGGGGGGATAGACATTTACATTTGATGAATTTCAACAAACTATTTTCCTTAGCTTATAGAAAATAGAAAATGCTGTCTACCCTACCACTCCCCACTTTTCTTGTATGAACTCGTGGTGGTCGAGACGATCGTTTGACATCCTATTTTTTGAAAATCAGTGCGCCCGTTTTGAAAATACGGGATAAATAAAGAAATAAAACATCCCAGCCGAAAATAATCTTCCTCCTGGTGTAGTTTGGTAAAAAATAGCGGAAATTTTCGTATATAAAAAGGAAAAAAGTATGCCGATTTTATGTGCATATTTTAACGAAGATAAAATAAAACTGGGAAATTTTGCGTGTTATCTACAACGATAATTTGAATTGTGCTGATCCTTCTATAGCTCTTTTGTTCATTTCAAACGTCATTTTTAAAAACGATATATCTTGATTTTTTTAATGAGATTATGGGTTCAATCGCTTCGGTCACTAACCCAAATGGAAATTTGTAGCGTATGAAAAATACCATGCCTAATCTCCGATGATAGAACGAGACGCTACCGCTCCGCCACGGAGATCGGCGATTAGCATCTTGAATAACAAACATATTATTTCAGGCTTACTAAAAAAAGTTAGAATCGAATCCGAGTCTTCCGGATTCAGGAAAGGTTGCCGAATCACTTCAGATAGTTTATCGCCACGCTCACCGATGTTCAGGTGATATTTTGCTCTACAAGTTAAACCTGCATTCTCATCGCCACAGGCAACGGATGTATAGTGAACGTTGTTAGAGAAAGCAACATAATTTGGTTCCCCGGGTCGGTTTGCGTCCGAGCCGTGGTATAAAGCGACAAATGAATGGTGTGTCCTTTCTTTTTTGATACGGTGAATTATATTAACCGCTTCCGATTCGCTCGAAAATTTGTATTTCATAAGTAGAGTTTTGTTTATTTAAACGCACCGTAGCTTTAAATAACTGCACCCTTTAAAATACAGTTTAACACGATCTAAGAGCTTTTTGAATGTATAAAACGAAGTTTGGAATTCCAATCTGAGAATTATTACCACTCGAATAAAGATACTTCAAAATACAGTGAATTCTTAAGTTATTTGTAATACCGGCTATTTGGAACGGAGAAAGCTACGAAGAGGTTATACGGTTGACACGCTCGACAACAATGCCGTGCGATGACAAGAGCACAATGGCCGTACTCACTTAATAAGTCGCTTACGGTAGTATTACTGCTAAATATAGCGTACGAATTTACTATTATAACCCCCACTCCGTAGTACAACAGTACGACCGAGTGATTATTCTACAACCGCGATACCTTCGATTCGATCTAAACTAAAAGTTAATGAACCAGTTATTTTTACGCTAATGTTATGCGTAATGATTTTCTCTTCGTTTCAACTGTTTGTTGTTTTCTATTTTTTTTTTTTTGCGTTCGTGTTTGTTTTTACTTTTAGATTACTGTAGACGGTTTGTTTACCTCATTTCAAGAAAGGAAAATAAATCGGTTTTCATAGCATTAAGATAATTTTGTAAGAATTTCAAAATAATAGCTGTTTTTAATAATTACCGTAACGAATCCACCACCGCTTTATAATTTCTCATCAGAGAGATTTGATTTTACTTTATTAGTAAAATGAACATGTAAAAAAAAAGAACGGTTTGAGTATTGTTATTCCGAAACTTAATCGTTTTATTACTTTAAATATTAAATAGAATACTCGTTCCTGATAACATGTTATTTTCAATACAAATCTGGTCAGATTTTACGGTAATCGTAGGCCGTCACTATTTCATACCTAATGATATTCGCGATAATTCCACACGCATCAGGTTCATATTTCCTTCAGAAAGTTTAAATTAATATATGTGTTTACGCTATCTGTCCCGTCCCATTCTTTAATAAATAGTTCCATTTTTTATAAAATTTTCAAATAAAAAATTCCATTTTTTATTATGATTGCAACGTATTTAAAATATCTGAATCGTTAATTATGTTTGATTTTTCTGAAATTATTGTTGTTCATTATATAAAAAAAGTGTGCGATAAATAGAATGAAGATATCGATTAAAGGGCTGATTAATGTTATTGAATTTTGTCGGGCTGGTAAAATCATTTCGTTCCATCCTTTCTTTTGTAAACGCGGTACGGGATAATTGTTATCGTCGGGAATGGCTTTGTAATTTGTATGAGGGGTCGCCCACAACAGTTAACGTTATAATCATTTAATTAAGATAAATTACTTATTTTTATGAACGATATACGTAACCCGCCGGGTTAGTCTAGCGGTTAAATTCTTCGTCGCAAAATCAGCTGATTTTCGAAGTCGAGAGTTCTAAGGTTTGAGTCCTTATAAAGACGGTTGTTTTTATATGGATTAGTCTGTGGATACCGGCATTCTTTGGCTGTGTTAGGCGTTTTTCTTTACAATATCATATTAAGATCAGTTAACGCGGCAGTAACTATGCTAATAAAATATTTGAATATATATAATAAATATAATTCTTACAACAGTTGATGCTAACATCGGAAACACCGTTATTTTAAAATGTTTTAGTTAAAATTAGTACAAGATTATTTTTTCTAAAGTCATTGCAAAAAATTGGTAAAATGCGTGCGTGTATATGTGTTTTTTTTTTTGTCTTCAGTCATTTGACTGGTTTGATGCAGCTCTCCAAGATTCCCTATCTAGGGCTAGTCGTTTCATTTCAGTATACCCTCTACATCCTACATCCCCAACAATTTGTTTTACATACTCCAAACGTGGCCTGCCTACACAATTTTTCCCTTCTACCTGTCCTTCCAATATTAAAGCGACTATTCCAGGATGCCTTAGTATGTGGCCTATAAGTCTGTCTCTTCTTTTAACTATATTTTTCCAAATGCTTCTTTCTTCATCTATTTGCCGCAATACCTCTTCATTTGTCACTTTATCCACCCGTCTGATTTTTAACATTCTCCTATAGCACCGCATTTCAAAAGCTTCTATTCTTTTCTTCTCAGATATTCCGATCGTCCAAGTTTCACTTCCATATAAAGCGACACTCCAAACATACACTTTCAAAAATCTTTTCCTGACATTTAAATTCATTTTTGATGTAAACAAATTATATTTCTTACTGAAGGCTCGTTTAGTTTGTGCTATTCGGCATTTTATATCGCTCCTGCTTCGTCCATCTTTAGTAATTTTACTTCCCAAATAACAAAATTCTTCTACCTCCATAATCTTTTCTCCTCCTATTTTCACATTCAGCGGTCCATCTTTGTTATTTCTACTGCATTTCATTACTTTTGTTTTGTTCTTGTTTATTTTCACGCGATAGTTCTTGCGTAGGACTTCATCTATGCCGTTCATTGTTTCTTCTAAATCCTTTTTACTCTCGGCTAGAATTACTATATCATCAGCAAATCGTAGCATCTTTATCTTTTCACCTTGTACTGTTACTCCGAATCTAAATTGTTCTTTCACATCATTAACTGCTAGTTCCGTGTAAAGATTAAAAAGTAACGGAGATAGGGAACATCCTTGTCGGACTCCCTTTCTTATTAGGGCTTCTTTCTTATGTTCTTCAATTGATATTGTTGCTGTTTGGTTCCTGTACATGTTAGCAATTGTTCTTCTATCTCTGTATTTGAACCCTAATTTTTTTAAAACGCTGAACATTATATTCCAATCTACGTTATCGAAAGCCTTTTCTAGGTCTATAAACGCCAAGTATGTTGGTTTGTTTTTCTTTAATCTTCCTTCTACTATTAATCTGAGGCCTAAAATTGCTTCCCTTGTCCCTATACTTTTTCTGAAACCAAATTGGTCTTCTCCTAACACTTCTTCCACTCTCCTCTCAATTCTTCTGTATAAAATTCTAGTTAAGATTTTTGATGCGTGACTAGTTAAACTAATTGTTCTATATTCTTCACATTTATCTGCCCCTGCTTTCTTTGGTATCATAACTATAACACTTTTTTTGAAGTCTGATGGAAATTCCCCTTTTTCATAAATATTACACACCAGTTTGTATAATCTATCAATCACTTCCTCACCTGCACTGCACAGTAATTCTACAGGTATTCCGTCTATTCCAGGAGCCTTTCTGCCATTCACATCTTTTAATGCTCTCTTAAATTCAGATGTCAGTATTGTTTCTCCCATTTCATCCTCCTCAACTTCCTCTTCTTCCTCTATAAAACCATTTTCTAATTCATTTCCTCCGTATAACTCTTATATGTGTGTGTTAATAAATCAATCGGCAAATTGTATCCTTGCAGTAAAATGTAATAATTTTGTTTAATTAGTTATTTTTACTTAACGCTTTTTGTTATTATCTCCGGCAATCGCTTTTGCAGAGATCTGTTATTCTTCGGACCGGTTTTTTTAAATAGTTAAAAACATTAAAAATTATTAATTATGAAATGGCTTTTAAAACTGATTACAAAATAGTTAACTGT
This sequence comes from Lycorma delicatula, assembly GCF_047948215.1. Taxonomy (NCBI): domain Eukaryota; kingdom Metazoa; phylum Arthropoda; class Insecta; order Hemiptera; family Fulgoridae; genus Lycorma; species Lycorma delicatula. The sequence goes on along the minus strand of NC_134459.1, from coordinate 7,671,211 downwards.
TTTGTTTACTTACCCTTTTTATACTGACGACGGAGTGCAAAGAAAAGAAAGATAGTCATTCTCACTAAAGAAAAAGGTGAATGAAAGGTGCCAAAGCGCCCATTAAGTGGTTGTACAGTTCCTCTTTTTTTTTAAAATAAATAAATATTAATTACATCGTTAATATTGTACCTGTTGTTCGAATTTGAATAAATCGCTTAATATTATTTATTAAATTTTATCCGGGAATCAAAATCTTCTTCCGGTTTCCATCTTCTAAGCCTACTTAATCAATGTGCGAATTGCAGTGTTAACAACCGTTAACACGGTTTAAAAAAAAAAACCGTTCAGGCGTAGCATAAATAAAATTAATTTAATGTCGATGGAAATTTTTGAAGATTCCTAAATCAGACGAATTTTAATTTTTCCAATAATATCTTGATAATTTTGTTTTACTTTCATTTTTTTCTTATTTATTTTAGTCGGTAAATTGGTCCTTTGTTAAAAAAATAATAAACTGTTTTAAATACATAGCGCTAAAAACTTAAAGAAAATATTTTTATGAAAATAATAATATGAAGGAATTTTGAAGTTTCGTATTTCGTAATGATAATCCGTTATGTAGATCACGTCAAGAACGAGTACGTGTACTAAAAATCATCAAGAAAGGGTACCTACGTGTATTACACCACGTAAAAAAAAGCTTCCCTAGTGTTTGCCTGCTTGAATGGCATGAAATCGTGCTAAAACTTTGATCAGAGCAGCATCGTAAAAAAAGAAAAAGTAACGCGCATTTAATTATGAAATTAAAAATAAAAATTGTTAAAGTCAGCATTAATATTTATAAAATCCACGTTAATATTGATAATATTAAAAAAAATATACGAAGATATATTTATATTTTATATCTACATATATATTTTAATATTAATAAATGAAATAACAATAAAAGGCTTAAATGGTAATTGCGTTTATGTTATTTGTACACGTTAAAGGGAGAGTTAAATTAAGTTTTTTTTTGTTACTTTTTTTATTAGTATTAACAAGTCATCGGCAAAGTAAAACTGATTTGTAGGAAAAGTGTTTTAATTTGTTTTAAGAAAATTATTTGGAAGATCTTTTAAATTTGTCGCTAATTTGTTAGAAATAGCAGCAATTGCAGTTCCTTTTTAAATACATCGAAATATTTTACTTAGTTACACGTTTAACATTTTTTTATTCGGTTTGATACAGACAAATATATACGGTTTCTTTTCTATTCCATTTTTTTAAGAGCAATGTAAATGAAATTCATTAAAAAAAATCCAAAATTGATAATTTCCCTTAATCAGTCCGGCAGAAGTACGAGTTTTCTAACACTTAAATCAACTGGATAATTTACTTTTACGAATAATGTATTTTTACCGTGAACTTCAGTTTCTTTTAATTCCGTCAATTGAAAGTTATATTCAAAATAAAATTTAAAAACTGTTTTTACAAAAATGTTGAAAATACCGGTAATATTATCGTTGTGATTCACAGCTAAGTTCACTTCGAAAGATGATTTTATAATGTAAGGTTGTAAAAGAAAAAGACTTGGTTATTATATAAGCTGCTTAGGCTTTGTTCGGTGGCTAATTTAAAAGAACTTCAAAATGAGGATTAACACTGATATGCGTATATATATTTTATTTATTTTTATTATTTTTTTTTTTTTGTTTTTTTCTGTTAATTAATGTTATTCTGAATGATCGATTTCAATTCGTGTGATTTCTTGCATCGTACTTATGTTTAATGTTGCGATTTCTCAGAATTAACCGAGGAAAATGAAACGTTACGATCTTATTTAGCATAGTATTTAACTTTCATAGTATCAGATAATTATAGTAAATAAAAGTAAAATTATGACTTATTAATCGTAGTCTTAAGTGAGACCTTCATCGACTGATTTCTTTTATTATATTTCATTACGTGAAAACGTTTATTTAATTGTTATCCGGGACCAGGAGAATATGAATTCGTGTTGAAGTTTATATCGCATTTTTCCTTTTTAATATACCATTAGCTATTAAGCATTAAATATTTATAAAAACCCAATTTATTACGCTCAGTTTTGCTATAGTTGAAGAAGGAAGCGCGTTATAAGAAGAACGTGCGTTATGCTCAGGTTCACGCACCCGCATATTACTTGATGATGAAATGTGTAACATAAAAGAAATGGTACATGACAACTTAAAAAATGCACCGTAGAAAAATTGTTGATTTCCATACTGTCATAAGTTTTTGTATCCTTATAATGATTCGCTTTTTTCTTGGAGGAGAATTAGCTGGATTGTATTTAATAAAAAACGACAAAACAAATGACGTATTTCGTATACGTAGTAAATACCTCTTATCTTCGTAATCGTAATATAATTTGGTTATCTTATAAATATGTAGGATTACATTCACTAAATAACGAATATCATGATCTTTCATATACGGTCTATTCAGGAAATAGCCGAACTTTATTTTTTTAATCCTTAATTTATTTTACAGATCGTTGCTCCTTATCCTCTTCAAAGTACCCCCCTCCCCTATTCACCACTTCACGAAGCAGTCCTGAATAGCTTTATTTGAAATAGCCAGGTCCGTGATGAATTCGCATTAATCTCATCAATAGGTTCAAAACGGCGTAGTTTCATCACCGATTCTAATTTCGGAAATAAGGAAAAACCGCAAGAAACCAGTTCTGGCGAATAGGGTGACTAAGGGAGACACAGTCTTCTGATTTTTGGCACAAAAATGACGATTGACGAAGCTGCCATTCAAACTACGAATGACAAAGCTGAGTGTGCGGGCGCATTGTTGTAGTGAAGGAACCGCGCGCGAGTTGTCTCGTCACAGCTCCGGTCTCTTTTTGCGGGGTTTTTCACGTAACCGTTGTAAAACGCCTCATAATACGCACGGTTTACTATTTCACCTTGAGGCAAGAATTCAAAATGCACAATTCCATTAACATCGAAAAAACATAGGGCGTCACTTTGATATGGATCAAGACTGACGTGCTTTCTTGGGGTGTAGAGATCCTTTGCCGATCCATTGTGATGACTGAACGTTTGTCTCGATGTCGTAGCCGTAAACCCGGCTTTCGTCTCCCGTTACGATCCTTAGCATGAATGTTTCATCGTCATCGGCTTCTTCAATAAGTCGCCGACAAACGTCCACTCGATGTTCTTTCTGCTGTTCGGTCATCAAACGAGGAATAAACTTTCCTGCGACTCGATACACGTCCAGTTTTTCAGTCAAAATATCACGGTACGATCCGTTCGAGATTCTAACCTCTTCTGCAACTTCTCTGACAGTCGATCGGCGATTTGCACTCGCCAGATCGTGTTTTTTTTTTAACGCGGGTCTCGTCGGTTGAGATGGAACACCTTACTGGTCGAGAGTTATCTTCAATTGACTGACGACCGATTTTAAATCGTGAAAACCATTCGTAACATTGCGCAGAGCATCATCTCCGTATGCTTGTTTCAAAAGTTGAAACGTTTCTGCGAAAGCTTTTCCCAGGTTCACGCAAAAGATTTTACGTTGTGCCGTTCGAAAATCGTCATTACAAAAATCGCTACCAACACTTAAATACGTTGCACTCAAATAACAATAACACGAAAACTAAACGACATATCAACAATCCAAGAACATATGATTGCAGAGGAGGCTATTCGGACAGTGCTGCCAACCACACGTCACTAAATATCTCCGTTGGTGCGTAATTAAAACTCTTATGTAATTTTCTGAACAGACCTCGGATATATTTTTGTTCGTTTATCTATAATTAAAAATAAGTTTGCACAACGGTTAAATATGAAGGATAAGGAATCATTGCGAGGAAAAAGTTTAACTTAAATCGAATAGTAACTAAATATTGTTAAGGAATGAAAGGCGAAATTTTAGGAAGAAAAATTAACTATACCGAAAACACAAAAATAAAGGAAGAACTATACAAAGGAAGATATCAATACCTGTTATTTTCAAACCGAGACGACTTTCGTTTAAATAAGAAATATTAAAGATCGATAAACAAATTAGAAATAAATCTTTAAAAATATTTGTATGGAGTTGTGTTTTATGACAGCGGAAAAAGAATAAGTCAGATAGATTTTTAATATACGATTTTACAGTAGAATATTATAACATCTGATAACACAGTTGTAGGACTTTCCCGTAACGCGGCTAAAGCCTCGTTCCGGGAAAGTTTGTTTCTGATGCACGGCTTACACAAGTATATTTAAAATATTTATCGTTTCATTTAAACATAATATTTTTTCGTTTATTTAATTCAACGATTCTAACTAAAGCGCCCACGCGCATACAATATTTAATTCGTGCGATTGTGCACTAGCGGCGACGTCCGGCACTAACTAAACTAATGTAATATCACAACTTATATAGAAAAAATTTCGTTTGTGCGGTCGGGAGACCTAGTGTAGCTGCGAGGCTTAACAAACAAGGTACCTAGTAGACCGGGTTCGAGGTGGTGCGATCGAGTTCGAGACCCGGCCAGACCGTGTTACTTTTTTACACTTTAAAATAATATTAATAACTTATTTAATTCTACCACTCACCTGTGACGTCACAACATAGCAGGCGACTACAACAGCATTTTTTGGGGTGGTGGTAGGCGAAATCTCGAGATACTGAGGGTGACCTTACTCTACAGCCTTACCCCCTTGACCTATTAAGTTGAAAATTTAACGGCACCAATGCCCCGTTTATAGAAGTAATCTGACGAAGTTTGGTCAAAAACGGTTCAGTAGTTCTGGAGATATAAAGTGATTTAGAGACCAACACCGCACATACACACACGTACATACGAACAACATTAACATCCCGAAAATTTCCATCTGATTTTTTCGATTCCTTAGGTCAAGATCCGATGAGAACCGCATATACCCGAATTGTACCGATTAGAAATTGTAATTGGAAAGAAGTTAGTGCTGTAGCGCTATCTAGACGCGAAAGTAATAATTACGAAAGTCGACAAAAATTAAAATGAAGAGGCTTTAAAAAGAATCGGAGAATAATTACTGATCAGTAAATTCTTTCTCGATGAAATTCTTCTTAGGTATTTGAATAATATTTTAAGTTAGCTGAGATTATTTATTGTAATACTGTAAGGAAGTTTAGAAGGTAAAACTGTTTGAGGGGATAAAGGTTAGAATAGGTAAAACTAGCTGAAATGAAAGAATGTAGGAAATATTTTTACTTCCTTGTACGAAGTAAAGCAAGTATAGTAATCGCGAAAAATTTCGGTTTTCAGCTTTAAGCGGAAATATCTATTTTGATCACCCCGGAATCCATTTTGACCAGTTTCGGCGTGACGTTTGTTTATACGTATGTATCTTGCATAACTCAAAAACGATTATCCGTAAATTGTTGAAATTTTTCCTTCCCCATTGATTCTAATCTACTGGACCAAAAGTATCCAAAAATGCAATAAATTAAAAAAAAAAAAAAATAGATTTTGGACTTTTTCTCAACTGCAGTGACAAGCCCTCACACCGAGAGCTTTTCAACGATATATGATAATTGTTGGTACTTATTTTCATTGGTTCCAGAGTTATAGCCAAATGAAATGTTTGTATCTTACAAGGGGAAGCCACATCGGATTTAAAAATAAATTATATATATATTTTTTTAATTTAAATATATTGATTTAGTAATAATTATTAACTTCTGATTGTAAAAAAATGTTTGCAATAAATAATAATTCAGTAATAACAAAAAAATAAATAAATAAATACGAAAAAAGTCAGAACTTTATTAGTAAAATTAAATTTTATGTACTTTTAATTTTAATTAAAAAAATTTTACACAGATTAATAATTATTAATAAATCAATATATTTAAATTTAAAAAAAAGTTAAAAAAAATATATGTATATGAAGTCGGATTCGAACCGATGTATCCACGGTTACGGACCCAACATTACGTTCTCACTTATACCACATAACGACATGAGTGATGTGAAACAAATTTAATATATATATATAAAATGCTGATACGGACGCACAAAGAAATGTGATGCAGTACTACACTGCATCACATTGTGGTGGACACTACGTCCACCATAATGCAATTGTGTAACTGTCTACTTCATTAAAGAATTGGAGGATCGTATCTCACTTCCCAATAAATAAGGTTAAATGTAGTACAGCAAAAAATGTGTGTATTTAATTTAATAAGCGTTCAAGGAAGTCATGTGGTGTTCACATCAGATATTTTAGATTAAAATATTTGTGAAGAATGAATAGAAGTAGAAAATTGCGTGAAACTAGAGTGATAGTATAAAATAATTATAATGTTAAATAGTAATTGCCGTTACAGTTTAGTTATAAGTGGTAATAGTAAAAAAACGTCTTCTAAAAATTTTGTAAAATTTTGTCAGGCAAAATGTACTCTTTTAGGAATTGGATTCTTTATTAAATAATACCTAATGTTTGTTCTTGACAAATGTTTCTGATGGAGAAAGTTTAAAATGAATTTTTACCGCTATTTCTTAACGGAACTTTTATTCTACGACCTTTGTATTTTTTAAAAAAGTTATGTTTTTAATTTATTAGCTATTAATGTTTTATTGTGCGAGTAGCATTTTAATCTTTTATTTTACAACACCGTTTAAATTACTGATGTGGAGAAATCACAATTCCTTCTTATATTTAAAAAAGAAATTAGAAGTATTATTTGGTTTTTCGAGATTCATGATTTATAATGAAGCGGAAATCATAAATATCTGTAACTGACCATAAACTATTTATTTTGTACGTAATAAAAAATTATTTTAACAATTCGTTTTGCGTCCTTACATGTTTTTTTATGTCGTTTTTTTTTTGTCTTCAATCATTTGACTGGTTTGATGCAGCTCTCCAAGATTCCTTATCTAGTGCTAGTCGTTTCATTTCAGTATACCCTCTACATCCTACATCCCTAACAATTTGTTTTACGTATTCCAAACGTGGCCTGCCTACACAATTTTTCCCTTCTACCTGTCCTTCCAATATTAAAGCGACTATTCCAGGATGCCTTAGTATGTGGCCTATAAGTCTGTCTCTTGTTTTAACTATATTTTTCCAAACGCTTCTTTCTTCATCTATTTGCCGCAATACCTCTTCATTTGTCACTTTATCCACCCGTCTGATTTTTAACATTCTCCTATAGCACCGCATTTTAAAAGCTTCTAATCTTTTCTTCTTAAGTACTCCGATCGTCCAAGTTTCACTTCCATATAAAGCGACACTCCAAACATACACTTTCAAAAATCTTTTCCTGACATTTAAATTAATTTTTGATTAAACAAATTATATTTCTTACTGAAGGCTCGTTTCGCCCGTGCTATTAGGTATTTTATATCGTTCCTGCTTCGTCCATCTTTAGTAATTCTACTTCCCAAATAACAAAATTCTTCTACCTCCATAATCTTTTCTCCTCCTATTTTCACATTCAGCGGTCCATCTTTGTTATTTCTACTACATTTCACTACTTTTGTTTTGTTCTTGTTTATTTCCACGCGATATTTCTTGTGTAGGACTTCATCTATGCCGTTCATTGTTTCTTCTAAATCCTTTTTATTCTCGGCTAGAATTACTATATCATCAGCAAATCGTAGCATCTTTATCTTTTCACCTTGTACTGTTACTCCGAATCTAAATTGTTCTTTAACATCATTAACTGCTAGTTCCATGTAAAGATCAAAAAGTAACGGAGATAGGGAACATCCTTGTCGGATTCTCTTTCTTATTACGGCTTCTTCTTTCGTTGTTTGTAAAAAAAATTATTTTTAGGGACTTTTTTGTTTCTCTCCCGTAACGTTTTGTTTTAAGAATATTTAAACTCATTAAGAAAATAATAAATGTTATTATTATAATATTAAATATTACATTATTATAATTGTATGAAGAATCGCTATCAGTTTCAAAAATTCAACGCCTTTCTCCTTTGAATTAATTTCCCTAACTTAACGAAACAACGACATCTTCAGAGCACAATAACTAGACACAGAATGATTACAGTCAGTGACACTAATGTCTAGTAATATTGCATCAAGTAACCAGACATGTTTAAATATGACCGGTTACTAGTACGTAATACGCAACGTAAAAAAAAAACTATTGCGGGAGAAAAATAGAAAAGGCCCTATTTTTCTATGGAAACTTTTAAATTATGTTAGGGGGTAAATCAATTCTGATTTAAATTTTAACATCGGTTTTTATAGATATTTGGCGGAATTATTTGTTCATTAATTGTTTATTTTTCTAATCGTATGTGAAAAAACGACCAGAATTAGGGAAATTGAAAACAATTTATTGTTAGATAAATCGAAATCGATAATATCGATCTATTTTGAAGTTTATTTTCTAAGATTCTATATAGTTGCTTCAATTTTTATAATTTACTAGGGAAACAGGGCGTAATTAATAATTTTGGAACATACTCTAAGGACCTTCAAATAATTAAATAATCGAATTCATTTCCCGGCAACATTGTGCCTTTTTTAATATAGATATATTTTTTTAATCTAACGTTTCATTTAACGAATATTAGAGATGATGTGTTCGTCTCAAGGAAACTTGGACGATCGGAGCACCTGAGAAGAAAAGATTAAAAGCTTTTGAAATGTAGTGCTATAGGAGAATGTTAAAAATCATGTGGGTGGATAAAGTGACAAATGAAGAGATGTTGCGGCAAATGGATGAAGAAAGAAGCATTTGGAAAAATATAGTTAAAAGAAGAGACTGACTTATTGGCCACATATTAAGGAATCCTGGAATAATCGCTTTAATATTAGAGGGACAGGTAAAAGGAAAAAATTGTGCAGGCAGGCAACGTTTGGAATATGTAAAACAAATTGTTAGGGATGTAGGATGTAGAGGGTATACTGAAATGAAACGACTGGCACTAGATAGGGAATCTTGGAGAGCTGCATCAAACGAGTCAAATGACTGAAGACAAAACAAAAAAAAATATCAGAATATTAAAAGGCTATCAAGTTTGATAACTATTGAAATTATTATATCGTTTCTTTATCTTTTTAATATTTTTATTTTAATATTTCATACTGGTTAGTACAGAACAGTTTAAATTTTATAAAAATGATTAAAAAAATTGTTGTTTATACAACAGTAGTACCAGCAACGTTTTTGCACAAATTATTTAAGTTCGGTCGATATATTTCAGTCCTTAAACGTAATCAGTAAATATGGCCATCAATTTAATAAATCTAAAAATAAATTGCCAAGTAATTTAACTGACGACTTTTAATAAAATAATTTCTAAACATTTTTTTTTTTTAATATCGTTGATGTGTATTCCTTTAAACATTATCATACGCTTATGTTTTTTTTTTTTTTTTTTGATTTAGGAATTTATTTATGAATCCTCAGATTATTTTAATCGACGGCGTACTACTATATAGAAAAATTATATTAAATCCTTTAAATAAGGAGCGTATTTTAGGCCTAGTAAATAACAGCTACTGTTAAATAAATTTTGCTGCTATTCTAGGATTTTTTTTTTATTATTGCATAAAGAATGATAAAATATAATCTAAATTTTGAGCTGCGCTGCATCCCCTATGTACAAATTGCATATAATTTTATCCTGGTGAATTCCCGAGAGGTTTTTTGCATCGTGGAGACTCCTCGGGTTAAAGCACGAGGTACTACGAGCAAAAGGGTCGTGTAAAAATACACCGTCTTAAGTGTAGCATATTAATAGCTCTGTAGACATTTACAACTTGCTTGTCCGGGTATTAAAAAAAAACTTGTACTTTGTATTGTATTTGTAAAAAAAACTTGTACAAAGGTATTTTAGGTAGGTTTTTATCGTTTTTTTTTTTTTTTGTTTATTTTAATTTAAACGTTTGTGTAATTAATTTTCTCTTATAATTGGAATATTACGGAGTTTATTATTGTAAAACGATAAAATATTGTTGTAATGTAATATAATCACGTAATGCACTAGTACAACACTACGTTCCTCAGGAGATGTAATTTTGAGAGTACGGGAGCTGGCGAAACCGGGACCTAAACTGGTTACCGTTTTTATTACGTTACTTTTATCGCGCTAATATTAATTAATTATGTAATATTTTATATTATAATATACATTAAACGATAACGTAACGTGTTCGTAAAAAATACCGAACCGCAGGTGAAATTGTTTACAGAATCAGGTTCTTTTAAATCCCAGCAGGGTCAATTCCTAGTAAAGGCAGTTATTTTTACACGGATTTGAATACTAGAGCGTGGATACCGGTGTTCTTTGGCGGTTGGGTTTCAATTAACCACACATCTCAGGAACGGTCGAACTGAGACTGTACAAGACTACACTTCATTTACACTCATACATATCATCCTCATTCATCCTCTGAAGAATTATCTAAGCGGTAGTTACCGGAAGTTAAACAGGAAAAAGAGAGAGGGTCAATTCCTATAGCTAAAGACTCTTTCAAAACGGTGTTATTTAATTCAAAAACAAATAACTTCATTATTGCGGCTTTAAAAGAAGTTTTAATAAATTTTTATTTATTTTTTTGTCAAAATAATACAAAAATACAAAAGTTAATAATTAAAATTCAAAACATATATACATTTTAAGCAGTATAAGTAACAAAATTTCTCTTTTGACCCGCAATGTTTGAAGAATAAAAAAATTAACCGTAATCGTTTTATTCGACGTTTGAAGGGGATGTAAATTCACTAACGTTTTTAAATTAATTTTCAGCCTTTCAGTTCAATTTTCAAATTTCAGTTTTTAAATTAATTATTAAATTATAAGATCATTACGTTTTTATATGTTTATTTTACTCCCTGTTTTCTGGTTTTATCTGCAACACTCACCGAAGCCAGTCGGAAGTAAAATATCTTACACTTTAACTAAATGAAATGATAATTTTTACAAAAGGTTCGCTTATACCGTACTAATAATCTTTATCTATATAAAGAAAACCTGAAGAAATTAAAAAATTCAATGTCAGTCTAGAGATAAATATTTTGTCGCGATAAAATTCAATTCTACTAGCGATTAATTACTTATCTTTATCGCTTTGTTGATAAAAGTTACAGCTTATTTAGATAAAAAAAAAACGAAACAAACATATACGATATCAATCCGGTAACTAGTCAGATGATATAGGATTGCACACCTCTCACAGAACTTAACATATATGTACACAGTGCGTTACGTCATCAAGGTCGCTTGACGTCACTTCAAGGCTGTTCGTTCTACGCCTGACCTGCGCAATTCGCCCCGTTCCTTTTGTTGTGGCACGAAGAAATGGGGAGAGAAGGGATCGAGGTGCATCGGAAGTAAATAAGAGGCAACGTTTCTCTATTTCGTAGTATTTCTTTTAATAATAGTCCACACACCGTTTCGATCGAAGTAGTAAAAAAAAAGAAGAAATAGTAAAATTTAATTATCGAAGAATTTAAACTTGTGAACGCCGATGTAAAATTAAATTTTTATTTTTCTCAGTTAAATTAGGATTTGAGCGTTCGGCCATCTATTCGTTTCTCAAATAGCAACGGTAGCGGAACCGTTTGACCAGAAAGTTTGAAATTTTGCATGCAAATAGGAATGTTTGTCCGTTTTTATAGGAAAAGTATTCCGATTTAAAAGTTTTCGTATTTTTAAAAACGATTCGTTCTCTGCAACATTTTTTATAAACCTTTTTACCGTGTAGTTTCGATTAAAAGGTCATCGTCAGAATATTACGGTATATATCGCATCGTATTATCATTAATACGATTGATTGTGTTCTATACGTTGCGGTTATTTTTCTATAGCGTTTGAATAAGTTATAGAAAAATCGTTTCTTCACATCATTTTTATAAAATCATATATCTAAAACTGCGATTACGATCGCTCCATTAGCTACAGAAAACAGGGATTTCTAATCGTAAGCTGTAAGGAGTAAACGATAGAAATTTTTAATTTTTCACCCTTCATTAATTTGTATGGCCGTTGACATTTTTTTCATTATTCAATCTTTCATATGTATCCTATTAAATTTATGTAATATCAAATAATTATTATATTATATTATATTATAATATTATATTATTAATTATTATATTCACTGATAAGTTCAGTAAAATTAGTCCGTGATAATGATACGCGCAAAATGTAATCCCAAATAATATCTATCTTTTTTTTAACGTTACAAATATATCGTAAAAAATGTATAAGATTAAAATATCTGTCGTTGTAAATTGTGAAAATAACAAATTACATATTTAATATTGAATTTTCTATAGAAATTAAACTATTAGTGTGATACAGATGATTTCAGTTTAGGTTAATAAAATCATAAGGCACTAATTTGTTTATTAGGCACATAAACGTATCGTAATGTTGTGCAGGACCAGACACCAAACACCGGGTTGGTCTAGTGGTGAACGCGTCTTTCAAAATCAACTGATTTGGAAGTCGAGAGTTCCAGCGTTCAAGTCCTAGTAAAGCCAGTTATTTTTACACGGATTTGAATACTAGAGCGTGGATACCGGTATTCTTTGGCGGTTGGGTTTCAATTAACCACACATCTCAGGAACGGTCGAACCGAGACTGTTCAAGACTACACTTCATTCACACTCATACATATCATCCTCATTCATCCTCTGAAGAATTATCTAAACGGTAGTTACCGGAGGCTAAACAGGAAAAAGAAAGGCACTAAACACCGGGTTGGTCTACTGGTGAATTCGTCATCGCAAATCAGCTGATTTCGAAGTCGAGAGTTCAAGCGTTCAAATCCTAGTAAAGGCTTTTATACGGATTTGAATACTAGATCGTGGATACCGGTGTTCTTTGGCGGTTGAGTTTCAATTAATCACGCATCTCACGAACGGTCGACCTGAGACTGTACAAGACTACAATTCATTTACATTCATACATATTATCCTCTGAAGTAATACCTTAGTATGGTTCCGGAGGCTAAACAGAAAAAGAGAGAGGCATTAAACACAAGTCGCAGTAGTCGGTTGTCGTCTTCTTTCCTGAATTGAATATAGTTTTGCGTATCGGCGTACAAAACCTACCGAAATCCAGGGTTTATTAAAGATATTCAACTATTATGATTTATTCAAGTTTATTCAACTATAGGGTTTTAACAAGAAATTTCTTACGGTGAACATCACTACTTTCAGAGAAAACGGCTCTAAGAAACGCCTCTTGCACCTCAGGTGTTTTACATACACCGCAGCCTTAATAAAAAGTTGGACAGATAATGTAAAGGAAAGAATGATAAAACCAAACGATTTACTTTTACAGGATAATGTTTTTATGACTGTATTTAAATAAATCGAGTACGCACGAATTTTTTAACAAAAGGTAATGCGGGTTGTTTGAAACTTTTTTACTTTCTTACAACAAAATTGTTTTATTATAAATAAATTTAATTTTAAACATACTGGGGTCCGGAGAGAACAAAAGACGTGCTGATTGTTTAAAGGAGTACGGTCGGTTCAGCAGCCGACAATATTGAGTATATCGATAAGTGAATCGGTGAAACGAAGTTCGTGTAATAGAGAGATTTAATCTTTTAAGTTTGAAAAAATAGAATGAGTCGGTGGGTTTCGATTTGAGTAAGAGAAGATACTTTTATGTATATTGATTTTGGTTGCGATTTAGAATATGTAAAAACTTTACTCGCACAAGCTTTTTAAAAATAATATCGGTAAAATGCGATTGGAAAGTAGAAGTTAAAATTTTGTAAAAATATATTTTTAAACAGTTATAAACATATTCTGTTTATAATTGATCTGAATCTTTTAATTTTTCCCTCTAAATAAGATGATCGGTTACAGGATGGAAACGGTTTTCAACTTTTAAATATCGGATACATTTGTTTTTTGTTTTTTTTTAAGCTGATATCTTATTCAAACGGTCAGATATTTTAATTCAAGCCGGATTCATTTAAGGTTACGTTTTGTAGCATCTTAAGGTTAGATAATCAAAATCGTGTAAGATTAAACGTTTGTTAATTTAAAAATAAACCTATTATCGGTTAATCAAATCATCGTTGAGTTTTTTAAAACGTTATGTTTTTTTAAATATATAAATAAGGTCGTTAAGGTAAAAACGATTTTTGCGTTATCCGTTTCAACAAGTATTAATTTTAAGTTCTGTACAAACGGGAAGAACGGTGAAAAATATATCGCTACCTTATTTTTACTATAGGTTAGATTAACGTTTGTCGATTCCTTTATAACCGTTATTCATCGACCCAAACATTTCCGACCGTAACTTCTGATATCCTTAAATTTAAAAGACATTAGATTCGGTCTTATCGTTTCATTTTTTGATAATTTTATTTAATTTAACAAATAAAAAACTGATAAATCGTTTTTTTCTCTTCTTTTTCCGCCTTGATAATTCTGTATGTACCAGCACTCAAAATATTGGTCGACTTCTGTTGCCATTCTCGGTAACAATTTCTTAAATATTCTTCTGACGTTCAAATTATCAAGAGTCGATGTAGAAAATCACTCCGAGATGTCGCATCGATTCAGTTATAAGCGGTTTTTTTTCCACCGAATAAATACCCTGCTTACGTAGTAAGGTGTACCCCGCTTTTCGTAATGCAGGTGGAACAGAGAAAACGCATGTTTTTTAAACCGCTAGTACTCAACGGCGATTGGGAGTATGCCTTCGGCGACCTATGGCGGACAACTCATACTAGGCAGTTTAAGTCACTGTGGAGCGTCGGAAGGTATGTTTGCTGTCGAACATTTTATTTTAGAAACAATGATTCTGCGGTCACGGTTTAGCGTCTTTTCCGTCGAAATTTTAATGTCGAACGTTGAGGTGCAGTTCCAGATCGTAACACCGTACTGCGATGGGTTGAGGCGTTTAGAAGTACTGGATTTGTGATGAAGAAAAAACCACCTGGTCTTCCTCCCCGTACGCTCCAAACTCCGGAAAACGTAGACAGAGTGAGGAGGGCAGTTCTTGCCCTCCTCACGTCCGAAAGGATCCGCTAGGCGACAGTCTATAGAGCTGGGTATGTCACGTCGTACCTCAAATTTCACCCGTACAAAATAATGATCGTCTAGCAGCTAACAGAATGGATTTTGTGCAACGCAAAGAATTTTGTGGCATACTGAACGCCATTCTTACGGAAGATGCAAACGTCCTAATAATGATGAGTGACGAAGCCCGTTTCCATCTGAATCTCTATGTTAACGTACAAAACTGTCGAAACCCACGTGAACTACACCGAAAACCTCTCCACAGCTCAAAAGTAACAGCGTCACAAGGTACGGTGTCTCCAAGACAGGGATTGTTGGGCCTTACATTTTTGAAGAGGGGGAACCGCAGTTACAATGATATCAGCCCGCTACTTCGACATGCTAAAACAAGTTTCTGCATCCAGAACTGGAAGGCATCGGGCGAACATGAGAGAAATGCGGTTCCGACAGGATGGTACCACAGCTCACACGACGAGAGCATCGATTGAAGCGGTTCGACAAATGTTTCCTGGACATGTCATTTCACTATTCGGAGATGTTTATTGGCCCCCCACGCTCTACCGATCTATCGATTTGTGGTTTTTTTTTTGTGGTGTTTCCTTAAATCAAGAGTGTACGTGAACAAGTCACACGCGATCGAAGACCTGAAAATTTCCGTTTGTCAAGAAATTGAAGCTGTGTCGAATGAAATTTTGGAGAAGCCGTGCAGAGCTTTGAGGAGAGGCTCCGAATTTGCGTCCGACATGAAGAACGTCATCTTAATGATATTATTTTCCGAACCTAATTAACGATGTCGATTTAAAAACGCAATAAAAATATTTTTATTTAATGTAAAACTTAATTTCTCTATAATTAAAACAACCGAAGTTATTCAGTAATGAAAAATATGCGTTTCCTCTGCTCCAACCTTTATATATTTGTCCACGCCTTCTTCATGATTTTGGTTGCAGCGCACGCGTTTAGCGTTGTAATCTCCGATTTATATTTATTTTAATAAAATACTCCCTACTTGTGAGTGAAATAATAAAGATTTATATATAAAGAAATACAAATTTGAAAGCGCGTAGACTTTTTTTAATATATTTACATTTAAGATAGAAGTTTACATTTTTTGCAAAATAAATATCTGGAAGGAAGTTGAAAATCCGGTAAATATAACATCTCACCAGAAATGGATTTCTCGAAATACATGTTTTAGCGTAGATATCGCTTTTTCAGTTATTCGATTTTTGAGCTAGGAATGATCGACAGGTACGGGTTGAGCACTCTTATATTTTTAATGAAATTAATAAAATCGAGCGTCGTCATAACCGCAGAACAAAGTGTTTGGAAGTCGGCCCTGCTAATTTAATTATAAACGGTTATTTAGTCGATTAAAGTATCGCTTAAGAATTTCTTATTTCTCTATTTTTTATTTAAATAACCAAAAATGTTAACTACTGCATAAAAAAATTATTTTTTGTTTTAATTTTGGGGAAGAAATCATTCTACAATTTTATATTTTTTACCGAATTTAAGAAAATAAGTAAATAAATACACAATATTATTAGAAGAGGAAAGGTTACATTTTAACCCCTATGGAAATACCGCAAAACATTTACCCGTTTTTAGTTAAATTGAATATCATTAGTACTTTAACATTTTTTTTTTTTTTTAATTCAAAATAATATGAACAATCTTTTTCAAAATGAAATACTTAATTTGGTCTTTAAATCGGGCGATTCGATCTCAAGAGAAATACTGAATCAAATTGACATTAATTTTCTTTTAAACCTAAAAATTGATTTACTTACACGTAAAAGTAAATGAATTAACATGTTATAAACGATTCATAACGGTTGCATACGGAATCCCTTTTGGTTACCGGGTCAGTTACTAAAATCGATCATATTTTGGGCAGTTTTTCATTAATGTTTTACTGTGTAAAGCCAAAAAGTAATAACGACTCGATTAAGAGCAGGTCCATGACTGTAATAAATTTTTTTAAGTATCGATTACGTAAAAGTTTGATTAAGTATGATCATTAATACGAGAACAAGCTTTTTTAGGTAATCGATGTTAAATTTTTTTTTAATCTTTTTTAGAGTTTGTAATAAAATTTGAACGTTTCGTTCCATCATAAGATAATAAATGGGAGAATTTTGTTATTATTCGTTAGTTGGATTTACTAAATTTTAAGCCGAATATGACGTGGCTATTGTTAAAAGCAAGGTTAAATTACTTATCTTTTTAATGGTAAAAACTATTAAAAAATGTTTATTTTTGTTTATTTGCTAAAACAGAATGACCATTCTGATTTACTAATAATAACTTTTCATATTTTCTTCTCGTTCTTTTTTTACCAAGGCTATTATATACGTTGTTAATTACAAGGTTAAATGAGCTGTATGTGGTACCTGACAAAAAAAGTTTTGTTTACATTATATAAATTAGTAAAAACGTGTAAAAATGAAATTTTCTTGCCTTTTAAAGCCTATTATTTTTATTTTTATTATAAATATTTTTGTTAATATGTTTATTAGTCGGCACGTTTTTACTTAATTTACTGAAACAAAGAAAAAATGTAATTTGTCTATTTAGAATAATTTACAAAAAATAGATTCTAATTTAATGTATTAAGAAATAATTTTGATAATAGTATCTATCATTATTTTATAATTAATAATAATAATAATAATAATAAAGAATAACAAGAATTATTAAGAATAATAATTATTAAGAATTATAATAAAATAAATATTACGACACGAATACAGTTCGTTACCTAAATTTTTTTTCGGTTGCGCACTATTTTTTGTATTATATCTTAAATAAGTATTTTTTTACTGATCGCTACGTAATTCAAATTGCATTCGGTACGTTAGGAATGTATAGATGCCATACGCTCTTCAGATAAAATTTTAATTTTTTCTCTCTACGGATAGAGAGAATGAGCTAATCTTCACCGCAGCAGCGTTATAGTTAATTATAAAATTCAGTATTGGTTAAACCATATATCAACGGTTAAAAATTAATAAATATACGAAATAATGTTAAAGTGAATATGTTAAGATACTAAAAATAAATTAAGTTCAAAAGTGTTATTTATATAATTGTTTGAAAGCAATTATAAAAATTATTTTCACATTTAAACCGGTTGCATATAATTCAAGATTGTGTTTATAATTATTATTTAAAAACTCAAACAGGGTAACATCGTTTCTTTAAAAAACGTTTAAAAAATAATTAAATTTTTTTTTTTATAATTTTTTTGATAACACCTTTTTAAATGTGTCGGTAGTTCATAGAAATAGCATTTGAGTCATAATAAGGCCTGTTACCGTTCGCCGAAATGTTGTGTGTTGTGTTACATGAAGACTTGTTATGTTTAACTGGAAAAACGTTCTTTTTAATTCGATAGTGCGGGGTATTATTATTTATGGGAATAAATAACATTATAGGAGGGTTATTATTTTTTCAAGGTCCGATCGGTCACGAAATTAAAACCACAGTGAAAATAAAAAATTTTTTATTTGTAGCAAGTACTTACATAGTTACGCTATTTCTCTCCATAGTCGCCACTCCGATTTAGACATTTGTCGTAGCGTGGTACCGACTTTCCAATACCCTCGTCATAGAACGGAGCAGCCTGTGTTTTCAGCCGCGTTTCTATGCCGGTCTGCAACTCGATGTCTGTGCCAAAATTTTGTCCTCCTAGCCAGCGTTTCATGTGAGCAAAGAGATGAAAATCGGATGGAGCCAAGTCCGGGCTGTACGGTGGGTGATCTAAAAGTTCCCAACAAAAACGCTGCAGGAGCTTCTTTGTTACAGCTGCAGTGTGCGGCCGAGCATTGTCATGGAGAAAGACAATGCCTAATGACTACATTCCTCTCCGCTTATTCTGAATTGCCCTTCGTAGACGTTAAAGAGTCACGCCGTATGAGGCTGCAGTGATGTTCGTGCCGCGTTCCATGAATTCCACCAAGAGAACTCCATTCCGGTCCCAGAACACAGTAGCCATACACTTTCTGTTGGAGAAGGTTCGCTTGAACTTCTTTGGTTTACAGGGAGAATGAGAATGCATCCGCTGTTTGGATTGTTCTTTTGTTTCTTCAGTTTCAAAATGGACCCGTGTCTCGTCCCCTGTGACAATTTAGTTAAAAAAATCTTCTTCTTCATTGCAGTAGAGCTGCAGAAACGTTACGGAGGCGTCCGTTCTCATTGTTTTGTGATGGTCGGACAGCATCTTGGGAACCCGTCTCGCACACAGTTTGCGGTTCTAAAGTCTCTCACTCACTACGGTGTAGAGAGCTGACCTTGAAATTTCAGGAAACGAATCACTCAATACAGAGATTGTGAACCGACGATTTTTTCGAATCGCCTCATCCACTCGCTCAATGAGATCATCGGTTGACACTCGCTTCCTTCCCTGACCGCATGCATCATGAACATCTGTACGTCCTGCTTTAAAGTTCCTGCACCATTGTCGCACTTTGCTGTCACTCACTGAAGTTTCACCGTACAAATTACTTATTCGTCGATGAATTTCAGCCGCAGTACACCTCCCAGCCTGAAGAAATCGAATTACCGCACGCACTTCACACTTGGACGCGACGTGATTGAAGGCCATACTAGAGACGCTGCGCAACACATATGCGCAAAGGTTCATCCGTTTTTTGCGCGGGTTTTTATTTCGCGACCGATTGGACATTGAAAAAAAAAATAACCCTCGTATTACACATGCGTGATAAACTTTTACTATTGCTGATGATATATATGTATCATCATCATCGTTTCGAACCTCAACAATGCGATTCGAAACGCCTCGATAAAAATAAAATGTTATTTAAGAAATTCCGCAATGTAAATAGGTAACTGCTTTTATTATATTTAATTATTATTACATTAAATTCATTATTTTGGAAAATAATTTGCTATCTGGGCCCGACCTGAGGCCTGCCTTAGAACCGTTTGGTACTATCCCTTACGATGACTTTTTTCTTTTCTTTTTCCTGTTTATCCTCCGGTAATTACCGTTCAGATATTACTTAGAGGATGACTGAGGATGATATGTATGAATATAAATGAAATGTAGTCTTATACAGTCCGAGTTGGACCATTCCTGAGATGTGTGGTTAATTGAAACCCGACCGCCAAAGAACACCGTTATCCACGACCTAGGATTCAAATCCGTACAAAAATAACCGACTTTACTAGGACTTGAACGCTGGAACTGTCGACTTCCAAATCGGCTGATGCGGGAAAACTAGTTCACCACTAGGCCAAACCGGTGGGTTCCCTTACGATGACTAAATTCGAAAAGTACGCGGCTTGGCTGTAGATTCATATCTCAAATCTGACTGGAGCATCTGGTCCCGCGGTTACCGTCAAACAAGATGAAGACAACGTAAAAAAGGCGTTGCTTTGGCACTCTTCGGCTAGGAAAGACAGAAAGTTATTCTGTCAAATTTGAAGCGTAGTCTTCTTTGACAGATCGTATTATCGTCTCGTGTTTCAGGTTTATTTTACGAAATGTGGCCTCTGCCTTAAAATTATACAGGCAGGTATAGACTATCAAGACGAGTCACGTCCTTGGTTTCGGTCCCTCGTCGACCGACCGGGATAGGCTGGCCCTCCGCGCAGCGTACGATGAGATGCGGACCGGGTACGCCTACGACAAAAATGGCCGAAGTCGACCGCTAACCGGGAGGATTGTTTCACGCCACCTTCGAATGAGCCTACTGAATGCGTGTTAGATAACGATTGGCGGTCGGCAGTGTCAAATTTTGTTTTACGGCCCGCAACGGCACTCGAGTTGCGCGAGGATAATTCAGTCTTCCGAGAAGATCTCTGACGCTTCTTTTGCTTTACGCTACCGGAGATCGTAGATATTCGTATTCGACGGTAGGCGGGTGATAGGCTGATCTAGATCGAGTTGGTATCGATAATCTTGATAGAAATCTATATGACGTTAGGCTTAGTCTCATTTGTCGCTCGTATCTATTCTGTTGTTACCTAAGAAAAACTCAGCCAACTCAACACCGGTGCGCAATTGTAGTAATTGACTAAAACCTTTCGGGGAAATATTAAGCGTTCAGAGCGTGAAATTAGAAATATATTAATCCGCATATTTTATTAAAGTTTAATCGTTTAATTTTAAGCGGTATGTGTATTATAATTATTTATCGATTAATATTTTATTACTGATGTAAAATTCAATCGATATGAATTCATAACTAGAAAAATTATTCTACAAGACAGGTCAGGCTTACAAAAATACGATTACTCGTATATTTTATAAATTATCCTTTAGATATAAACGGATAATCTGTAAATTTACTTGTTTGAAAATAAAATGTTTTCGCTAGGAAATCTTCAAAGTAAGAACGGTACGTAACCGTTAAATAATAAAATACGATAGAAGGAGCGCAAATCCTATCCCGAAAAGAACTTCATTATTATCGTATAGAGAATTCACTGTATAAAACGAAGTTCTTTGATGAAGTATTCCCTTTTAGGATTCTCTAAGATGTTATAAATGAATTTTGTGTGTCTGGGTATGTTGCGAGTGGGAAAAATATTACCTCGGTTACTCATTACTATGTAAATTTTATTTGAATATGTAAAAATGGTTTATTCGGTTTTAATTTTTTTTTTTTTGAAAACTCATTTAGATTCAATAAACCTTAAATTACTTAAAATAAGTTATTTTCGTATCCTGCTTATTTTGAATTATTAATAGGAAGAAAACTCAAACAGTCAGTCGAGAAATTGTTAATTTCTTCAACGGTTATTATTCACCTTCTTTTACATCGGGTTTGGCTCGGTTCATACTTTCTCTGGTAATTGTTTTATTTCTTAACGATTCTGTAGTACTGTCTGTGTTAGTAGTAAAACAACAAACTCGGTAATGGATTGTTACTATTTAATTTTAAATATAGATAAAATTGAGTGAACTTGTTCCCGTAGAACATAATGGTAATAAACGTAATTAATGCAGCCCGTAAAGCAAAAGTTTATTAATAGCATCGCCGTTTATTTTACGTTTAATTAACTATTTTTTCTAAAACATAATGTAGAACCCCCTCAACATTTTTTGGTAAGAATCAGTAATTTAAATATACCTTATAAAATAATCCGTTTTCTTAAATGCTACATCCCGTTATTTGATGAAATAATTTTGTTCGCATCTATTTTCCTATTAATTGATTTATTATTTGGTTTTGAAGCTAGTTTTTTTATTCCTGTTGTTAAAATTATCGTGTCATTATTTCTAATAAATTACCTTCTACCGCTTTATTCCGTTCTATCGTCGGTTTAGCCGTGGTATAAAGTTATTCGGACAATCGGCTAAACAATGGATCGGGTTGAATTACGAACTCGTCTCTAAATCTTAGGTATTAACCGAAGTAAATTCCACTAATGACGGGTATGCGGATCGTCGTGAATAACTGAAGGTTTTCACTCGTCAAATGTATTTTACCTGTATTATCTAAATAGATATTTGGATACTATTAATTTTGAACTTAGTAGCGTGGATAGTCTTGATAGAAGTGACGATAGAAGTAACCGATTATATCTGTTATCGAGCGATACACATTTAATACCTACACGTTCTATGTTATTAATTTATCGAGTGTAATCCCTAAACAGTGAACGGAATCGTATTCTGATAAAAAGCCTAAGAAAACGGTCGGGCTCGATGGTTTATATATTGTAAATAATTCAATCGAACCCCGGATCGACTTTGTAAACCGCACTTTATATCGAATTCTAGCGAGTAGGGTAAACTAATGAAGAAAGTTTGAGACTACAGCCGAGCTTTTGGAATGAATTTGTATCCATCGTTTTACGAATCAAGAAGTGTTCGATGAGGATGGAACGGGGATCGGCAATATACTATAGAAAAGAGAGTTGCTAAAATCGATCCTCGAGGTAAACAGATAGAACGTCAGGTAGAACAGTAGAACGTCATTAAATCTTGAAGTACGATGAATACCTTTCGTGAAACGGAGAGAGGGAACTAATAATCCCTTCTGCTCGTTATAATATTTCTATCGTGCAGCATCGCGGTAAAATGTGGATGTGATTTTAGATCGGGTGAATGTTTAATTTCTCTGGTCACTCGATTGCAGGGACAAACAAGGTCGCTCTTTAGAATATTTTTCTGTTTTAGTGTGGCTCTCTATAATTTCTGAAATTTTCTCTGGCATTTTTTTCAGTTTTTCGACGCAGAATTGTCGATCGACAATGTAATGTTCCCGTCCGGGTAAAAATGCCTCGATTACCCGAAGGATTGAGATAGGGACTGTCGCCCGTAGTCCGGAGGGAACCTTAAGCTTTCCCTATCGCTAGCATTGTTTGTCTCGTAAACGGCTGCGGTAAAGAATAGATCACCCTGTCTCATTACTTATCCGATTTTCTTAACTTTGAATTTTTTCCCGTTTTAGATTCTTCGATGTAGGTTAAGTCCTGCCGTTCTACGTTGAGGATGCCGATACCTCTAAAATTTGCATCGTTCGATATGCGATCTGAAGTCTTGTCCGATTCGGTTTTCTGTTATGCGACTGAAAAATCCGTTCGGGATTACCGTTTAATTACATTCGTCAAATTTTGTTTATCGAATAATCGGTATTTTATTTTAATTGCTTTAACTTAATTTTACCGATAGTTCTTTTTTTTTTTATAAACCTTTCTTCTTTATTCTTCTGTGTAAAAAAATTACTATCGTAAGAAATACGAGAGAATGTGTGGGAAAGCGAAATAGCGAAATAGTGTAGATAATTTAGGAAGTATCTGTTAGAGAGTAGAAGAGATTACAGATTGGAATGAGGAATCGGTAAATAAAACCGCTCATAACCACAGTAGTAGGAAAAGAAAATTTTTCTATAAAAACTGTTATTCGATAATAAAATATAATACGACCTGAAGAAATTTTCCGTGAGATTCCAAGTATTTGGCGTAAAATAAAAAGATAACGTAAAATGTGGGGTTAGATAGAAAAAAGATAGAGTTTTGAAACATTTAAATTACGAATATAGAAATGAAGGTAAAAAAAATTGGAAAGATGTATTTAAAAACATGAAGTAATTGTAAGAGTAAATGAGAAGAAAGTACTGTTTGATAAAATTTACGGAAGAATAAGTAAATGTAGAATGGTCGGATCACGTCCTATCAGGACAAAGTTTAACAAATTTTCGATCAAAGCATTGTTTGAATATGAAAAAAAAATTCGGAAAATAAATTTATAATCGAAAGGAAATGACAAAAAAAACGCTAACATCGAAGATGTAAAGGACCTAGAAAAGGAAAGTTTTCTTATAGCCTTAGAATCTAATTTTTTTTTGCATACAATTCATACATCGCTTCTTCCTACTATAATTTAAATTTGATTTTTGTTTCATTTTTAAAGATTCTACCGATTTTTTTCCTTTGTTTCACGGATGAAACGTAAAGTAAAAATGAAAATAAAAAATTATAAATTCAAACCAATCTCAACAGTTCAACGATGCACCAGACATACGATCAGTATTGTATCGTTTTATAGACGCACAGCACGACGCGCTTAACTTTGTTAGTCGGTGTTTTGTATTACATTTGATTCGGTGTGCGAGACCCACAGGTGGATGCGATGGTCGGGGGTTGAAATGGATGTGCCGACGTCTGGCGACCTAGTTTTCCTGACCCCGCATAGCACTGCAACATACTCGACACTCGACAATGAAATCTTTACCAGACGACTCATATTGACCTAGTTGAAGTGAACCGCACATGCGCGAGTGCGGTATATATATATATATTTATATATATAAAATACTACTGTATACGTTCTTCCATTCTTGTCTAGTTCTTTTCTAGTCTCGCAGTTAATTATCGTGCCCCACTATGTTTACTTTTTTCTTATTTTTATACGCTCTGTTCCCTTCATCCTTTTTTTATGTTTCATTCCTTTTTCACCCTCATTCTATTTCTCGGCTGAATACCGTACGACGAGAAAAGTAAAAGAAGGCCATTTATTAACGGGGTTGTCAAACCCTTATTTAGTTTAATTTGACCTTTCGAGACTTATTCGTATCGTGGTGTTTAATTATCCAGAAACATAATATTTTTAACGAAAAAAAAAGTATAATTCCTTTAAGAATTAAACGGAAAATCCTGTTTTTCGTTTAGCAAACAGGGATAACAAAATATTTATATGCGCATAAATTTTAAGTTCCAAATTTTTCGTTACGTTACAAAATACAAACGAAATCAAAACACGAAGATTATAAAGTAAACCGATAGATGCCGATCGTCAGTTTACGCACATTTTAAACTGCAACTTTTTGAGCTTAAAATGTTAATCGCTTCGAAATAAAAACTTAAAACGAAAAGTTCTTCGTAAATTGATAATTTTTAAATATATCTCTGTGTCGATATCGTAACTATTAACTGCTCAGAGATAATTTAATAATACAATAGAATCTGCTTAATATGCTATCGAAGGGACTTATCCAAAACGGAGAAAAATGGAAAAGGGAATAAACGTAGAAACGTAAAATACTCGTGTAATGTACCTTTGTAGACGGATGTATTCTCTAAAATGTAATGTTTGAATAAATGTGTTATTGTAAAAAAAAAAGAACGAAATAAAAAAGAAATGAATTAAACAAGTCAAAGAAGATTTTAAAATTGTAGATATAAAAGATAGAGACAAAGAGATCAGAAACTTTCAAAAAGAAGATTCGTGACTGTGAAGGGATCCAGAAAGAAACAGAGAGGGTAATAGTAAAAATTACCAGAAGAGGTAAAGGAATAACACGGCTTGAAAATGAAGGAAAGTTAGAAGAATAGAAACCGACCAGAAGGAATTAAAGATAGAAGTTAACCAGAAATTAAAGGTGGTCCTATAGTTCAAAGAAATTACCGCAATAACTATTGCCGTCGTTAACACAATATTAATTATTAAAAAATAGATTCTGTAAATACGAATAAAAAAAATCTGATGCGGACACAATATGACTTCCTTGTACTCCTTAAATTACATTTTTTTTAAATGTGTATATATATATATATTTTAAAATGTCGGATTCGAATCGATGTGCCTTTCGCTTGTAAGAACCAAATATTTCATTAATTAAAAGTTTATTTGGCTACAACTCTAGAACCGATGAAAATAAGTACCACTTACGATATATCGTTGAAAAGCTGTAGATGAGGGTTTATTACTGCAGTTAAGAAAAAGTCGAACTCAAAATATTTTGGATTTTGGGCTTTTTTGGATGCTTTTGGTCCAGTCGATTGCAATCAAAAGGGGAGGTGCACAACTAGATGTTACAAACTGCTAAATCCAAAATATCAACATCCTACAGCTAACCGTTTTTGAGTTATGCACATATATACGTACGTACAGATGTCACGTCGAAACTAGTCAAAATGGATTCAAGGATGGTTAAAATGGATATTCCCGTTTAAATCTGAAAACCGAATTTTTTTGCGACCACAATTCTTTCATTACTTCGTACAAGGAAGTAAAAATGGTTAGTTTTATTGTTGTATTAAATTTTACATGCGATGCGCATATCTAATTTTCTTGAAATAATTATATTTTTTTTTTTATTAATTTTTAAAATACGAATTGAGAATTTAATGTTTTAATGAAACTACTGGTGTCATCGTCAGCTGTGGTTAACGCCGCGGTTGATCTAGGCAACTCAGAATACTCGTTCTTCGTGAAACTCGCAGCATCATTACAATTTCTTGTATCGTGCGGTTAAAGCACTTCTTGTAACTTCTTCCGTAACTTCGTGTAGAAGTTACGGTTTTCCGATAGCGACATCGAAAAATATATCACCAGGTAGTTTTCTGATCAGTGGCATTTTTCTTTTGATCAGTTTTCTTTTCTCAACCGGCATTTAAGTAAATGTGAACTAATTTCTTTCAATAACGCCGTTTCACTCTCAGGTCGGAAAACTATATCTTGTTGTACCGATAGTCGGTAGAGAAATAACTTGTAATCGGTTCGATGTTTTACGGATGTTCTGGGCACCGATCGATAAGAAGAACTTTGTTATTCTAATATCGAAACGTTGTATCCCAGCAGTTACAGCCGTAAAACAGGCCTTTTTATTTTTTCGGCCGTCCATTTACTTTATTATGTAGCGTTATCGCATGAAAATCTACGAAAATTTAGTATCGCCATGACTTCGCCTTTCACGATCGATTATTTGATTTTCTCCGATCGATCTGTATTTGTACGTTACGGAAATTCGCGCTTACACTTTCTTTTCTATGGATAACGTCGTTCTCATAAACAAAAATGTCTGGCATCGGTTAAAAATAAAAACCGAACTTGTTACCGTTGAAAAAAAAACACGCGGAAAAACCTTTGATTTGAAAATATTTGATTAGAACCGGGTGAACCGAACTCTTGCTCTGTCGCACCGAGCAAGAACGGTATAAATTCGTTTAGATCGAGCGATAAACGGTTCTTTCGTAAATCTAAGTTATATACGATACTGTTTGAAGTGGAATGTCATTTTTAGCGCGTCATTTACATTTTTAATTTACTTCTTTTAATGTTTTTTTTTTATTATTCGTAATTTTAATTGTTTTCTTTTTCTGTTTTCAGGTACTTCAACTTTGAAAACATTACGAGATTAATTATTCAGAAGGCATAGGCTATCAAGTGTTGTCAGTATGTTATCTTTTAAGAGTTCGCGATTTAAAAATATTTTTAATTTTCTTTAGAATTTGTTAACGCAGTTCATCATCTGTAAGTCGGTTCACGATTATTGGCTCTCAGAATTAAATTAGTATTTCGAATTTTATTGAACGAATTTTAAAAATTTTCAATTTTTATTTTTACCAAGAAATATATTGCCCAGTGTTCCAAAATTAAAGTTGTTTTCCGTATTTATTGATCATAATAGAATAACGTTATTACACACACACGCGCGCGCGCGCGCGCACGGAATATCTTTTCAGAATGTTTTCTACTGATACATCCTGAAATAATAAATAAATGTTTTCGTACAATGATAGATTTGTTTTTTAGTTACGGTCAGGGAAAAATTAGCACTGATTTCTGGGATAATAATAAAATGAGAATGTAGCGAGTGATATTTTAGAGATACAAATAACGAACGGATTTTCAGTTTTTACTTTCCCGTCCAGATAGCGCTACAGCAGAACTATAGCTCTAGAAGGGAAAGTATTGTAATCGGTCCAATTTGGGCATTTGCGGTTATTACTGGATCTTGATGTTTTCACACCTAAGGAACCCAAAAAAGCCAAGAAACCGGATGAAAATTTTCCGGACGTACACCAAGTATGTACTTTGGTGCGTTCAGCATCGGCCTCTAAATCACCTTATATATCCACAACTACCGGGCCGATTTTGAACAAACATAGTCAGATTACTTCTAAATATGAGGCATTCATGCCATTAAATTTTCAACTTAAAAGGTCAAGGGATTGAGGCTGTAGAGCAACGTGACCCCTCAGTATTTCGAGATTTCGGCTAATTAAGATCGTATTCTTCAAAGATTAAAAAATAACTATATTTACAAAAACATTTTTGCTAAATCGCAGCTCCACCCCAAAAAATTATCTCAACTATCGGCTAAGCGGGCATACTGCTTCAGTAGTACCCCGTCACAACAAGGAGCGGTGTTGTCGCAGTCCGCCATCTTGGAATTTCCCTATGGGAGATTCCTTTTTCCCTCGTCCTATTGAACTGGAAAATTTGAAATTCCACAGGGTTTTGGACCAAATTATTCTCTACACTTTAAATATTGATTATATATTTTATTTTATTTAGTTAATATTTCAAAGGTTGATAATACTGACGTACAGCTGTTGTAGTTGTCCGCTGTGTTGTGACGTCACATTTTAGCGGTAGAATTAAAAATTGAATAATATTTAAAGTGCAAAAAAGTAACTTGGTCTGGCCGGTTCTCGAACTCTATCGCCCGATCGACTCGTTACCCGGTGCGTTAAGCTTCGCGGCCACACCAATCTGATCACCTTACAAGAAAAATTTGTTCTATGTAAGATGTGAAAACACAGTTTACTTAGTACTGACTGTCGCTGCTAGTACCGTCACATCCCGCGGGAATCAAATACGGTGTGCGCGCGCGCTTTAGTTAGAATAATTGAATTAAATAATCGAAAAAATATTATATTTAAATAAAATTATTAATATTTTAAATTACGTTGTGTCAGTAAGCCGTGCATCAGAAACAACACACAATTGTCGACTTTTTTTATCTGAAAAACTGGATCAGAACCGGTTCTGCTCTGGTTTCTAAGTAAAATGTTGAAATCGAAAAATGTATTTTCTTGTGTCGCATAGATTTAGTTTATTAAATTGCCTGCGATTAAAAAATGTTTTCAGGTTATTTATTCCTAATAAAATTATACGCGTTAGATTAACCGAAAACTTAATAAAAGTGTAAGATAATCGATTTTTATTTAAAACAAAACAAATGAAACGCGGCAGAAGAGTTTTAAACCGAATCAGAAATATTTTTGATTTACGATGTTTTCTATATCATTTAAAATATTTTTTTTCTATTTCTGTATTCTTTTGAAATTCTTCATCTACGATCTTAGATAAACAATTCGTTTTTCGGGACGTGTTGCTAAAGCTTCTGCACGAGTATCATAAACCGCTACCGCCGCCACCATACCTTACCTTTGCCATTAGTAGGGCGGGCAGATGAAAAATAAAGCCGGTTAAGTATAATGCCATGCCTAAACCTCTGAGAGCTTATTATTTACTTTGTACTTTTTTCTATTTATACAGTATATACGGGGGCGCTCTTGCATTTGCTCTCGAGATATAACCGAATGAATGATACTGTTTGTCGAAAGAGATTTGAATCAATCCAGCCTCTCCTCTTTCTCTTGCTTTTGTGGACGAACTGGGCGTAGCTACGGCTCACGGCTCGGCTGGTGTGTCGGAACGGTTCGGCTGTATCGCCTGTTCGTTCACCCCGACACGTGTGTGTTAGCGTTTTATTTTATAGTGCACGTGGTTTTCGTGGACTCCACCTTATACTAAAAATAACTACATTTTTTGGCACCTAATCTTCCGACCGATCTTAAATTCTTCACGAAATTTTTCGAAGTACGTGTGAGATTTTTTTAATTTTTATTCGTCGTTAGGTTTTTTAGCCTAACGACTAAAAAAATCTAATCGATGAAGATACCTTCATCGATTCCAGGCATATGGGTATATAAAATTAAATATTATTACGCGAACATCAAATTTAAAATTTTTTATCGTTAATAATCAAAAGAAAAGTTTCGTGATCGCTTCACCGGCATTCTCTATCGATTATTTACAAAGATTAATTTTCGTGCTCGTTGTCAAGAGGAGGACCTGATAATTTATTTTTCTTCTGCACTTCTGTATTAAAGCTGTACGGAATATTTTAGAACTCCTCGTGGACTTCGCGGTCTTCTTGTTGATTTGAAATCCCTTTCCTATGGTTATGGTAATACTATTGTAACCATGTTTCTTTTTGAACATCCACGTTCTGAAATTTCTTTACGATTCGCTATTCTTATATTATTCGCTATAATCAAATCGCTTTATAGGATTTAACAGAACTCATACACCTTACGAAGACATACGATCTATTGTATCTTTTCGTACGCTTCTTCTTCCTCTTTGTGACTAAGAATCGTTATCCGCTTGTACTTAACATACAACGGTGTAGCTGCAACGGCAAATTTATTAAACCTAGAAACAAAATTTTTAATATTATTTAAAATAGTTAAAATATAAAATTTATAGCATCCAGATTGAGAGTTTAATTCTCTGAGAATTTTTCAGTAACTTTAAAATTACCGAATTCTAATTTCGTCGAAATATTAAAAAAAATCTTCTCACGTATTATAGAAATCAAACATTCTTTTTCTTTTTATATAAACAATAAAATTCTCAATAACTGTTTAAAAAATTTAAGAGTAGATGTCCATTTTGATCGTTGAACGATTATAACAAGTAGACGCTCAGGAAATTAATTAACGGTACATTAATTAAATTTAAATAGTCGAAATAGCAAAATGATTTATATATTTTCAAAAAAATTAAACCAAATCGATAAAAACATTATAAGTTGTTTGTGAAAACCGGTAGTAAATCGACGGTCACATTTTTTAATTAAAATTTAATTCGTAACGTTAATGATGATAAAAACACTTTTTACCTTTTATTATAAAAGTATTCTCGCCGATAGAATTATCGCCAACATTTATTTTCGTCATATACCGCATAAAATGGTAGCTGAAAATGTAACGATTTACACGATAAATCGGATGCTAATCGATCCAGAAGCGTTCATCGGTTTTATACAAAAGTAACCGTTGACGATATGCGTAAAATAATCCACAAAAAATAAGCAAATACGGCAAAACAACTTTAATTCAGAACAATAGTGAAGCAAAATTTGATAACGCGCGAACAAAAAATGCATACTTTTCTCTGTGAAGAAACAAGATAACAAATATTTTTAAAAAATCACACTACTTAAGTTACGTTAGCTTTGTCTAGGAAATTAAGCTCTCCCTGCAGAGAGGCGTTGGGACCATCCAGAAGCGGAAGGTTCGAATGTCTCGAGGACGCACGGAAGACCCCGATGGTGGCCGAATGAAGTGGCCAAGCTAGGGTGGGGCAATCTGCTTCCACGTCACTACGGCTGTAACTTGAGGTAATGCCGTTAGGTGATGCCAGTTACCCCCGGGGTGGTTAAGAAGGATAAAAAAAAGAAAAAGAAAAAAAGAAGGAAATTAAGCTCACCAACCGGGTTGGTCTAGTGGTGAAACGCGTCTTCCCAAATCAGCTGATTTGGAAGTCGAGAGTTCCAGCGTTCAAGTCCTAATAAAGCCACTTATTTTTACACGGATTTGAATACTAGATCGTGGATACCGGTGTTCTTTGGCGTTCAATTAACCACACATCTCAGGAACGGTCGAACTGAGAATGTACGAGACTACACTTCATTTACACTCATGCATATCATCCTCATTCATCCTCGGAAGAATTATCTAAACGGTAGTTGCCGGAGGCTAAACAGGAAAAAGAAAGAAGGAAATTAAGCTCAACGCACCGGGTTGCTCTAGCGGCGAATGCGTCTTCGCAAATCAGGTGATTTCGAAGTCGAGTGTTCCAGCGTTTAAGTCCTAGTAAAGACAGTTATTTTTACACGGATATGAATACTAGATCGTAGATACTGGTGTTCTTTGGTGGTTGGGTTTCAATTAACCACACATCTGAGGAACGGTCGAACTGAGAATGTACAAGACTACACTTCATTTACACTCATACATATCATCCTCATTCATCCTCTGAAGAATTATCTAAAAACGGTAGTTACCGGAGGCTAAACAGGAAAAAGAAAGAAGGAAATTAAGCCCAACGCACCGGGTTGGTCTAGCGGCGAATGCGTCTTCGTAAATCAGGTGATTTGGAAGTCGAGTGTTCCAGCGTTCAAGTCCTAGTAAAGGCAGTTATTTTTACACGGATTTGAATACTAGTTCGCGGATACCGGTGTTTTTTGGCGGTTGGGTTTCAATTATTCACACATCTCAGAAACGGTCGACCTCACACTATACAAGTTACACTCAGACCTTCAGTTACACTCATATACTTATCGTCCTCATTCATCCTTTGAAGTAATACCTGACGGTGATTCCTGGAGGTTAAACAGAAAAAATGAAATTAAGCTCAGTCCTCGAATACGCCAAAGATAAAACTAAATTGTATCGATCGATAAAGGGTACAGAAATTCTATAACTGTTGTAAAGTAAACGATTACAATGTAAGATGCGTAAAATAATTAAAAGAAAAATTGAAACTAGGATAAAAGATCGTTTAGGTTATTAAAAATAACCGGCATTATCTTGAAAGTAAATTTTATCTTCGATTATATTTTGAAGCAAAGTTTGTTAATAACTGCGTAACACTGTTGATATGTTAATAACACAATTTATCGTACGATATTATTCCGCAGTATTTGTGTTAGAATTAATAACTCACATTGGCCGTGCTACTCTTGAGACGCTTTGTTAAAGGGATTAAACGAGCGCAAAGGGTTAAATGAATGTAATCGTAAATTAAAATACTTTACTTGATCGGATTTTGACCGATTTTTTTTTCATCGCCGTTGTTCTCGTACGTAAATTCGGGATGAAACATTATCTGATCGTCCGTTAGATGGGAGTGTACGATTTGAATAAGTTGTTTGTTTCAATTATCGTTTAAAAAGTATGTTCGCGAGTAAAAATTACAGCGAATGGAAGTATTTAATGTGAACCCTCGTCAGACGCCTCGTAAAAAATAGGTATACTTATGTAAATGTACAATACGATAAGAAAATTCTTTTCTCCGGGATTCTGCGTTTACAAAAATACTTTATCGCGAAATAGAAATACAGTTTTGATCGGATATCCGGCCGCAGTCTGCGATCAACGACGAACGACTGATGAAGATTTATTCAAAAATGATTCAGGAGCTTTCAGTAAACGATAACATAATTAAGCTTTGATTCGGTTTACGTGGCGTTTTATTTCTGTATTATTTAAATTATTTTCTTTAAATATATGGAAGTTTACAAGTCGAGTTCATTAACCGTCCCGTTTCCATTGTTAGACGATGTAATTTAAGTTAAATAATTGATTATATATGTTTAGTTTTCATTTTTTTTGTTTTTTCTTTAAGTTGTAATGTAAGTACTCGTATATTACAAACGGTTGCTTAAAAACTTCTCACGTATTTCTTTTTTTGTTCCATTTTTTCTTTAATAACCGGAATAACTTAACTGACCGAATAAATTATTCTTTTAAACTGTTTAAAAACATTATTTACGTGTATTGTTTGTTTATAAAATGTTAATATTATACTTTTTCTACTCAAAAAGAAATCGTGACAGAAATTTCGTTAATATTGCATGACGGTAAAAAAGGCAGTAATAGGATTTTTGTTCCGTAAAATTTAACCTCCCCGTATGATTACGTTAGTTGTAGGTTTGAATTACTATTACATTTTTTTTTTTTTTTTGAAAAATGCATAAAAGAAAAAGGTTTAAATTGATTTTATCTTCTTGGATAAATTAATTTCTGTTTTTGATTAAATTTGAAATTTTTCAAAAAATAAAACCGATGTTCATGAATCTTATTAACATATCTGTATCGTATGAGCTTTCTTTATTATGTCTGTTTAGCCTCCGGAATCACCATAAGAGGATGATATGTATGAAAGTATCGAAGTGTAGTCTTGTACAGTTTCAGGTCTACCGTTCCTGAGATGTGTGGTAATTGAAACATGACCGCCAAAGAACACCGGTATCCGCCACCTAGTATTAAAAAGTAACTTCCCTTAGTAGGATTGGAACCTTAGAACTCTCGTCTTCGAAATTAGCCGATTTGCGATATTCCACGAGCTACATCCTCTATTGTGTTACACTAGGAAAAAGGCGGGCCTAGTGCCTGACGCGAAAATGTTACACGGTTTATGTTCCGTTACACGTGATTTTGTTTAATGTTTTTGCCAACCGTAACCAAATAACTTTCACGACAAAAAATAATAAGGTAAAGTAAAATTATTTATTATCTAATTAAAACAAACTTCAGAAAATAATCATAAATATTGTACGATGTACAATTAATTTAGAAATGACCGAATAGATATAAATTAAAATATAGTGAAAAACGTCTCGTTCAAAAAGTTATAAGCGATCTATTTACGAGACGTGAATTTATTCATTTTTTAACGACAAATTTATTCACCGGCCAGCCGCTTTGTCTAAGATGACTTTGCCGTGTTTTTGGGCGATGAATTCTTTCTAAAGTAGGTTTACCGTTTATCTTTGCTGATAAACACTTTACGACGCACGTAAAGCCCCTAAGGTAAAACTAAGAATTGTTTTTTTTGGCAGGGTAATGATGTTTTAATATATTTTGCAGTTCCTTTGGTGTACAGATTGAAGGAGGCTAGGAAGTACATAGTGTCGAACTTCGCTTGCATTTCGGAGAACCTTATACGCTGTAGAATTTTTTCCCCGGTGAAGAA
Source organism: Lycorma delicatula (assembly GCF_047948215.1). Lineage (NCBI taxonomy): Eukaryota > Metazoa > Arthropoda > Insecta > Hemiptera > Fulgoridae > Lycorma > Lycorma delicatula. Next base: position 7,636,207 of record NC_134459.1, on the reverse strand, counting down.
GGTAACGGGAAATTCCTCTTTCTTCACATTGCCTAGTAAAGAGTACAGGATGCTTGTTTTTCTTAAGAATAGCTACATAATTTTTTTTGTGTACGACTTGTATCTCTTGTCAGTTTTCTTATAATTTTCGTTTATGGTAGAGCGTAAAAATATATATTTCATTAATAAAATATCGATATATTAATTAAAAAATACGTACATTAATAAATAGTTTTGAGAACTCCATCCTGCGTCACCGTTATAATAATGAAAAAAAAAACAATAAAAAATGTACTTTCATCGTTACCTCTAGTAACGTGAATGTTTGTTATTTAATTAAAATACTGACGCTTTTCTAGCAGTTTGTTTCACCGTCAAAAGCACGAACACGTCTAAAAATATGCAGATTTGCATTCAAATTATTCAGAACGTGTAAAACTGGACGACCATAAATCTGGAACTGTAGAGAAAATATTGAAATACTATATAGTTGTAAAAAAGAAAGGAAGAACACAGTTTCAAGGAATTAATCTATCATTTACGAAAATAAAATATAATTATTAAATAAACGTAGTATGATTTTTTTTTAAAAGTTGTCTGCTAATTCTGCTCTCTACAGTGAATTAAGTTTGAATTAAACGATCGTATGGAATTGTAACGACAATAACGTGCGTATCGCATTACGTTGTGTGTAATTACTTTCCCGTCTACTTACCGCTATGGCTAAACTATATCTCTAGAAGGGAAAAGTCTTGTAATCGGTCCGATTGGGGCGCATGTGTTTTCACCGAATCTTGACGTTTTGACAATTCAGGAACCCAAAAACCGGCTGGAAATTTTCCGGATGTTAATATGTACGTGTGTGTGTGTTCGGTGTCGGCTTCTAAATAACCTTACATTTTCAGAACTATCGGACCGATTTTGACCAAACTTGTTCACAATATTGCTATATAAGAGGCATTGATGCCGTTAAATTTTCGACTTAAAAGGTCAAGGACGTGAGACTGTAGAGCAAGGTCACCCTCAGTATCTCGAGATTTCGACTAATTAAGGTCATATTTTTCTTAGGCGCATTTCTTAACGATTAAAATACAACGATACTGGCAAACATACGTTTTTTTGCAAAATCCACCCCCACCCCAAGAAATAATCTAAACTAACGGCTAAGCGGGCATACTATCTTAATAGTACCCCCCTCACCAGGAGCGCAAGTGTAGCACTGGCGTACAGCTGTTGTAGTTGTCTGCTGTGTTGTGACGTCACAGGTGAGCGGTAGAATTAAATAAATGAATAATATTGAAAGTGTAAACAAGGTCTCGAACTCGATCCCCCGATCGACTCGGTACCTGGACCGTATAAGTGAAATTTGTCCTAAGTTGTGAAACTACATTAGTTTAGTTAGTGCCGACTGTCGCCACTAGTACCGCCACACCTGCGCGAATTAAATACGGTACGCACGCGCGCTTTAGTAAGAATCATTGAATTTAATGAACAAAAAAATATCATATTTAAATAAAAAGATAAATATTTTAAATTAAGTAGTACGTGTAAGCTGTTCATCAGAAACAACTGTGTTGTTCGCTTTTTTTATTATGGTTTTTAATCGCTTACGCGAACTAGTACTTCAAGGATGCACTTTACGATTCGAAAGGGCCGAATATTTTTATTAAGTTTCTCATATTAATTTAAGTGGCAGCAATATAATGAAGGCATATTTTTTATTATACTTGAAACCGATTGTATCGTTTGATGAAAAATAACATAGTAATTAAAACTGAAGCGGGTTAAATCATATCATACACACGCGCGCGCGCTCTTTCTTCCGTTCTCTCTCTACTACGAAGCAGTCATCGGATTAAGATTACTGTTGCGCAATTTACGTTCTAAAATCCATCGGCAAATAAATACGGAATAATCGATTCAAATCTATATCGTGTGTTACAGAATTAGGGAGCGGTCTCAGTACTTAAATACAGAAAATGTACTTAAACATAGAAAATTTGTGGAAAGCGCAATAAAAGTTAGTTTTTTGTTTTTTTGGAATTGGTTTATGCAGTAGAGAACCGCTACGCTATTCGTATTCACTTAAGGTTTCCAAGAAACCCATCGTATTAGATGCGGCGGCCAACAAAGCGAAAACTGTTTTTTACTTGCCTTCTTTTACCCTAAACTGTGTTGTCTGATGACATATATAGCACTACTGCCATATCTAATGCGATAACCGGGTCTCTCTCAGGATTATCGACAAATATAAACGTCATATCACCGTTTACGGGGAAATTTTGGTTAAAAAGATCTCACAAATTTAACTTTACTACCGTCTGCGACCGCTTTTTCTATTTTTAGGTTTTAATTAACAATAATACATTAAATGAATTCAGGATGCGGTTACCTGTGGTTCTTAAATCAAGAAAGAAAGTTTCTCTAGTTATCTTAAGAATTTGGAAATATCATAAGAAATACTGTAATCGATTATGCATCAATAGTGGTGAAAGAAAGAAAGAAGAATGTTTTACAAAATATAGGAACGTACAAAAAATAGCGTTTACGTTGTTAACGTGTTCTCATAAGAATACCTCGATATTCATAATAATATAAAGAAAAATACACGATTCTCGGCTAGCCAGATGTTATTCGATCTCTTAAAAATGTCATTATCATTATATCCATTGGTTTTATCGACAGATGTGAAGTTAGGAAGTTTGATTTCACGCAGCGCTGTTGTTATTCTACTTCTCCTGATGTATTAATACAAATCTTCCCGTTTTTGCATTATCGAGAAAATATCAATTTTGGCATTATCATCTGTTTTTTATCAAATATTTTATCTAACAAACAGGACTTGTTTTTTGTGAGTTTTCGTATGAGTTACATTTAGAAGAGAATTAAGGAATTTAATATACGTGTGAAGGTTTATTTTGATAAGTAATATAATTTTTATTATTAATAACAAGTTCTTCGCGGGACAAATATTTAATAAAATTTTCCAGCAAATCATCTTCTACGCAGCTTATTTGAATATATTTGTCATTTTTTGTAATAATGATATACGTAGCTTGATGTCATTTTGATACGTCAAGTATTTTTGTGCGAAAATGAAAGAAAATTCGTAGAAAAATTATAAATAAATACGTATTCCCGCTTACCAGAGGGTTATGCTCTCACACACACACACACACACACACACACTCTCACGCTCTCTCTCTCTCACACTCTCTCTCTCTCTCTCTCTCACACTCTCTCTCTCTCTCTCTCTCTCTCTCTCTCTCTCTCTCTCTCTCTCTCTCTCTCTCTCTCTCTCTCTCTCTCTCTCTCTCTCTCTGTACGTAGCAGTTTCTTTACTCCATTCCCTGAATTCTTTTATTATTTTTAACAATACCCAGGACCATAAATATCCCTGAATTCCCGAATCCTAATTCACGTTTGGCACTTGTTTTTATCAAGAATCAGGTATCTCGAACATACGTTTCTTAAGAACGATTTTTCACGTACGAGTATTGTTTATAGGCTTATTGATAATATTAATAAAAATAATACTTAAAAAAAACACATATACGATAATCAGCTACTGTAAATAAAAAAAATATAATAATGACCTGAGGTAGATTATCCCCACGTCCGGCATATACCGTCTACGTTTCACTGTGGACGTGACAATACGTATAACTGGCTAATATGACTCCGAGATTTTTCTTCGAAAATGTTAACTTTCTTTTGACCTGATTTCCGACTACAGTTCGCTATACGGACTGAACTTTTCGGTCACCTGCAGATCACCCACGATTGAAAACGATTTTGGATGCGGACTTACCCCGTCTTTAGAGCTGGCGATGTGACGGCCAGGTTCGATGCGATAGCACGGGTAACGGAGATCCTTCCGTTTTTCACACGTTTCCCGCGATGCGAGGCGTGTAATAAAGTGCCCTTGTATGTCGGTGCGTGGGAGCCCTGAAAGCCTCGGTGAGTACGGAACTGGAGTCGGTGCAGAGATCGCGCATCCGTTCTCTGTCAGAACGTATGCCGGTTCCACCGAATTAACGGACCGGACCATCAGGGTTGGCGGCTCTGGAGCGGAGGAGTACCCCGGGGGCCAGCCTTGCTACAGAAGGGAATAATCGATCGTGCAAGTTGAACGATGTATCGAGGCGTAAACACCCTCGTTTAGAACCAACCCTGTCGCAGGAAGCGAAACTGAAGAAGAGTGCTGAATCAGGAAAAATTCGACATGAGGTGAGGAGTTTGTAGAGAACTGTCTTTAAGAACGGGTCACTAGACCTAAGTATATTGTGATAATGAAGGAAGGCGCTAGTTTGGCGAGGGTAACCTCTTTTCTTATCGGTCGTGAAATAAGTACTCGTAATTACGCTGGAGATCTAGTAAAGGAAATTCGAAAAACTTAACGGTGTTTACGACGAGACGACCGACGACATCGACACGCAGAAAATTCTAGAATTAAACAAAATAGGGGAGTGACTCACGACGGGAAACCGTGCAAGGATCCTTCTGTCTGCGCCGAGTGCAAAGGATAGTATTCGTGCCGCTCAAGAAACTATCTCGTTTACAAAGATGAAATAGCAGTTCAGAAAGTTAAAATCTTACATAAGCGCAGCTATTTTGAAGCTAAACAAATTGTAAACAGCCGTAAATCTAGATCGACAACAAATTATGCTCAGGCAGCGGCTACTGTTTCTACAAGTGTTTATACAGATCACCTTTTCAGTAATCTCACTCTAACGATAGAACGAATAGTCTGTAATAAAATGAAGTCTCTCTCGGAAGAAACCACGAGACGATTCAAGATACAGCGACCAGATAATTCATCGTGTAAAAATTAAATTGCAACTGAGCAGAACAAGAAGGAAAATAAACCTTAAGTTCGGATTCGTCTACGTAAACCTTCAGATGAACCTGTTGACAGGGTGATTGCTTTGGTACCCTCTAAGGAGGCTCTGAGGCCGTGTTCTGCTGAGCCGGTCTCGCAGCCAAAATCACAGAGACCACCTAAGACCGCGCAGAGGAGCTTGTTTCCCTAGTACCGAGACGGCGGCTGGTGAGTCCCCTGTCGTGGATGTTTCTTCTATTCCCGGCGCCACTAAGTCAGCGCCTACACCGAGCGCCGATCATATCCTTCCTCCTCCGCCGCTTCCTCGGTTACCGATTCGGAGGCTGGAAGTTATGCGGTCGATGACATATACTAAAACACGAACCGGATCGTAAAATGGAAAAGAAAAGAAAAAAGGGCTGGCCAAAAGGCCTAATATAAACGAGAAATATCTCACGTTACATTATTTTTGTGTTTTATTAAAACTTGAGGATCCTGTACACTGTTACATCTGACTATCTTGCTGATGATTTAATTCTCTTTTAAACAACGTGACAAAGGCTAATGACCTTAGAAGTCGATGCCCGTATCACGCAAAAAAAAAATTCTTTTAAAGAATTATTAAAATTAAAAAAAAAAAAAATTATATTTATTTGTTCAGTAGTTCTTTAAATTTTTACTTTCGCAAGTTGTAACAAATCAGTGGTCCAGTGGTCAGTTAGTGACATCGGAAGAGACATCCGCACCAGTAGCCGTCTCGGTAAGAGGGAGGTTTCCTTTTGTCGGTAATTTCATAAACGGAAAATATAAAAAATTGGCTATTTATTACTTTTTGTTCCGTGCGGTTTTATTTATTTATTTTAAAGACTAGAGAATTCAATATCGGCTCGGCGACAGTATTCTCGAAATAAGTTATCTGTTGTTTCTTTACGACCGTATACTTTTCCTCGGATAATAAGGTGTTTCCAAAAATACTGTTTGCGATATCAAACTATAAGTCGTTAAAAAGTGAAATCCGGTATTTTTTGTTAGCAACCGTCGGATATTAGACTAATAAGAATGAATAGTAAGCGATAATTCTATCTGTCCTGTTTTACTGTTTTCATCCTACAACATTTTTTTATTATTATAACAATAAGTTAGTTAAGAGAAAAGGGCCTTATACGTAGAGGTCAAGGATGTTTAAATACAACGGTGTTGTTAAAAACCAGTTTGACAAAGTTTCTGGACTCCATTAAGTTCATTGCACTGTATTTTTTGTTTTCTTTTGATCGTCCTGAAAGATACGACTAATTCAAAAGAAGTCATATGTACTCTGTTATTAAATGTCTTCTTGTTACGATAAAGTTAAATTAATCTAATTATGCGCGGTAGTTTTTTTTTATATAATAATCATAGTTTACGCTAAAAATCTAATCAAGGCGTACTACGAGTTTAATATTTTACGTCGGTTGGAATTCATTGTTATTAAAGAATTAAATATTTTTATTGTTTTAGTAGTGTTGAATGTTAGCCTGCATGAAACTCTCAAAACGATTTCCTGTTAATCGCTTAAAGATATTGTTTCTCGTCCTAACCAAATTTGGGAGTTTTTCCATTTATTAGCCGATTTTCAAATAAAGTGAAGCGGTACGTATTGTGTCAGTAAACCGTTATTATAAATAAAACAAAATTGATAAATAAAAATTTTACTGGAAATTACTATGAAATTTTTAAAAGTAATATAAAAGGGTTTTTAAATTTAAAAACAAATTATTGTAAAGTAATAAAATACGTTAGCGCTTATTTTTTTTTTGGAAATGAGAATTCTGATCGGTTAAGTTTGAACAATATGTTTTATTACTTATTTTAATAAGTTTAACGGTACGATTAGTTTTAAAATTAAGTTAATTAGTTTTTAAATTTTACTCGTTGAAACGCATATGACTTCTATAAAATAATACTAATAATAATAAAAAATTTTGAAATAATCGGAGTTAAGACAAACCGCTATATTAGTTTCGCTTAAATTTTATAAAATAAATAGAGCGCGGTTTTAAGACCGCAGTTACTCGTGATACCGAAGGGAGCAAAATGATAAAGGGGTATTCGCATGACAAATAGAAATTTCAAACTCTCCTAGAAATAATGTCTGTCCTGTGATTCTAGGTTTTCGTTACAGATCGTGACGCGGATTTTATTGAAACTCGAGCAAGAAACGATTTGCCGGCACATTGTTTTACGAGAAGCATCGACATAACTTTACACTCCTCCTAACAGTTATCTTAAAAAAAATCTTTTTTCTTTTTTTTTAAAATCAAATACCCGTTGTAATAATAACGGTCTCTTTCAAGCATTCAAAACGTTTTTTTATTCGTCTCATTAAAATGAACTTATCAGGATTTTTTTTTTCAAGAACAGCCATTCTTGACTTAAATAGTTATTATGTGGCCGACAACAATAGCTTGCGACTGGAAAATTATTGGATTACTGAAATTTGACGAGCACAATGAAAATTTATTAAGAGTTTTTTAGGCTTTTCACACAAGCGTAAAGTCATTAAAACTTTGTAAAAACAATTATTTTCTTTGTTTTCTTTTCAATTAGTTTTTTAAGACAAGTTTCTGTAACGAAATAATTTTTTTTTTTGTCTTCAGTCATTTGACTGGTTTGATGCAGCTCTCCAAGATTCCCTATCTAGTGCCAGTCGTTTCATTTCAGTATACCCTCTACATCCTACATCCCTAACAATTTGTTTTACATATTCCAAACGTGGCCTGCCTACACAATTTTTTCCTTCTACCTGTCCTTCCAATATTAAAGCGACTATTCCAGGATGACTTAGTATGTGGCCTATAAGTCTGTCTCTTCTTTTAACTATATTTTTCCAAACGCTTCTTTCTTCATCTATTTGCCGCAATACCTCTTCATTTGTCACTTTATCCACCCATCCGATTTTTAACATTCTCCCATAGCACCGCATTTTAAAAGCTTCTAATCTTTTCTTCTCAGATACTCCGATCGTCCAAGTTTCACTTCCATATAAAGCGACACTCCAAACATACACTTTCAAAAATCTTTTCCTGACATTTAAATTAATTTTTGATTAAACAAATTATATTTCTTACTGAAGGCTCATTTCGCCCGTGCTATTAGTTATTTTATATCGTTCCTGCTTCGTCCATCTTTAGTAATTCTACTTCCCAAATAACAAAATTCTTCTACCTCCATAATCTTTTCTCCTCCTATTTTCACATTCAGCGGTCCATCTTGGTTATTTCTACTACATTTCATTACTTTTGTTTTGTTCTTGTTTATTTTCACGCGATAGTTCTTGCGTAGGACTTCATCTATGCCGTTCATTGTTTCTTCTAAATCCTTCTTACTCTCGGCTAGAATTACTGTATCATCAGCATATCGTAGCATCTTTATTTTTTCACCTTGTACTGTTACTCCGAATCTAAATTGTTCTTTAACATCATTCACTGCTAGTTCCATGTAAAGATTAAAAAGTAACGGGGATAGGGAACATCCTTGTCGGATATCGTTTAATTAAGCTGTAGACTCGTCGGTAAATATATGACATTTTTTATTTTGTAGTAAACGATAAAATCCAGCCGAACGGTTCATAAATTCTTAGTACAGGAGGTAATCCAGAAGTTCATAATGAGTTTCATTCCCCATTTAAGATTTAATGAAAGGCTTTTGATTTTCTTATGATCGTTCTATAGTTACACTATTTAACTGCATTTATTTATTATTATTTTTTTTTTTTTTTTTAGTTGTTACTGAAGACGCTAAAATTGTCATTAAATTCCTTATAAAATGTCGTTTACTAACATTAATGTGCACATGCTTGTGTGACAAAGGGTGTTTCCAGTTTATTTTATTATTTAAAAAAAACTGATTCCTTCAACTCTAAGGATAATTAAAACGAATAAGATGTTATATCAATAATGAAGAAAAATTACGAAAATTTTCTTTCGCTATTATAATTTGAATTTTTTTCTACTTCGTGTACATATTTCTATCGAGAGTGATCTTTCCCCTTTTCATATCTACTCTTTGTAGAATCTATATTTTTTTAGAGATTACTTACGTGATATATAAATTGTAAAATAAGAAAACGTTAAAAAATTGTTTACAAAAATATTTCTACTTCTAGAAGTCTAAACTAGACATCCGTATGATTCTTAAACTATCACGATCATCTAATTACTCTGGAAGTTATTACGATACATTAATTACATGTAAATAAAATAAATAATAACAAAAACGTAAAATTTATTTATGAAACCGGAGAGTAAATGGATTTTACTTTTTTTTTATTTTGTTTATTTAAATAACTTAATAAATAAAATAAATTCACGTTCGATATTTCCGTGAAAAGAATATGAATCGATAGATTTACTGGAACGGTTCTGTTTTTCTTAGGCGAATTAAGTTGGCATCTTTTAATACGATGATTTTCACAAATAAATTTTAAATAAATCGTAATTTTTTATTTATTCTATAAATCATAATTTTCGCAAATCGAATGCCGTTTGGTCTAAAAGTTTATCGCAAAGAAATACGTACATTTTATTAAAGATAGAGCTATGTGCAGTGTGTTTTATCAGTTGACGATGCACAGAAAAAAAGTTGGCGAAGGACTGCATGACTTTCACGGTTCAGCCGTACAATCCCTTGCGAGCTTTTTCATTGCAAAATGTCTTTCGGTCTTCTTCTGCAAATTTTTTTAATTCAGACTTTAAGGGTGCGACTTTGATTTTTATAATAAAATAATTTCATCTTATGTAAAAGAGAATTAATTAGAAATATTGAAAAAATAAAGTATAACTTTTATGAAAGTAATGAAAAAACTCGCTTTTCATTTTAGATTCGGAATACAATATTAATGGCAGAGCAACTTTAATTTTAATTACTCTTTAAGTGATGAAAAAAAAAACGATTAAATAATAAAAATTTGATATTTTTTATTAATTTATTATTATTATTTTTTATTAATAATTTTTATTACATTTAGTGGAGGAAATAAAAACAGGCAAAAATTATCTGCTTGCACTACGGTGCACAAGCGTACTTTAGGGTTATTTGTCCGCAATAACTCGATTGTTTGTCAACGGATTTTTACAAATGACGTGTTACTTTGTTCAAAAACAAATGCTTAATAAATTTTGTAATAAGTAAACAAACGATGAAGATTAAAAAAATTATGATTGCCGCCATTTTCAATCTTTGAGGGTGACGTTTTCAAAAGTTTTCGTTTTATAGAATAAGACATTAGTCTTAGATTTGTCAAATTTAATTAAAGTAGTTTACCCGTTTTGAGAAATTTTTGTTTGTTGAAAATCACAAAATGGCGTCCAGAAGAAAACAGAGTAAAATAGGACTCGATATGAACTTTTTTTTCATTTTGGTGTCTTGAATCGGTTCCTGAAATTTGGTGAATTCGTACCAAAACACTCCGTATATGAAAGACAAATTTTCAAAATATTTTTGAAAAATATTTTTAAAAACCTGACAGCAGTCGATTCTGATGCACGGCTAAAATTTATTTATGAAACCGGAGAGTAAATAGATTTTACTTATTTTTTATTTTGTTTATTTAAATAACTTAATAAATTAAATAAATTCACTTTTGATATATCCGTAAAAAAAATATGAATCCATAGATTTACTCGAACGGTTCTGTTTTTCTTAGGCGAATTAAGATGGCATCTTTCAATACACAACACGACTTAATAATTTTATGCTTTTCGAAATAATTTCATGTCACCAAACTGCGGCTTTTGTGGTGCACTATGTGCGGATAAAATATCAAATGCTAAGTGCAACGTCTATGTGGAAAAACTGTGCATCTGAAATATATTAAAGGCGACCTTGTCCAAACCCGAACCGACAACAAGAACTGGAAGTGCGATGATTGCTCCTCGATGAAAGAATCAACCGCAGCGAGCGACAAGGCCCCTGCTTCCTCTACCGCAGTCACCGAGGAGTTTTTCAGTGTCCTAGAGGCGTTCAAAGTGTAGTTTTTTTAATGAAGTAAATGTACTCAAACCGGTTGAATAAATTCAAAATATCTGTAAAATTCCTGGAAAAATGTGTAGATGGGTCTAACTTGCTTATTGCCCGATCAGGAAAGAATACGTCGAAGGAAAACGGACACCTACGACAAAAGAATGCCGAGCTTAGTGTAGCTGTGGACGGTCTCAAAGACAGCGTGCGACATTTGGAGCAGTATTCCAGAAAAAAACGTGGAGATGAGTGGAATACCGCCCACAGAAAAGGAGTATACCCTCGGTCTGGTAAAGAACATCGGGGCGGCGATCGGATAGCAACTGGAGGCGACTCCGTTAATGGCTGCCCGGCTGCCTACCGGTAATGACAGGTGTTGAAGCTGGAGAGATTTCTCGCTTGTCGTACAGTTCTAGACACGGCTGTAGGAAGGGATGCGCGGCTCTCCTGCTTTAAAGTCAAGAGAAATGTAACTGCCAAGGGATGTAAATCGTGTGTTCCCGAAGAACAAGGGGGACAGTATGCACGGAGAACAAGCAAATGTTAAGTAAGTTAAAATTAAAATGCGGAAAGTTAGGTAAGCAGGAGGCCTTCAGTCGGGCGGTAGAAGACCCACAGAAAATTGGGGGCGTTCAGGCGGTCTAGGAAGGCGATTGCTGATTAAAAAAAACGCAAAAATTATGTTTTCGTGATATTTCAAACTAAAATGTAAGTTTCAACTCAAAAATAGGATATGCCACCTTTAAAAACAATAGTTGCAAATGCAGTTTTTAAGAGCGCATCTTAAAAACAGCAATTGCAATTATTATTTTTAACAGACGGTAAGTTTATCAATTTTGGGGACGCGAGAAAATTTTTGATTCTCAATGCGGGCGGTAGGCGAAAAAATTAATTAAATGCAAATTATGTTGGAGATATAAATTTGGTCGAACTTAAAAACATTACATGCGTTTTACAATTCGACAGTTTGCTTAATAGTTATGGCTTTACGTCTTTAATAAACCATCCCGCTAGAATAACTCGATTTAGTTTGACATGTGTACGATTATGTTTGTGAAATGTAGAATACTAGCAATTTTTTATGCAGGAATTACTGATCATTGTCTTTTGGATTTAAAATAACTTTAAGCAAAAAAAAAAAAAAAAATTATAAGGTTATAATCAAATATAATTATTCTGCAATAAGAGATAAACTGAATAATGTCGATCGGAATAATTGTGTTTATCAATTAAAAAACGTAGATAGTTGTTAAAACAGTTTTAGTAATGTTTTAAGTAACATCGCTTAAGATAACGAAGTAGGTTAAGAGCAAGTTTTGAAAAATCCTTGGATTAATACCAATATTTTAAGTAGGCTAAATAAAAGACAGAAACTATAGGTACAAATTAAAGAAACCCGTACGATTTAAACTTTAGAAATTATTTCAATAACTTTTGTACTAAATTAAAGCTTGACATCGATAAGGCCAAAAATAGTTATTACGCTAACCTAATCTGTAAATGCAACGGGGACTTTGGCCAACAGTGGAATATAATAAAAAATCTCACCGGAGATCATAAAAATAGGGTAGTAAACAATGTAGGTCTTAGTGATGCCACGGGTTTAGAGGATCCGATGCAGTTAGCGGCACGGGTGAACGATTATCTTGTCGATGTGCATAGCACAACCGATAACAAGGATCAGCTAGCTGTCTGGCACCTCCCCACAGCTAAATTACTTCCTGAGCAACCAGTCATTTTTCATTACACCTACCGATCGTATAGAAGTATCTAATATCATTAAAAATTTTGAAAATAAATCTTCCGGTTTCGATGAATTTTCAGTCGAATTAGTGAAATAGTTCTCGTTTTATCTCGCATAATAAATTTAAGTTTCGAATGAGGGATTTTCCCGCAATCTGTAAAAAACAGTTTCATAGTCTCTATATACAAAAAGAAAAATGCAGCCGACATCGAAAATATAAGACCCGTTAGCCTCCTTTTCGTCTTCTCTAAAATAATGTAGAAGCGCATAAAGGCCAGACCTTTGAATTACTTAAAATCAATGCGTTTCCAGAAAGCTGCTCGATTTGGTTTCACATATAACAAATCTACTGAAGACTCTGATTAATTTTGTCGGCAAAATATAGAATAGTATCAATAATAATTGTAAAACATTACCGTTTTATTTAAAAAGCATCTTATTTGGTAAACCGAATAATATTATTACAAAAACTGGAATCGGCAGGTGTAAAGGGAATAGCATTTAAATGGTTTGAAAGTTTCTTGGTAGGATGCAGTCAGAGAGTCAAAGTTAATAATCAATCGAGTCCACCTTCGACAGTTAAATCAGCAGTCCCTCAGGGATTTGTGATTTCATCGGATTTATTTGATATTTTTATAAATGACTTTCTAAAACAAAACTTTACAGGTTTTATAAGCGCCTTTGCGGACGACATTGCCCTGCTATTCTCTCATAAAACAATCACATACACGACAGAACGCATACAATCGCATATAAATAATGACTAAAATATTTTAATATCCTGGTGTTTTATAAACAAAATAAAACTTAACATAAGTAAAACTAAGTGCGTAAATTTTTTTCCGGACTCCGTGGCACGAGCGGTAGCGTCTCGGCCTTTCATTCGGAGGTCCCGGTTTCGAATCCCGATCTGGCTTGGCATTTTCACACACGCTACAAATCATTCATCTCATCCTCTGAAGCGATACCCAACGTGGTCCCGTAGTTTGTAAATTTTAGCTTCAAGGAATTTCATTTCCCAAATCCATTAATCTATCTTAATTTTGATCGCGACGGTAAACTCTGTAATTGTAAATCTATTGAAAATGTTGATTGTTTTAAGTATTTAGGAATATCTTTAGATAATATTGTCAAGGAAAAACATATCCCAAATTTGTTATGTACCGTTCGATTAAATGTAAGAAAGTTTTACGTTTTAAGAATTTTTTCTGATATCCAGTTATTACGAACCTTGAGTTACGGTCTGATTCAATCGAAGTTTTAGTATGGAATTACCTGTTGGGGAGGGACTTGTAAGACTAACATTGAGATTATTAAAAAGATTCAAAATTAATTTATTCAAATTATATTAAAAGCCAACTCTCGGGAATCATCTTATTCTGTATATTTCCATTTAAAAACTTTGCCGGTACAACAGTTGTTTGTTTTCGATCCCTACTCGAATGTACCGCAATACCCGGAGCAATAACGATCGAATTTTTATCATACCTTAAGTCAAAAAAATGGTCTTCAAAGAATCTCACAAATATCTCGGTCCAACTTATTTAACAAATTATTTTAAGTAATATTGAAGAAATAAATAATTTAAATATTTTTTGTAATAGAGTAAAACACTGGCTTTTCACTTTAAATGGCTTTACTTTTTTGAATCGAACTGTAAACGATCGAGTTCGAGACCCGGCCAGATTGTGTTACTTTTATACACTTTAAATATTATTCATTTATTTAATTCTACCTGTGACGTCACAACATTTAGACGACTACAACAGAATTTTCTTGGGTGCGGTTGCGATTTTACAGATCTTATTTTTGGCCTGTATTGTTATATTTTAATCGTTAACAAATGCGTCTAAGAAAAATATGACCTAAATTAGGCAAAATATCTAGATACTGAGGGTGACTGTGCTCTACAACCCTCACCCCCTTGACCTTTTATGTTGTAATTTTAGTGGTATAAATGCCCCACATATAGAAGAAATCTGACCGAGTTTGGTCAAAATCGGCCCAGTAGTTCTGGAAATATAAGGATGATTTAGAGGCCGACACCGAACACACACACGTACATACGAACATTAACATGTTGAAAATTTCCATCCGGTTTTTTGGGTTTCTTAGGTGTTAAAACGTCGAGATCCGTTAAAAACCGCACGTGCCTAAATTGTACCGATTACAAATTTTGTAATCGGTCAAATTTGTAATCGGTCCAAGGACAGTAAAACCGAATGAAGATAGAGTAAAAAAACAAGATAGAGTAATACATATAATTTACTTTTAAAGGGTGGAGATTGATTTTATTGAAAAAAAGTTTTTTGATAATTTATATATGCGTTGTAGGATTTATTTGCCTTTGAAGAAAATCAAAATCGATTTTTGCGATACCCCCACCCCGTTGACGAATTTTGAAAAAATAATTCGATGATTGCCCCATATACAGACATGCTTGAGCCGAACGTGAAGAAAATCGGTCGGTCAATCCTCAGATATAAGGCCAAAAGCAGTATGACGCACATATGTATGAATATACATATGTTTTTGAGTCTGTTTAAACTAGTTGGTTCCTGAAAACGTAAAGATTTCCAAAAAACCCCGATAAAGATTTTGATACATCACCGTACTTTCACCTTTAATATAGCTATTATAGCTATAATCGCGGTGAAAATTAAATCGACAAAACAAATTTAGCGTATACACCAAAATATCCTTACTTTAGAATAACAGAAAGAAAGTAGGTTAAACTAGTGGTGATTTTTTTTCACGATAAAAAAATCACCATTTTAAATAACATTTTGGACATCGTTTAGAAAATCGCTCTTTTTTCTAATAAACGCTAAAATTAATGATAAATATATCGAAAAAGCGGCCATTTATAAAATGATTTTCATTACGCCGATTAGTAAAATTAATTTGGTTCCTTTAATAAAAATTTGATGAAATTTTGAATAGTAGTCCAAACTTAGAGAAATCGATCGAAACTAAAATAAAGCAGCATCTGTCTAATTAGAAATATAGAATATCTCTCCTTTTTCAACATTCGTACCACCTTTTACCGCAGGCCGAACCGGAGACTTAAATCAGGCTGTTCCTCGGTCTGAATCCTCCTGCTTCTTTGTTCATAATTCAACCGCAGCTCAATAAAAACCTCAAAATTGAACTCTCCACCAAATTTCCTTTAATCAGACACCACACACGTATATGTGGTGTCAGAGGAGTCAAAAGGTCAAGAATAGAAAGTCAGGATACGAAGAAGGATATAGGTTGAAAGAATAAAAAGTTAGAGGAAAAAATAAAATAAGAGTTACAGAACAAAAATATAAGAGAGAGAGAGAGAGAGAGAGAGAGAGAGAAACCTACCGGGTTGGTCTAGTGGTTAACGCGTCCACCCAAATCAGCTGATTTAGAAGTCGAGAGTTACAGCGTTCAAGTCCTAGTAAAGCCAGTTATTTTTACACGGATTTGAATACTAGATCGTGGATACCGGTGTTCTGTGGTGGTTGGGTTTCAATTAACCACACATCTCAGGAACGGTCGAACTGAGAATGTACAAGACTACACTTCATTTACACTCATACATATCATCCTTATTCATCCTCTAAACGGTAGTTACCGGAAGCTAAACAGGAAAAAGAAAAAAAAAGAGAGAGAGAGAGAAATTATAAGAAGGGGATTCTCCCCTTACTACTCTAATATACGATACTATTAATATAAAGTAATAATAAATAAAATTAATATTAACTTAATATTAAATATTAACCGACCGATAACACTATTCAATGTTATCAGAAGTAGATACTAAAGATTCGTTCCAACAACACAGTGCACAACTACCGATACAAATCACTCGATAATGATCCTTATTGCATCTATCAATAGGGCCCGTACAGTAAAACGCTCAGTAAAAAGTAATCCACTTTACTCATAAAAAAACTGTCACACTTCCAACTTATTAACCACCAACAAGTACCGATCGTTCGTGTTTCGATAAATAAACTTGAAAACCACACATATCAAACCGCTCCAAAATCCAAGTTTATCTTCACGCAATAATGAACCTTATTGCTATTAACAATAAAGCTCAATAATTGAAACCTCAATAAAAAATTAATCTATATCCCAAAATCATAAAAAACATATCCAATAACCAACAGTAACCGACAATTTCCAGTCGTCTGTAGCCAATAATAAGCCGAAAAAACCACAGAAAAATTCGCAAAATGGGCTCTTCACTGCGTATAACGGTGAAGTACATTAAGAACGGTAAATTTGAATAAGATTATTATTCAAAAAGGGTTCTTTTTTAATTTTTCATCAGTATTTTGAACGAACGATAAAGGAAATCGGATAAGCTAATAGTAAAGGCGATCGGAGAGTAAAATAAAATAAAACCACGTAAATTTATACTTTAATATGATCCGTGTTATTAAGTTTTCAACTCCCGCGGGAGGAAGGGAAAACGGTAGTCTCATAAACGGTTTGGTATCATCCTGTTAGTAGCAGCCATCCCGTCTATAGATTCATCCTTTGACACATTTTTAACTTAATCTTGTAAGATGCGATTTTAAACCGATGTCTTCAAAGCGGTTTGATTGATTTTAATCGTATTCAATAGCGCTTCAGTCATTGTTATCTTGAAAAAAATTATAAAAAGAAATTGAATTTTAATTCAGAATACAAATTTTGATTCGTGGACGCCGTAAATTTATTTATACAGCCTTAAATTATTATTATTAATTTGAAGATATCTTGTTTCGTCTATTTTTGCTATAGCGATATCTATTTTCTCGGCCAGAAAGAATTAATTTTCCATGCGAGTCGGTACAAAAATCTTTTAAATATTGTCATACGATCTATTTGAATAAAGGAATTTACAAAAAGGAATAAAAACCTTTTTTCCGGTCGGCATTAACGGTGGTTAAACGGATGAGAAACGACCGGTACAAAAGAAAGTCCTGCAGAGAGGCTAAGGTTTGAAAGCATTATTCATGAAGAACTACTCTTCGATAGGTAAAATTAATAGGTTTTAATATTTCCGCTGTAATTACGTAATCTGTTTATTAATAGAAGACTTAATAGAAGATTCATTTAATTCTGCGTGTACTCTAAGTTAAAGAACTAATTTATACCCGAGGACGCGAAATTATAATTGCAAAATTATTTACCGCTCGAAACATTAATTAATTCGATTTAGTCTACGAATCTCTTTTAATTTCAAACCCTACACTTTAATTGTTGAAGACCTACGATCGTCAAGT
This sequence comes from Lycorma delicatula, assembly GCF_047948215.1. Classification (NCBI taxonomy): domain Eukaryota; kingdom Metazoa; phylum Arthropoda; class Insecta; order Hemiptera; family Fulgoridae; genus Lycorma; species Lycorma delicatula. Next base: position 7,618,416 of record NC_134459.1, on the reverse strand, counting down.
TCGTTATAAGAGACCCTTCCTTTCCGCTGTTCTGTCTTCTCATCTCGGGGTTAGCGGCGGTTTGAATTGACCGACTGACGTCATAGATATCGAGGTCGTAGCCGAACGAGATCGACGGCTTTAAAGCTTTTTAAAATGAGTTAATGATAAATGAGCTTTAGAAAAAAATTCCTCTTTTGTTGGTTTGTTTGCTTTTCTCTGTTCTTATAAATTCGACTCGAGTGAATTTCATCGATCGTTTGAAGAAAATACGAAATATTATAATTTTTTTTTAAGGTCAGACGAACCGTCTGACCGATTCTTTATTACAATTCTTTAATATATAATTTTACTTTAACAATTCTATTTTATAGAAAATTTTGTTTGTACGTTAATTTATAATTTAAAAAAATATGTAATGTAAAAATAATCTATCTATATAATCTAAAAGCCGTTTTGCAATAATATAGACAGTTGTGAGAAAAGGAATACGGATTAATCTTAACGGTTGATTCATTATTTTCAAACTTTTAATGTCAAAACGGTCGGAAAACTAGTAGATATTTTGAAAAATGTCTTATCAGCGTATTTTTTTTAAAGAAAATATAATTATCAATTAAATATAAAGAGAAAATTCTTCTGTCTTTTAAAATTTATTTCAACGGACAGCAATTACAAGAGAAAAAGGTGAAGAGTGGAGATCTCTGAATCGGAACGAGGATGTACTCTGTCTCCGATGCTTTTTAACTTGTACGTAGAAAAAGAAGCGATACAGGAATCGAAGTCAAATGGAGAGAGCAGTAACTATCGGAGGAGAAGAAATAAAGATTTCAAGATTTTCTGAGCGCTCATCGTTCGATCAGAAAATAATACCAAAGATGAATCAGAAACAGTAACCGGCATTGATTTATCGCTAAAAGAAACGATAATCTGAAAATAAATAAAACTAAAAGAAAGGTAATGCGATTCGAAAGAAAGAAGTTTTACGAGGAAGCGGGAGAATCTTGATATCTAGGTATTAAAACTACGAAGGATGGACGAAGTAATGGAGACATCAAAAGAAAATCGACACAAGCAAGGAGATTTTTCATGCAGAAAAGAAATTTTCTGGTATCGATTGTAAATCTAAAAAGTAGGAAAATTCTTTTAACTATTTTCGTGGAATATGACGCTTTATGCTTGTGAAACGTGGATAATTGGAAAAAAACCACAGAAAGGAAAATCCTTTGACGTGTGATATTGCAGAAGGGTGTTGAAAGTTAGGCGAGTTGATAAAATTCGAATAAAGAAGTTATAATACGAATAGAAGAGTAAAGAAATATTCAGCAGGATTGTTTAAAGAGGCGAAATGATTAAAAGGCCTTGTACGGGATCTGTTCAGAAAAGACTGAACTGTATTTTTTTATTATTTATTACTATTAATTTTACAGATACTCCCCTCTATTCACACATTTTTCCCAGGGGTGTTACCACTTCGCGAAGCAGTTTTGCACAGCTTCATTTGAAATAGACGTATTTGCTTTAATGTCATGAATAGTTTCAGAACAGCGTCCTTCTTCGCTGAATTTAATTTCGGAAATAACAGAAAATCTCAAGGATTCAGGTCTGGGGAGTAAGGAGGAGGCTGGAGGTCAATCATCTGATTTTTGGTACAAAACTAACGAATTGACAAAACTGAGTGCGCGGGCGCATAGTCGTGGTGAAGGAACCGTGAGTTATCTCGCCACAACTCCGGTATTAAATATTTTTCGTTTAAAAAATTTTAAAATCAAATAATTGCAACATTTTCTAATCGCCACTAAAATTTACTAATTTCCTAAATTCAATTTTAACGCTAAATTTAAAAATTATCAAATTCACCTTCTTATTCTTTACTTAGAAATTTCGACAACGAAACAAGGATTATATCTATATATTATAAACCACATATAAAACTATAAAATATAACAATAAGAAGAACAATATGTTCACGGTATTGATATAGTAACTGTAAATCGTAGCCACCCTCGGAGCGGTAGAGGATCCGAGTTCAAATTCCGATCAGACTTCGGATTTTAACACGGTAAGAAATTTATCTGTCATCAGTAACGGTCTAGCGCCTGTATTACTTAATAAAATAATGAGTAATAAAAACAATAATATATTAATTTTTGTCACAAAACAGTACCTCTGATAACAACTACACAACTTGATACGCAATCGTACGTTACACGGCTCATTAGATAATGAAATGACAAATTTATTTCAATTTGAATAGCGTTTCAGATTAAATTTGAACTAAAATACCAGAGAAAACAGATAGTTTCGTCGTAAAACATATTTGTGCTTAAAGCTGTGGAAAATTAAAATTTGTAATAACGTAATATTACGCCGTAAAATATTGAGAAGTTTTTGGTGGACATAATAACATGGAAAAACGGTTGATGGGTAAAAGCTCTGGGTATGCTTCCGGACGTTTTTGAAAGTTTTTATAAAATTATCACCGATTTTATTTTAATTATAAATTGTATCGATTACAAGAACAGTTGAAAATTTAATAATGCAGTTTTTTTCACTGTGTGACGTGGTCACCTCATTACCTTCGTAACTTGCTTAGTAAATCAGTTTAAAATTAATTATTTTTTACGACGATTGTGTAATGCACGAATCATCTTAAGTATAACTTGGATTACAAAAATTTACCGAGCTTAATGATAATTTCAAAGTTTAATCCGAACTAAAATAAAAAATATTTAAAAATAAAGTAAAATCAGTTCCATCATCATTATCAGTCGGATTCAAAGTATTTTTTGATATTTTAAAAATAGAGCTAAGTATCATAAAATGTTGTTAAAAATTATACACATTTTAATTTTTTATATTTAAATAAAAATTTTATCCAAAAAAATAAAAACTATGCATCCGTTGAAAAAAAAAGTTAAAATTTAAAGAATTCGAATCAGAGTGTGCTGTTCAGAAAAAAAATCCTATCGATAAAATTCCTTTTCTCCCGTATTTTAAGATTAAAAACATTATAGGAGTACCTACCATTAACAATAGTATTTTAACGATAAGGTTCCACGGAATTGTAGGAACAGCAATCTTAATTTTCTCAATAATACGATGGATACACGTACAATTTTCAAAAAACCACCGTTTTGGATTGGAAGCAGCAATTTGATACTGATATTTTGTAGACGTAGCGTGATTATTTCTATGTAAACAGAAAAAAAGTACCGTAATGAGAAGCAATTTAGCTACCACGTATTTTAGATAAAATGTAATTTTTATATAACACAGAAAATATCCAAACCGTATATAAACTGTATCGATTAATATCTTTTAATTTATAATAATTAGATTTATCACCCACACTCTGTTTATATTCTTCTTCAAAGATGAGAATTAATTTATATTGCTCAGATTTTAATAAACTTCAAACGGAGAATGTTGAAGTTTTATATCTTATTTGAAGTTCACGTAGGTCGGTTGCTTTCTTCACAACTCAATTTACTTTCTCGTCTAAATAGCTCTACAGCTCTATAAGGGAAAGTATTGTAATCGGTTCGTTTTGAGCATATGCGGTTCTCACCGCACTTGAAGTTTTGACACGTAAGGAACCCAAAAAGCGAATGGAAATTTTATTGATTCGTATATACGTGTGTGCGTTCGGTGTTGGGCTCGAAAATCTCCATAATTGCTGGATCGATTTTGACCAAACTCGGGCAAATTACTTCTATACAAGGGGCATTGATTTCATAAAATTTTCAACTTAAAAGATCAAGGGAATGAGGCTGTAGAGCAAGGTCACCCTTAGTAACTTAAAATTTCGCCTAATTAAGTTTATATTTTTCTTAGGCGATTTGTTAACGATTAAAAAATAACAATATTTGCAAAAAAATGTTTGAAAAATCGCACTCCCATCCCAAAAAATGCTGTTGTAGTCGTTTGCTATGTTGTGACGTCACAGGTGAGCGGTAGAATTAAATAAATGAATAATATCTAAAGTATAAAAAAGTAACTCGGTCTGGCCGGATCTCGATCTTGACCGCTTGGTCGATTCGGTACCTGGTGCGTTAAGCCTCTTACGCCGACCGTTCAAGCGAAATTTGTTCTATGTAAGTTGTGAAATTGGTGCGGTGAAAAGTTTAGTTGGTGCGGAATGTCGCCACTAGTACCGCCACGCCAGCGCGAATTTAATACTGTATGCGCGCGCACTTTAGTTAGAATCGTTGAATTAAATAGACGAAAAAATATATTTAAATAAAACGATAAATATTTTTAATTAAGTCGTGTGCGTATGTGTTCTACGCGTGTGTGTTAAAGCCGGAACGCGGCTTTAGCCGCGTGACGGGAAAGTCCTACGACTGTGTTTTCAGCTTTTTTAATTTAGTAGAAGCGTTTTTGGAAAAATTATCGCATCGATAACATTTAGCTTACGATGATATCGATAAATTATAATGTTGATGTAGCTTTTTGATAACCTAAAAGTACATTTTCATAAATTTAACTTTTTTGAGTAACAACTCGCCCTATATCTGTTTTAAAGAAATTTTATTTATTTGATCTTCTTTACGGCTGTAAAGCGTGCAAAGCATCTGAAGCACGGGAGGCGTCATTTCAGTGTTGCTCTTTCACTGAGAATAATGATGTTCACTATACAGCCGGTTTGTAGCTGTCGTAAATAAAGTAAATGGTATTAGTAAACGGTTATCGTTTATAAAACTAAAACGGGAGGGTGCTGTCGGGATCGTGGCAAGGCGGGTATCTTTTTCTGCCGGGGGTCAGGATGTTTATAAACCGGAGTTCATCCTCTGAAGTAATACCTTACGGCGGTTCCGGAGGCAAACAGAAAAGAAAGAAAGAAGGATGTTTATAAAAAATAATTCTCCTTTATCGAGTGACGATAGAATATTTTACACGACGCATCGTTTCCTGCGGGAGAGATACATTTATTTTCTAGTTTACGTTATACTACTGTCCCGGTCTTTCTTATTGGCTTTCTTAGTGGCTAATTTTAAACCATTTTTTGAAAATAATTCAATAACTTATTTTTGGATGTGAAAATTTAAGGTAGATGTGACTCTAGTGCGAGTTGTTTTCCCTTTTGTTATCGTTGTTCATTGTACAGTCGGTTCCTGTTGTGAACAGAACTAGAACTAAGGTACAACTTAAAGAGCAAAATATCGACGGCATTTGGCGAGATCGGCACGCTAACAATACGTCGGTATGACAGTATATTCGACTCGACGAAGAAGACGAACCGTTTCGCTTATAATTTTACCCGGTAAGCGCTGCAAGTAGTATTGTTTTATTATTCTTGACAATAGAAAATTTTTGGGAAGAGCCCATCAAATTTGACGATTGAAAGATAAGCTGTTTTTTTAGATGTAAAAGTCAAATAAATGCAAACTGATACCCGTATTTACACGCATACAAACAGTTATATGATGAATTTTTTATAATTTTGGGTTACAGAGCTGAAAACATAAGAAATACAAAAATGATTCCTTCCTCAGAAGGGATCATTTTTTACCAGAACCGTTACTTTCACATTATTACATGTTACAACAGCCGAGTAGGTAAATAAATAAAAATAAAATAAAAGCTTATTTTGATAAGGGAAAATATTATCTCGGTTCAAAAAAGAAGGGCACGAATAAAGTGCACGAACGCCGTTGTGTTATACACATAATTTAACACTGGTTTATTATTATTTGTAAAATTTCACGTTACATTATGTCACAAGAATGTTATACTCGATTGCGTGTGAAGTCGAAGGTCGTACTAAATAAACACGAAATTATTTTGTCGCTGGTTCTTTGAATTTTGCTCTGTTATTTACTAATCTTCACCGGTACATTTCCGAAATAATTTTTCTTTACTTTATTATATTGTTATTATTATAATTGTATTAATAATTTATAATTAAAAGCTTTCCCGTATATTTGTTAACGTTATTATGGATTTAAATTCTTTTTAAATATTGGAATTTTAAAAATTCCATTTTTTTATGAGAATATATTTTTTTCCTGTAATAAAAATATTTTACTTTTTCTGTACACTGCCTGTACATACCCAATCTACTGCCTGTAGATCGACCCACCGGGTTGGTCTAGCGGTGAACGCGTCTTCGCAAATCAGGTGATTTGGAAGTCGAGAGATCCAGCGTTCAGGTCCTAGTAAAGGCAGTTATTTTTATACGGATTTGATTACTAGATCGTGGATACCGATGTTTTTTGGCGGTTGGGTTTCAATTAATCACACATCTCAGAAACTGTCGACCTGAGACTGTACAAGACTACACTTCACTTACGCTCAAACATATCATCCTCATTCATCCTCTGATGTAATACCTGACGGTAATTCCCGGAGGGTAAACAGGAAAAATGAAGATAATCGACGAACAAGATTTAAGATGTACGCTGTATAAGAGTTGAATAGCCTGTCTTACAAAACGAAGGGTTACTAAAAAACAAGTCGGTGGATATTTATCTTTCGGTGCAAGATTAAATTAAAAATTTTTACTGTCGGTTAAACGTAAACCGGTAACGAAAAAGCTGAACTTTATTCGTATTTACTTATAACAAATTTATCCTTATTTCTGAGCGATTAAATTTACAGTTAATTTTACAATCTTACTCTTCTGTTCGGGTATTTATTTGAATGTAGCGTTTATATCTCTTCGTTATCTTTTTTTTTTGTAAATCCATCTTTTTTTCTCTTTTATCCTTAATTCTATTCTCTCCAGTCGTTTTGATTTTTTGTTTATATTAGGTAGATGTTAACGGGAACAGCGCTGAGGATGCGGGAACCTTCAGAGATATATCGTTTTCTGCGATACTTCTGCGCTCCGGGAAGGAGGCGTCTCTGCCGACAGACCTACCGCATAAGTTGTAGACTATGTATTTTCTATCCGGTGGCTGTACAAAAAGCCTTCGACCAAAATAGTTAAAACGTTAAGCCGCGTATCGAGGAGTGTCGGTAGCGCCCCTTGCGGCAAGTATGACAACTTGACTTGAGATGGCGACGCTACCTCTATAATCTTTCAAATAGGGTTTTTCAACACCTTCTTTACCTTCAGATTCGTATTATTAAATAAGAATGAGGTGTTTACGAACGATTGCATTTAAGAATCCTGAATAGAGATGTAATTTTATGCGCACAACAGTTTTTCGATTAGCATTCTTGTTTTGTTTATCGGAGCGCATCAAAGTCCAACAGTAACTATTCTGAAAATATTAGGACTTCAGAAATGGACCGACCGAGATATGCCGATCCTGGTCGGTGAAGAATGACTCGGGAACGACTGATCGATTTAAATCAAATTTTAACATGCATATTTAAATTTCAATGAAACAGATGTAGTTTTTTAGAGATTAAATCGTTCTCAAAATTTTATACGTAGTCGTTTGAGTATATAAAACACATCCCGCTAAGTATTTTTCATGATTTATTTAATATTTATATTGAAAACTGTTTACGCTTTTTCAAAACAGAAATTTGTCTCCGAGTTTATTTTCAAAATAGCGATTGTTGTTAAAAAAAAAAAAAAAAAATATTTAGGAGCAAGTGTGTGTTTTATCTACGTAGAACTGTACGGACAATTCCATATTTAATTCTATGCAAAAAATGAAATTAAAACATTGTGTCAAGCTCTTAAACTTTCATACCGTTATTTTCCTACTACATGAAGTTGCTTTTATATTTCAAGGCATTTTTTTCTACATAAAACTCTATGCCTAAACATATTTATATTAATGTTTTTTGCAAACCATTTATTTACTAGGTCTCAACGAAAGAGATGCGATGAACAAAATGAATCACAGCTTATTTTTAAGTAGTATTGTTAATAGCGTTTCGTATCTTACTGAATTCATCCTGTAGAATTCGTTGTAGGATAAAAACAACATTTCTCGTATTAAAACGGGATCCCTATAGAAATAATGGAATCGACCGAGTAACCCGCATCGTTACTCGATTTATTTTCAATCGAAAACACACGGGACTTTGACCGTACTTTACCTTTCCGCCGAAAGAAATTTAAGAGTAAGTTATACTCTTATTTGGAAATAATTGGGCTGCTCGAACGTGAAGTATTATAGCATTTCTTTAAATTCTTGTATATATTTTATATTTTTATTTAGCAAAGTAACTTATAAATTACAAACAATTAGATTCAAACATCTACTCCTATCTGACACCGATTTTGTCACCTCTGCTAACTTCAAGTTCGTATATCCTCGCTTGGATCAATATTTGTCCATTCATTAACTTCAGGTCGCTCCAGCTCCATTTAAAATGCGCCGGATGCCAAGCAACCTAAATTACATGAGTAAAACGTATTTTTTCTGCAAGTACGTTTCTAATGTAGAACCTCAATCTCCTTGAAATTCAAAAAGGGTACTAAAATTCAAAAGTGAACTCATCTAATCCAGTAATTTATGAAATTCAGACTATTGAAATGAAAAGACAAAAGTTAAAATAAGTAATTCATTAAAAAACTCCGAGTATAGTCGGCTAAAGTTATAATTTTTAATCTCTTTCGTCGGGCCGGTCAAGCATGGTCAAAGTCCCGTGTGTTTTCGATTGAAAATAATCGAGTAACGATGCGATTACTTGGTCCGTTCCAATTTTACTTCCTTGTCCAATGTAAAGGAAGTATTGCGAATAATTTAGGTTTTCAGATTTGGACGGAAATATCCATTTTGACATCCGTGAATCTATTTTGACTAGTTTCGGCGTGACGTCTCTACGTTCGTTTGTATGTATGTACGTACTTATGTATCTCGCATAACTCAAAAACGATTGGTCGTAGGATGTTGAAATTTTGCATTTAGGACTGTTGTAACATCTAGTTGTGCACCTCCTCTGTTGATTGCAATCGACTGAACCAAAAGTATCCATAAAAACCCCAAAATCTAAATAAATTTGGATTTTGAACTTTTTCTTAACCGCAGTAACAAGCCCTAATCGAGAGCTTTTCAACGATACATCATAAGTGGTTCTTATTTCGATCGGTTCCAGAGTTATAGCCAAATAAAAACTTAATTTATGAAATATTCACATCGGTTCGAATCAGACTTCATCTCCTTTTTTTAACTTTTTTAAGCGCTTTTCGGTTAACGTATAAAATTTTATTTAATCTTTAAAACGAATGAAGGAAAATTATCGCAGTAGAACGAAAGAAAAGTACTTCATTTTACTAGTCCGTAACGTTAAACGATTTCACAAAACTATGTAGAACGCAGTAAAAACCTTTTACTAAAAACTCTGTCTTATTTATTTGCTAATAACTAATATTTTACGCTTACGATTTTCTACTTATTGCTAATTTTTCATGTTATTTTTTCATTAAAAAAAACTATTATGTTCGTCAGGATAAACTAGATAAGGATATGTGTCTATTAAAAACTAACCGCTATTACGAAGAGAATGATTAGTGTTTAAAAAGCCTTTTTAAGATTAAGTCTTTTGATTTAATAATCTACAGCAGGTGCGTCAACCCCAGTTTAAACACGGGCCATTTAATGGCCCGTGTTTAAACCGGTAAGATTTACGCGAGACACATCACATTTCCAAATTTTCTTAAAATTATGTTTTGAGGTGAGAATTCAAGAATATGGATAGGATAATTAAAACAGATTACGTAATTAAGTGAATTTTAGGTAATAATTTTGCTTTATATAAATGCTTTTATTTAAACATTTATTTAATTTAATATATTTGTATAACTAAAAATAATGATTTTATTCCGGAAACATGCCAGCGCTTTCCTCCTACCAGATTTCCAATATCTGGATTCAGACTGAGAACAGACAATCTTCATTATGGCAAATAGAGATGTTTACCAGTTAATCCTGATCTGTAGGCTGTTTTTTTTTTTTTAATTTTCGGGTATTTTTCATTTAAGTAAAATATATTTTGGAAATTTCTACTTCTCGATATTTGTCTTATAAAACTTAATATTTGAATTATTCTGAAAATCAATTAATTCCAGTTATATCGAGCGGGAGCATTTTCACGTTTCAAAGGAAAAAAGCCCAATAAAAAGAAGAAAAATGTTTTGTAACTGTTTAAAATCATTATAACGTCTATAAAATTCATTTTTAATTTCTTCAATTTTACCTAAATATTGTGAAAATGAGAAATTTTGATTTTGAACGTCAAAACGTTTTTTGTAGATTTTTTAAAAATAAAGTCAGTTTTTGTACAAAACTTGTTATTGCATCGTACATATATTCGTTATTGATTGATCTATGGCTGGCATTTAAATATTAACATTATTCAGATGACCTTAATGTCTGTTAAAAATGCGAGATCTTTTCAGGACTTTGTGGCAGGACAACCAACAAAGTTCTGTGTAATAAGAAAGATCTTCGAATTCAAACGAAGTAAATTGATAACGGTTAAGAGCTCTCGATCGAATAGTTGACCGCCTTTGTTACTGTTTTAAGTACTTCTTCCATTTTTTAACATTTTTAAACCGAGAACTTATTGGTGAATAAGGCGATGAAAAGTCTCGATTTTTGGTTTATCTGGATATTTATCTTGTAATTTTCTTGTCAGACTTGACACAAATCCTTTAGTTTCACCCGTCATCGATTTAGCGCCGTCAGTTGTTACAGAAACAAGCCTGTCAAGAGGAAGATTAAATTTTCCTAAAATGTTCCATGCAGCATCAAAAATACCTTCGCAAGATTTAGTTCCATAAAGAGGAATAATTTCCAAAAATTCTTCGGTTATCCTTATATTATTATCGCAACCGCGAAAAAAAGCAGAAACTTGTACAACATCCACATCCGTGCCTTTATCGATCGCAGTTGAAAAGAACTGGTAGATATTTCCTGTAGTTGTGAACTGCCGTTATCTACCGTTTCAGTAATTCTGTCTACCATTGTATTTCTTGACAATGATATATCTTGAAACGACTGTACTTTTTCTGGACAGACGAATTCGGCAGCTTTCATCATGCATTCCTTGATTAAAGAACCATCGGTGAATGATTTTGAATGTTTTGGTAATAGAAAACTTATTTCGTAACTAGCTCTTATTATTCATTACTTTTCTGCACTCTTTGCCGGCTATTAACTGAATTCTTCATTGTTTTTAATTTTTCTCCTCTTTTTTTAATTTTTTCTTCGAAGCACGAATATTTTTGTTCGTGATTAGTGCTATAATGCCGCTTAATTTTGTACTCTTTAGTGACACTAATTGATTTTTTGAAAATTAAGCGCGTAATTTTAAAATAGTTGAGCTCCCACCTTTCCTTAAATTTTCTTTCCTCGTACGGGACCGTTATCGATCTTTCTTTTTTTATTTAGCGTTAAAATTGACATTTCTGTAAAAACATTAAGGTTTTAATTTAAAAAATTCACATAACTGCAAGTACTTGTGTTTCTTTTGTAAGCTATAACCCACAAATCTTAACACGCCGATAGAAAAATAAAATTAGCGCAAATGATTTTCATTAAAAACATCAAAATAATCGAATGAAAATATTAAAAATTATTGAACAAAATCTTGAATAAAATACTTAAAATAAATAAATTAACATTTTTGACAAATGTAGAGAAAGATTATATGAGATCTATAACCTAACAAAGCGAAAGAAAACAAATAACATTGACATGTCAATACTGTTAAAGATGCGTATAATTTAATGTAAACTTTTAATAAACTCTTACTGTTAATATTTTCACTTACCTTTTACCTGTAACTATAACAAAGTAACTAATAAAAAAACAAAATGTTTCACAGCTAACAAACGTGATGCATTGAATCGCTGATGCACAATCGTAATATTAGCTCTAAAAATGTTAGCTAGCGCGTATTTTTAACATGACGAAATAGTGTGTACGGTATTGTCTCGATCTCTCCTAAGTGCTATTTTCTTCTTAACACATTGTTCTGTTTTCATTCTATTTCATTATCTTGGGCCACAAAAAAATACCGCGGGCCGCCAGTTTAATACCCTAGCTCTACAGTATGGAACGTTACTCATATGTAAGACTATATGTTAGATAATCATTTTCTCTCTAATGTTTCTTTATATCCCGTGGACTTGCGCGAAATATTTAATTAATTTTTTATTTTAAATATTAGTTCATCCGCGATTTAATGTCGATTATATATTTACTTATTCGTCATTTTAATCAAAATAAACAATTTTTTTTCTATATAAAATCGAAAATATATAAAAATATTATTTGTAAAATGTACGATAACAACAAAATCACAGGTCCAAAAAGTCTGTGTTCGGTAATGCTGGTGAAAAAAAGTTTTGTCCATCGCTATACTTTCCCTTTATAGCTACGCTGTTGCGATAGAGTTATAGTTGGAAAAGTCGAAAAAGAAACATACTAATGTATTTTTTTAGGGTATTCCTTTTTTTTATAAAAGTAGTGTTATTATTAACGGGGAATAAATCTTCCTAAATGTTTTATATATGTATTAGGGGAAGGAATTACAACAAATTTCCTCCGCAGAAAATCAGAATAAAAACTTCAGCTTAAAATTAAGTTAGAAGTTTTAGATCGATGAAAAAAAATTATTAGGCGACTTTTAATTTAATTTATTCATTTATTTCCGTTAACAAAGAAAAAATATAAATAATACAAACAAAATTAGAATTATTTACTAAATTTGTTTTAATGCTTCTCTAAAACGGGCAGACCCTTGCAGTATTCTTATTTAGTATAGTACAAATTTATAATCGGAACAATTTATAGTACAATATATTTATATAATCATTTTATACAATTACTTTTACGCTTTTGTATATATACATTTTTCGATTCTCTACCGACGTTTCGATTGGAGTTTTAACTCACGGTCAAAGATAAAAATAATTATGTTTATTACTTTTTTAATGTTTGCGTATAGAAAAATCAATCGTTAAACGCTCGCTAATACAAAAATAACCCCTATTTTTGAATTTTTTCCTCCCGAACATGAATAATTAAAAATATTAGAATCTGATAAAATAAATGAAAGCGATCGATTTTAAAATATCATATCGGTATTTGCCCGCCGGGCTAGTCTAGCGGTTAACTCGTCGTCGCAAATCGATTGTTTAGCGGCTGATTTTCGTAGTCGACGGTTGTGAGGGTCAAATCCTAGTAAAAGTTTTTGTAGGGATTTGAATACTAGACGACGGATACCGGTGTAATTTGGCGGTCGGGGTTCAATTAACCGTACATCTCGGAAACGATCGGCCTTGTTATACAAGACTACATCTCATTTATGTGTAATACATATTATCCTTATCTCATCGAGCCGCAGGGGGTCGCTTAATGTTCATCAGTTATAGGTTGCGCCGTAGACATTAGGAAAAAAAATATCGGGATTTGAAAAGCGTATTTTATATTAAACGATACGGCTAACGAATAAAGCCATCTCTTATTTTTATTTTCTTTTTGCGACACACAATTTTATCAACGTTTCTTAACGCCGTACGTCGCTTATCTGCTGGAAATAATACTTTCTCGCCTGTGAAATATTACTTCTGAAAATGAGATTTTAATTACCCGCTCTAAACATTTTTATCGGCTGCTGCATCGTAAATTTACATTTTGGAGACGCGTCTGTTAAGTCTTAAATTAGTTACGAGTTTCTTCCGAACGTATTCTGTAAAATTCAATTAGTTTTTGTCATTCCGATTTTGTATTTTAAGTCGGGATGTGACGATCGATAAGCATTAGAAAACTTTGAATTTAACGATTCATTTTATAGCTTGGATGGTAATTTTGTATAAGGCGGACTGATCAAAGGAATAACACGATTTGCCGGTGTCGGTGAGACGTTAAAGCGTCTCTGTCGTACTCCGTTGTCATGACGACGCTATGATGATGTTAAGATCGACCTAGTTTACTGGCGTGACTTGGGTTTCGTTCCTTTTAACCGAACTTGAAAACTTAGTACAGTATATCAAGAGAGCGGCCTTCAGTACTTTTCTCGTATCTCATCTGTCATTCTATTACGAGTTACGTATTGTTTTCGTTTAAGCATCGTACCGCACGGAATTTTATGAATGTAAAATTTGATGTACGTATTCATATTATATTGCTTTTGAAGCGTTAACCGTTATAGCGCCTCGGGTGAGGAAAATAATTTCATTTGACTTTGTTGAAAATTAAATTTGTATATTACCGTGACGATGTAGTCACCGTAATATACAACTCCCCCTCATTATTTCTTCCTCCGACCTTTTATTCCCTGTATTACGACAATAATTAATAATACACTTCTTATTTAGTAATGAAAGTATCTTCAACATTCTTTTTAATTTTTTTACGCGTTTAAAAAAATGAATTACCGAAACGTATACCGTACAAACCAAAATTTGCCGCTGAATTATCCGTTTATATCTTTCTTCTCGTTAATAAATATTAAATTATAATTTATCTACTGATATCCCGACTCGAGTTATGTACAAATTACGTGATACTCTTAACAAGCCAGGAAATTTATGAAAGTCATCGCGCCGCTTCAACGGAGGGAAGTTTCGAGGTCCCTCATCGTGAGGTGGTAATATTTAGTTCTTTTATGCTCGTTCTAAAAATGTGTTTATATATATACGTAATCAAATAAGCTTCTACCTAAATCTATACAATTTTGATAATAAATTAGATATCTATTTGCGATCCGTTAAGATGTAATTTATTTCTCTCGTTATAAATCGTAATAAAATATTAGTTACAGTTAAAAAAAAAACATCTGTGGGAATCCATATGCATCACGTAATATTAAAGGGAGAGGGAGGTGGCTGCTCGACATCACGCATCGTCACAAGGGGAACTGGAATTAAAAAAAAAAACCTATCGCGTAATATTTTTATATGAAATTTTTTCAATCGAAAAAATCTGTTATTGAGATTGTTAGTTTTTAGTTTATTTCAGTTTATTACGTACGTTGCCGCGATAAACCGGCGATTAAATACGACTTATATCACTACCGACCGATACAGATACTACCGTTTAATGGTAATCCACACTATTATAAATTAACAATTAATATAATCCATCTTGCCAGCACGTTGTTATGTTCTCTAGTTCTTTCGGCTTACTTGAAGCCATCATCAGGAGTTAAAATTAATGCGTAAAGTTAAAAGTTTAATAATCGTGACGTTCCGCTCCTACTAGTATGCTGCTAATAGCAGTAACCTGTACAGTACTCCAGTAGTGGAGATTTGCCGATTGAAGCGCAAACTTTAATGAATTGAATTAATGAACTGTGAACTGTGAGTCTCTATCCGTGAATAATATTACAGAAATAATAGAATTAAATTTACGTTAAATAAAATAATATTAAATAAATTTAAAAGGTTTTGGTTAATAATAATGGGCTTCCCGTGGGAACTGCGTGTGAGGCTACAGCGGTGAGAGTATGCAGGCACTTACCTCGTGGGAGGCTAGATCGATCATTACCATCAACCGGTAACAAACGGAGATGTAATTTTTTGGGAGATGCAATGGGGTACACTTATAATATCTCTGCAAACAATCCTCCGATTTTCAGAATCAAACGGAATATTTGTTTGTAGGCTAAGGCTAATGTTTGCATTACAGGTACACTGTGGATCTAACAGATCACGATTATATCGTGATATATATATATAGTTTGTTATCGTATCACGCGAGAACCGACCGACCGACCGATTGCTTTCTAATTTGCAGGATACATTCTTGTTACCCCAGGGAAGGGTTTAAGCCGTCGACCGAGGCCCTAGCTCCCTCGAAGATTAAGATATTAAAGATATCGCCCCCAAGGAGGATGAAATCCTGAATTAAAATATTCATTAAGGAAAAAAATAGATTAATTCTTTTACTTTATTGTTATATTTCTGTCACCACGGCAAAGAAATAAGTTATGAATTTTTCGTCGTCGAACGTATGAGTACTTTAGTTACCGTACTTACTATTATTCTATCTTTTTTAATTTAGTTTCTTTTTTTTGTAATTTTTAGTTTCTAGTTTTTTTTTTAATTCAGGTTTATATAAAGCCTGAATACTATAATTATCGTTTATCAGTAATATTCTCACAACCGTGAGGATAACGTACAGCGCACGGGTCCAGGAGATGGAGCCCTCTGGATGGATGGAAACGACGACCCCAAGCTGTTCTGGTGTCCCGGGCCCCAGTCCCTCAGGCAAATCGGGAACGACGAGCCAAGCGAGCTGTGTGGCCGTGGGGTAGGCCTTTTGGTCCCGGGAGGCCTCATGTAGTCCCTGAGTTGGCTGCAGGATTTGCCTGGGCCGATCTGAGCCCCGAAGGTCCAGGTTTTGATTAGACGAGCGGGCTAGTATCTAATAATTATAATGCGAAACTGTTAGTGATTTTTTTATACTGAAAATTTTCCGTGATTTTTTGTGCGGTGTAGGAAGAAAAACGAACAAGATTCGACGAGCTCTTTCGAATCTCAAAAATGTACTTATTACTTATATTAAGTACGATAATACTATATTAATACGATACGATACGATCGCTTTCTCCCCGTTTCGCGGTATTACATTTGTAATTCGTGTTTCGATTGATAAGTATTTTTATTCGAATAAAAGAGAATATAAATTTATTTTATAAAATCTATTTCCGACTAGTCCGCTTTGGAATTAACCGGTTCTGGATGCTTTCTCTAGG
Source organism: Lycorma delicatula (assembly GCF_047948215.1). Classification (NCBI taxonomy): domain Eukaryota; kingdom Metazoa; phylum Arthropoda; class Insecta; order Hemiptera; family Fulgoridae; genus Lycorma; species Lycorma delicatula. The sequence goes on along the minus strand of NC_134459.1, from coordinate 7,601,820 downwards.
GGAAGGAATTAATCGTAATTTAATATCAGATTATTAGAACAGCTGATGTTGGAATTATTCAGAATTAAAAAAACCTTTCGCGCTGATGATTTGTACCTGTAACTTTAAAATTTTAAAATCTCGTAGAAACCCTGTGTATTTTTATCATCAGTAAACGTTGAAATTTCTGTTAAGTATCATAAAAAAAATTATAAGATTACTTAAGCTAGTTTTCGCTCCTAAAAATGGTATAGCGATATCAGAAATAAGAAGTACTATATGCTGGATTTATTCTACTAAGGAATGAATGAACTGTTTTCCCGTCGCGCTCTTCATCTATCCGTGTACTGAATAATCACAGCTACTTTATATATTTTACAAAACATAAGAAAAATTGTCAATTATAATATTATTTCGGTACAAAATTGTCAAATAAATTATCAGTTATATATTTTAAGGACGATTTTAATTTTATAAATATTTTTTGCAACATTTTATTTTTCATTTGATATGACAGTCGTATAAATAAGGTAAGCTTCATAAATTCAATTAATTATAATCGATTATAATTGAGCCCAGTGATTCCCAAACTGTGCGCCGCGGCCTCTTCACAGGGACGCCGCGAAATATTGTAATAGCTTCATAATTAATTGAACCGAGACATTTATAATTATTAATAAAGTAAAAGTTTATTTTTATCTCTTAGTTACGAGTAGTCATACTTTTACTTAGGTTAGGGCGCCGTGGAAAAATTTTAATTAAAAAAGGACGCCGCGACTCGGAAAAGTTTGTGAACCACTTAGTTAGCGTATTAATGAATTTAAAAAAGGGGAGATTCTAAATTCGAACTTGAAAGTATTTTTATTTTATTTTTTAACGAATGTTAAGTCTTACAGTGCATCATCAGATTAGTTTTTTCATTGATTTCTGTTTTCCAAAGATATTTTCTCTGTTAATCCCCCGTTGTTGTAAGTTGTTTCCGCACGATTTAAGCGTATATTGCTACTAACACAGTCTACGTAAATAATTTTTCATTTTGTCGACGACATCGTCGCCGAGTATCGAATTTTTATAACGTAATGATACGATGTGTACCCAGATTTAATTCTGATATTTTCTCGCTAAAGTTAAAGAAAATTATGCGCAACACTTTCTGTAAATTTAATGCGTTTGCGGATATCAGAGAGCCTTAGCTCATAATCGGTAGATGTCTATTTACTCGTACGTACGTTGTCTCTCCATTCCTTTACTTATTTTCACGAAGACTCGTGTTTCTCGGTTTTTGGTTTCTCTAATTTTTTCATACGGGTTAAACGTTAAATAAATAAACCCGACATAAAAATCGCTCTAATGTTAAAAATAAAACTTCATCGATTAATTTTTGTGTAATATTGACATTTTTTTAAAGTCGTGTCATTTTAAGTTGTCTGTTTTTAATTTGGTACCCGATTTCAAAAATATGAAATTTAAGGGGGAATAGTTTCCATTTTCTAAATTTATTTCGCTATCGGTATTATAAGAAATGTAACGAATTTTTAGGTAGATTTCATAAGAAAAGTACCTATTTTAAAGGGTATTATGATTCGACTTCAGGAAAATTTGGACTATCTTCACGTTTCACATTCCCCAGACCCCAAAACCAAGGTCAGTTCAAAAGTTTATAAATACATTATCGATATATATATCACTTTCTTGTGGACACAATAACTGCCGTAATTTTGAGCCAATCACTTTCAAATTGATACATAAAGTATAATGACCCAAAATCTCGGTCGAGTTCGTTAATTGGCAAAATCAGACCATGGGGTTGAAATGGGGGGGGGGGGCTTTTTCGAACAAAAAAATATCGCTATAACTTTTTTATTAAATAAAATATCGAATTCGTTTAAAGTTTCTATTATTCTTTGGATAAGGGCCTAAAACTTATACCGGTAAAGTTTTTTGATATCACCAACCATTAGCCCAGGAGGTGGAAAAAATGAACCTTCGAAGAAAAAAAAAATCATACCTCCCTTAATAGGCACAGTATCGATCCGTTTAAAGTGGTCGTTAGTCCTCTAAACATTACCTAAAACCTTTTTGTGAAAACTTTTGATGTGACCAACCCTTACGACAAGGGATGACCAAAATGTTGCTGGAATTGTTAGAGGATGGGGCTTGTAGGCTAAACATGTGAAACCTTTTGCACGTGCAACCGTTGTCGTATCGAGTAAATTTGAAGGTCTTAACTTTATGGTGAAAATCTTTTTTATCCCCTACTTAGCACCGGTGAACTCTATCTCCGCCTTCCTGCATGCTGAAAGGGATTTTATTTACCGCTTTTATGAAAATATTGAAATTACATCGATTTTTCCTCTGCATTCGATATGTAGCAGTAAACTATTTGCACATTATAATTCAGAAAGTGTAGACTACTATACTACATTTCTATGAATTATTCGTTTATAAAAAAAAAAACAAAAAAAATTATGTATACGATTAAACTAAGCGATACCGGTCGGTCTAAAAATTAAACTCTACGGGAAACAGCTGACTTTGTGTAAAAGCACAGGGGAGGTAGAATATTATAAGACAGGTGCGACCAGCCGAGCGAGAAAGGGAGTACTGAACCCTGCGTCCGGGACCTTTAGATCAACGACCTTGAAACAGCTGATACAGACGCCGTAACAGCTGACTCGTACTGCTTAACGATCGCATTATTATATGAAATAATGTAAATAACTAGGTGCAAGGTGTCTTGCTAATAAATTAGCGAATTCTTAAAATACTTTCTTTGTTAAAACTAAATTATAAATTTCATTATTTAACGAATTAAAAACTTATAGTTTTATTATTAATGCATCTAAACCCTATTATTATATAATAATCCTGAATTTGATCGTTTAAAGGTTAAAATTAAAAGTTGTTCCGAATTTTTCTATTTTTTTTTATTTTTTATTTTATGCTATTCCATACCGAAATACGAGCTCGATTAGTGTTCAGAAGTTGATCTTATCTTAACTGAAACTCATCGTTTCTGTTACGATTGATTCCTGTTTTCCAAAACAATCTGGTTTAAAAGCAGGTTTACAAATTCAAAATTAATTTAAACCCAAATATTCGAATGAACGGTACTAAGTATAAATAAATGTTTCGTGAAAAGACAATTGCAGATGATTTTTAATAGTATCATACAAGGTTTAAATCCGGTTATTACCCGTATATCCTTAAGTAAATGATTCTCTTTGTATAATCCCCTATCGCTCATTCTTTCTCTGTTTGCTACATTTGTATTACCGTCTCTTTATTTTTCTGTTTTTAGATATAAAACGTAGTATTTGATTGCGGTACAACAAAAAAATTAATCGTATCGCTCCAGACGGTCTAAATATTTTTGAAATTTTGTGTTTATCCTCTTTGTCGGTAATACAATCCAGCACGGATCTTTGCCGATTTCAGCGTATATAGAGATATACGCTGAAATCTCATTCCGTTCTAAGCCACCGTTTTCTATATCCTAATTCCCACTCCTGCTATTAAACGTAGATTCATTGTGTTTTGGCCTGCTATCCGAGACGTAGCGTCGGTTTGGGTCAGGCGTTTTTTTACAGAATAGGTTCATCGATCCGTTTTCCATATGTTTTACCACCGTCTTGGAGAACAAGGGACCTTCTGTCAGGATTACCGTACGTTAGAAAAGATAATCCGGATTTAAGACGCCACTCGCTACCGCTTCCACCCGTCTTTAACAAGGATAGGATCCTTGTTTCTTGGTATTTAATTATCATATGTATTCGATAATAGCGCTCTCACCAAGAGTTAAGAACCTACCGATCTTTGTTCGTACTTTTTTTTTGCAGTTGCAGGCATCTACTCCCCGTTACGTCTCAGAACTATTAGGCCGCAGCGAGATGCGTTTTGATTTGACTGAATTTTTTGGGATCGTGTCGTATACTGTATAATGTTGGACGTGTAGAGTTTAATACTAGTGTGGTTGCGCCGTACTCGCGTCGAAGGAAAATTAAAATTAGCTCGCCCACGGGGTCGTTGTTCCCCAGTAATCATATAAGGTCAGTTCCCTGGGGAAATTATGTATTTAAATTCGTACGTAGCCTTTCGCTGCTGAGCGAACGTTGTACTTAACGCTCTTGATGCGCATAAAGTTTTCAATCGAAGAGAACATTAAATTGTCGCTTTAGATTATCCGATCGGTCTTTCTTATGGTTGTGACGATTGCAAAGCGCCTTAAGTATAACAGTCAATAGTCGGGGATGCTTTTTGTTAAAGGACGACGTTCCCTATAAATCTAAACCCGGCGGTACAGTGCTGAAGATGTAGGATTTTCATAAGATAATACAAGATAAATTTCTTCATGTTTTTGGGAGGTGAAAGTTCATATAGACTTATTCTTTTTAAGAGAATAAAAAACATTTAAATATATTAACAAGACCGGTATAACGGACCTGACTAACAAATTCCTACCGATTTAGAAGAAAGTAGTAGAAAATATAATAACGAGATAAATCGAGAAAAGGGCTAACCGAGACCCTTTTAGTATAGCTAACAGGTCCGTTTAACAATCGTCTTTTGTAATACTGTCCACTGACACACTTAAACAGATGTCGTTCAGTAAGAAGAGTTCCCGGACCAAGTTTTTGGAATTTCATGGAAAATGTGAGGGCGATCGATGATTTTCACGCTTCGAATTGAATTCGGTCCGGCAAAGAGGTAAATAGGATAGGAGTATAAATACTCTGGAGAAGACCAGTTGAAACGATTTCTGCGAAATCAGTCTAAGCGAGACGCTGCGATGTGAGTCTGCGAGATGTCAGTCAGCGAGAGTATTCTGCGAGGCCAGTGAAGAAGCGAATTTCTAGTGAACTAAATTCAGCGCGATTACGGTGACGTTACAATTAATTCCAGTACGTGAAAACAAGAAACGATTCGGTGAGTTACTTTTAGGCTATAAGTGAAAGAGAGAGTGTGCTAAATCTCCTTCATAAACTGTTAGGGTAGTTTTATTTCTGAACAGCAAAGGTATTTGCAGTAAAAGAACTTTATACTTGTCTTATTTATTTTACTGTTGTTGTTAATACAAGTCTAGTGGTTAAAAGTGTTAAGACTCGCGGTCGTAGTAACGTCTTTTGTCAATGGGACTGAATTCTGGTTTTCATTATTTACCTACCTGAAAATAAATCCTGACGATTACTTTAAGATCTGTTTTGTATGCAATCACTGGTTATTATTATTATTATTGCCATTTATTACTATTATTATTATTATAATTGTTTGCTGATTATTATTGTGGTTGTTATTACTATTTATATTATTTCTTTTATTATTGTCATTTACTATTATTATTATTGTCATTACTATTATTATTAATTTGTAGTTTTGTTATACTTATGTTTTTAATCCAGTAAATTTTAATTACCCGTATATAAACATTTTCTATTGTCAATCACAATATCCTGATCGAGCCGCGGATACGCGACAGTATAATATAAAATATTTTTTAAAGATTATTTCTTTTAGAGAAAAATACACAATTATAAGCAAAGAGTGTATCATTGTTGTCCTTCAACAAAAGCCAGTTCTGGTATGCTGAAAAACAAATAGAGAGGATTTAAAAAAAAAGAGGCAATAAATCATTTACGAATGTATGAGATTTGTTACGTTTATGTTGACGTTGACAATTGATCTGGTTCTCATATATTCATTAAAAGAGAACATATGTGTGAAAACATTTTTTACCTGAACTTATAAAGTTTTAAAGGCAGGTCTTTAAACCCTTCTATCGTTTCTCTCTTTCATTTCCATCAAAATAAAATAAAGAATTTTTATTATTTTCTGGCTTAGTTTGATTCGAAAAAGTTACGTCCTGATTATTACAATTATTATGATCATAAAATTTGCGCGTTGCCCTCGAGCGAAGCCGGTTACAGCCGTTTGTAACGGTTCGTCGTACTGTCTTTTATTTAAGTTATACAGCAATACGGTGTAATTTATACTATAGCAAACAGAATTAACGGTGTTCTGACTGAAGTAGTCAAAATATTTAAATCTTTTAAAGCTGTTAGACTAAAATCCGAGTGTAGTTTAATGTACTATATATTTTTTTCTTTCATTCTGTTAAGAAGCTTTCCATACCCACGTAGATTACGTTATATTTCTGTTATTGCTTATTTATTATATATACTGTATATATAATAGTATATGTTGTTTTAATATTAAATTAAAACAAATATGAAGATATATATATATCTTTATCTTTGTGGTAATTTAATTTTATCGCATAACTTAGTTTTTTCCTGAATTAAATTCTCGTATTGATGGATTTAGTGTTGCATTCCATCTTGGTTCTATGCGTTGCGTTTGTGTTGATGGGCTGGGCTGGTTTCTTTTTTTTTGCGTTTGTATACAGTAATGAAATATATATTTTAGTTACTCTGCGAAATTCATTTTAAGTTGTTCCAGCGATAAATTCTCCGGTTATTTGTCCTTAAAGAAAAAAAAATGATTTAATTGTATATTAAAAAGTATATTTCGATATGAATTATTGTAAACTTAAGTCGACGTGCGTTTTAAAACACGCTCTCGATAGCAAAGAGTTAACATTACGTTACGTAATTTAAATCGGAGTCAATATTGTCGACTTTTGATCTGTTAAACGAAAATGAAATAAACAAGAAAAGTAACCTATCAATAAATCTATTAAATCGGGTATTTATTTCAATTACTGGAAATTTTATCGATCAGATAAATTATTTTTTAGCAGATATTATATAATGTGAATAATTTTCATTCCGCGCCTTTAAATTTGACTTAAGTCTTACTATGTAACAATTTCATTTCTTTTATTATTAAGCCGATGGTTAATAAAGAGTCACCGCATATCTTGTAAACTTTTACCCCTGTGTAAAGATATTAATAATGTGCAATTATTCACGCTCTAAAAAGATTTAAGGATTTTTTAAACGGAAATAAAATAAGTAAATTTAATTCTTCCTGCTTGGCATTTGGAATAGATTTATGATGAATTGAAAAAAATTACTTGTACCGATAGTATTTGGTGAAATGTTTTAACCGTACAATGTTTTTATTTCCCCTTTAACTTCTGGATCTAATATCCCCTGTTTTTGTTTTCGCGTAAATATTTTCCGAACGATGAAACACCTGTAAAAAAATAATTTGTGGATCGGTTAAAAAATGAAATAGTTTTAGATGTACATCAAACAGTTGATTAACACAGAAGAAGAATAATTTTCTGACTTTAAAATTTTAAATCAAAATCAAAGGCTATTGTAATTGTTTCAGTTGTTGTTTTTATTTGTCGTTTGTGTTGTTATAGGCTGCCTGGGCGGATTTCTCTTCTATATTAATTAATTAGAATAATAGGGGACTATTCATGAACATAATTGATAATATTCTTCGTGAAAATTCGAGTAGATTTAAGTACACCGCGATTTAGGTTTATAAAGATTAATCTACAGTACTTTAGCCTTCATGTTATTTTAGCGTCTATAAAATTCTTTATTTCATAAATTTCAGCTTACACTATTTGTGCTGTAATAAGCGATAAAATTTGGAATAAGTGAAGTTAAATCGATAACAAATTATTAAATGCTTTTCACCGCATTATCTCTCTGTAAAATGTTAATGAAAATATTAGTAAAAGTTTATGTATATTGTCGCGTGTTCGAGGCTCGACCAGATATTCAGAGACTAACAAATACAAATGTTTATATAAATATAATTTGTTAGTTTAAGAATACAGAGTAAGACAAACGAGTAATAACAATAGTAATAATAATTAAAACGACAATAGTAATGAATAAATTATATACAAAATAGTATTTCAAATGACAGGATTTATTTAAAGTTAGTTAAATCACAAAAGCCAGAATATAATCCGATCGATTAAAACGTTATAATGACCGGTAATATTAACGCCTAATATTGCATTAAAAACAACATACGACAAGTCTAAAGTTCATTCGATTCCAATCTCCGCAAGTACCTTTGCCGTTTACAAATAAAGCTACCCTATAGTTTGCGAATGAATTTAATACACTCGCTTTCAGTATACCAATATTCCACCGAACAACTTCATGCATTCACCCCTGTCGACCTGGAATTCTTGTGACGTCACTTTACTCGTTACTATACGTTGACTGACGATGCCGTCTCACAATCACGTCGAACACGACCTCGCCGCGCTAGTCGCTTAATACTTTATCGTCGCTTCTTACTGATCGTCCCACCGGTCCGAACAGTGTTTTTGAAGCGTGATAATTCTCGTTGTCCCTTATATTTTCCGTGAATTCCTATTACGGTCCGGTAACCCTTGTCGTCGAACAACAGCTGTTGGAGGTGCGCCGTTGACAATATTACAAAGATCGATCGTTAAACGGACTTGTTAACCTGAGAAAATGATCCCTTTTAGTATCCTTCTGGATTCCTTTCGTAAATATTTTCTCGTACTTTCTTCTTAATCGGAAGGGATCCGTTATTCAGGTTCGTTAAACCGGGCTTGTTGCGAAATTTTAAGCGTCATAACCAAAAGGTTATAGGCGACCTACAGCCCTGACATGAGATTCAAGTCTGATACCGGTATAACTATTTTTAAGTTAACAAGCATCCTTCGCTATGATTAATGAGGATAGTGGACAGTGAAGAAGTTTACCGACTGAACCGAAACACTTTTGCGCATCGGCTTGCTAAATCCACCGAAACGGGGGAGGATACACAGCGGTGTATCCTCCCCCGAACCTTTGGAAACTTTACTCTATTCGCTGCTTTTACGAACGTCTATTCGAACCTTTACCCTATTCGCTGTAAAAACTGGCTGTATAATCAACGTAATTACTCTCAGAAAAAGCAATTCCAACTAATGTCCCTTATATCGCGGATGTTTGGGCGCTTCACAACCGTAAGACGGTAAATAGTAAAAAGCGATAAATTAATCTACCCGTTTCGAGAAAACAAGGTATTATACCGCTCGGCAGGGAATCCGTGAAATTTACGCAGTGTATTCTAATAATTAGAAACTTTGTATATAAAAAAAATGCCAATAATCGTGTGTCGGAATAGGGTCTCTAGGGTTAGCGAGGTTACATTCCCGTGCGAGTAGTAGACAAGAACCGACAGAAGCTATTAATTTTGTAGTAACAGCCCTCCACAATTTTTTTCGGTCATCTATCTATTGTGGAGGCTATTAACCGTAAATATCCTTATTCGATCGGCTAATACGCGGGTCCGGCTATCCACAAGCAAATAAGCTACAGATACACACGCTCTACGAACAAAGGACCCAGCCGCTTATAAATCTCGAAGAGGCATAAAGCTTATACACCTTTGTGAATTAACACGCGACTCTCTCTATCGACCGATCTATTTTTCTCTATACTACGAGTATATAACCCTGCGATCGGTTTAAACGAGTTTTTCATTTCAAATCGTTCCATCCCCGTAGCGAAACCGGTTACTTTCAATTCTGAATCGGCTAGATAAATAAATTGTTTTTTTTTTTTTTTTTTTTTTTTTTAAATAACCGTTCTTAACTTTGTTAGTTATTAGTTGAACTACAAAACGGTCGTAATTGAAAACCCGTCGATCTAAAGACTTTTAGATCCGGCTCTGTAAAATCGAATCGGGTTAAAATTTGGACTTTAAGAAACTCGATAAGACTGCTTTTCTAACGGTTTTCTGTCTGATGAATCCAGCCGATATAAATTGTAAAATTTTTTCGTCAATTTTTTGTTATATTGATTTCAATTTCTTGATATTCAATTATAATCTTTTACCGTTAGCAGAACAGAAAATCGGGAAAAGTTGAAATTTCATTAAATTATTTAAATAATGTCGTACATACATTTTTAACAAAACCGTTTTAACGAAAAGATACAAATCCTTTTTAACCGATAGGGGTGCCACCCGATATAGTATTGAAATGACGTTACCTATGTTTGAGTCATGCCGATACCTAATCAAAATATTAATTAAAAACGGATGAAACGCTTATTTTTGTATTACTTCAGTATTTATCTATTTAATTAATAAAGTATCGATATTTTATTAATATCTATTTTGGTTGTACGCGGTTCTCAATTTATTTATTTATTTCTGTCGATTCTATTATCTAAAATAGTTACGATGCTACGTTTCGTTTTACGTAGGTATAATCAATTTCTACGAAAAGCTTAACGCCTTGCGAAGCACTTATGTAGCTTCTGTAATAATCGGTAACCCGTCGCATGCTGCAATAACATTTGTATTGGACGTTCGTATTTTACTTCTTTTGTTTATAGCAGACAAAATTAGTTTTAGGAAAAAACAAGTCCCGTATAACAAATAACAATATAATTCTTATAATGAACTATTTTACTGCGAGCGTTACAGTGTTTTATCGTTTTAACCTGTAATATTTCAATTTTAAAACAAAAACAATGTATTTATTTTATTTAAAATCTAAATATAAAAAAGTAACACTTACACTTATACCGCTGTACAGTCCGGTTTGAGCCTAGATCGTAACGGTGAAAAAGCTATAATTTTTGTCGGTTTCCTGTGCCGTTAAAAGAGGTGGGTGATACAAGGGGTAATGAATATACCGATTTACATTTTTCCTCTTTCTCTCTTTTATTTTTAACCCGCTACCCTTTTTCTCATACCGTCTCTGTTTTTTCGTTTTAACATCCGTCCTTTACGTTTTACTGTCGGTGAGGGAGAGTTTTCCTCTCCCCTTTTTTTCATCCCTCATTAGAGAACCGCTACGATTTATACTCTACTGTTATATTCTTTCTTATCCGGTTTCGATTGAAACATTATTTTTATTTTAACGTCGTACTAAATAATAAAAACCTATCGTCGTATTGGGTTTTTTATTTTATAATGACCGGTATCATTGTTGACTTGTTTACATAGAAAAATGTTACTATAATCTTTCGTTATTGCAATTTTTTTTTCTTTTTAATAAATTGAACGACTTAAAAAACCGGTTCTTGAAAAAGACAAAAAATTACGTTTCAATTTTTATTTCTTTGTACAAAGTAAAGGAAGTATTGCGATCTCGAAAATTTACGATTTTCAGATTTTAACGGAAATAACTATTTTGACTAGTTTCGGCGTGTCGTATGTACTCAAAAACCATTAGCCGTAGGATGTTGAAATTTTGGATTTAGGACTGTTGTAACATCTAGTTGTGCACCTCCTCTTTTCATTGCGATCGACTGAACCAAAAGCGTCCAAAAAAAGCCCAAAATCTAAAAAATTTGAATTTCGGACTTTTCCTTAACTGCAGTAATAAGCCCTCATCGAGAGCTTTTCAACATAACATCATAAGCGGTATTCATTTTCATCGGTTCCAGAGTTATAGACACGTAAATATTTAATTAATGAAATATTTTGATCTTACAAGGGGAAGGCGCATCGGTTCGAATCAGACTTCATCTCCTTTCTTTTTAACTTTCTTTTTTTAAATTTAAACTAGCGTACTCCGTCGCGATTTCGCCCACAATATATGCGTCGCTTCACTCGCAATGCTTTTTTAATAGCAAATTTATTTTTTTATAAATAAAAAATACTTAATCGACAATATTATATTTAGATTTTCATTAAATCCTGATAAAACGGTAAATAAAAATTTTTATGAAAAATACTGAAGGAATATACGATAAACGATGAATTGATGCCCAAAACTTAAATAAAGGAAGATGAAAAAGGAAGATAATAAAATCGAGCGATATTTGTTAGACCGATCGATTTTATGAATGAATTAAAATAGTTCGATATAAAAGTCCGATAAAGATAAACAAAAAATTTATTACAATCCCAAATCTACCATCCCCATCGCGGCTTCGCCCGTGCTCTACGGTTACTTGCGCTTCCCGTCACGATCAGAGGGTTATGGCTCGCTTCGCTCTCTCTTCCCGTTTCTCTTTTCCCTTTTTATTTCCTTTTCCTCGTTTTCGCCTTTTTTTCTTTTTTGCATTCCCCTTCGTCCCTTTTTACCCTTTTACCTTTTCCGATTTTTTCCTTTCTCCCTTCTTCCCCGGCTTTCGATTCGAGTTGATTTTCGATGAATTTCGGTATAGGTTTATTTTGCCGCTAAGCAGAAATCATGTTAAAATTCTTTGTTATTCCTAATTTAAAAACAAAACCTTTTCCGGACGCATCTTTAGTATGAACTTTTTTCATTATTGTAAAAAGAGAAATACAGCTGTAAAATTTAACGGCATTCTTCTGGAGCACTCACACACTCATTCTGTCGCTGTACGCGCGCACACGATGTATTAATATTACTTATTTGACAGATGTAATGAATTATTTCATTTCCGTGCTTTACCTACGCTTTTAATCTCAACTAATTTTTTTGCATCGACATCTTCAATTATTTGCTTTAAATATTCTATTTTTTTTAATTCCATTTTAATTTAATTAAATTTATTTAATCCCCTTCCTCTTCCCCCATTTCCCTTTTCCTGTTCCGCTTTCCTCTTTTCCCTTTTCAATTCATTTTCCCGTTTTTCCTTTTCCCCGTTCTTCCCTTTTACCTTTTCCCCTTCTTCCCTTTTCCCTTTTCCGAAATTTCCCTTTTTCCCTTCTTCCCCGCGCGTAAATCGGTCCAATAGGTTTTTAGTCTATAGCGGACACACATATCGGAAACATTGCGATAGAATCGTAAAATATTTAGTGTAGCGTATCTTGCTTTTACGTCCAACAGATAGCGCTGTTAACACGAAATTTAGTTTTTTGGCGATTTGAACCCCTTAAAGTCAAAATTTCGCAAATTCCTTTTTTAGTGCACGCCTACTTAGAGATACGAAGGTACCCTGAAAATTTCAAGTCTCTACCTATGATAGTTTTGGTTGTACGTTGATTACGAGTCGGGGAATCGGTCAGGACATTCTCTTTTATATAAGAGATATATTGATTTATTAATGATTATTAGCATTAGATGTAAAAACTTTTTTACGATAAATGATAATTCAATATTAACAGTAAAAAATATTATGAAAAAACATCAGAAGTTATTAACGAAATAAAATTTTATGTAGTTTTCATTTAAAAAAATGTATATATGTAATTTATTAGACGTACAAGTAAGTCTTGTGGTGTCCACATCATATTTTACTTTAAATTTTGACTTTTTTAGTCGGGTAACAATTATTGAATGTTTACGCCGGTTTTCTAAATAATCTTTCTTGACTTTTCGCTTGAAAATTTAAGAAAAATTACGTATTCTGATTTTGCATATCAGATGATACATTGCGTAAAATGTTGTATTTGCAACACGGTATGAATGTATATGTATAAATCACATTAATACTACAATAATTCAGTACAAAGATACTTTGGCCAGGAAAAAAGAAGGATATCATAAAATTTTCTATTTATACTTTGATTTTTTTGGTTTAAAAAAACTCACCCGCTTTAATTATCTTGGATAAAAATTACAGCGGAACTACCAGAGAAATTTCGTACACAAAATAAAAATAAAACAATCAAAGTCGGTAGATTTATTGTAGAATAAATGTTGAACGTGCGTAAAAGAACATACGGGTTGTACTGAGGTTTTTATTTTTATCGAACTTAAAATAAGATTTTTTTTCAAAATTCAATTGAAAAATGGTAATTTTCTTTTAAAATGAAATACAAGTAAATAAAGCGTCTACGAACCGTTAAACTAGTCTACGAAGTGGGAATTTAGTAGATAATTTTCTTGAGTTGCGGGTTCCTAGTTGTATGCCGATCGGGTGATCCCGATATATTCTAATCGGCTGCGTAATCCTTATATCCACCGTTAGAGAACCTTCGTCGGTTAAGGATCGTACTTTTACTGGAATAGTAGTATTTAGAAAAAAAGATAAAAATATGTTTACATAATCTGCAGTAAACTCTTAGAGTACAGGCTTCTTTTTAATTATAATTCTGTATAGAATCTGATATAGAGACTCGCTGCAAAATTGTCGGTCGGTAGCCAGGAATAAGTTTAACGTTACTCGAGTTAGGGTTTCTGGTTTTATAACTTTTCGTTATATTGTTTAGATGAATTGGCTGGCCGTGTGATTTCCATAAGATCACGCGTGTTTGTAAATTTTGATATTTTTTTTGTCTTCAGTCATTTGACCGGTTTGATGCAGCTCTCCAAGATTCCCTATCTAGTGCTAGTCGTTTCATTTCAGTATACCCCCTACATCCTACATCCCTAACGATTTGTTTTACATGTATTGCTATGCGTTTTGAAATATTCTACTCTCTTCCCTATCTTCTTGTTCATTATGAAACCTACTCCTGCCTGCCCGTTATTTGAAGCTGAGTTTATTATTCTAAAATCACCTGACCAAAAGTCGCCTTCCTCTTCCCACCGAACCTCACTAATTCCTACTACATCCACATTTATCCTATCCGTTTCTCTTTTTAAATTTTCCAGCCTACCAACCTTTTTTAAACTTCTAACGTTCCACGCTCCGACTCGTAGAATGTTATTTTTTAATTTTCTGGTGACCCCCTCCTTAGTAGTCCCCACCCGGAGATCCGAACGGGGGACTAGTTTACCTCCGGAATATTTTACCGAGGAAGGCGCCTCCATCATTGTTATATGAAAATGCAGAGAGCTACATTTTCTTGGAAAAAAAGCAGCTGTAGTTTTCCATCGCTTTCAGCTGCGCAGTACTCAGAGGACTGAGTGATGTTGATATGGCCGTTTAAGTCGTCCTGACTCACGCCCCTAACAACTACTGAAAGAGCTGCTGCCCTCTTTCAGGAATCGTTCCTTAGTCTGGCTCTCGACAGATACCTCTCCGATATGGTTGCACCTTCGGTCCAGCTACTCTGTATCACTGAGTACTCAAGCTCCCTCACCAACGGCAAGGTCTCATGATTCATAGAGGAGGTTTGATATTTACACGTACATTAATATCCAATCCTGTTTGAATGATATAAAGAGCGTCGGCTACTTTCTTCATTCATTTACTTTTAAATCAGAAGCGTTTTTGGGAATTGTATTTTTTTGCCGGTTCGTAAGTGATCGACGCGTATTCATTTTGTCGTTTGACTTGGGTCTTTACAAAAATCATCGATCGTCGTGTTACGCTTCCCCGAGGAGAGAGGAAACGGTCGTCCTATCCCGTAGCTAAAAACGTAAAAGGTCTTACCGTTGTTCGTGACTTTCTTGTAACGTTTTTTACCGGTAAAAAATGTTGCGGGTTATTAATCGGTAAACTGGATTACGTTCAAAAGCGATTTCCAAAAATTTAATTGTAGTTGGCCATCTCGATCGGCATTCACCGGGCAGCAAATAAATAAACAACGCCGATAAAGTAATGATGAGCATACGACGTAATTGCCAAACATCGTGGAGATTATTTGGCTGTCATTCGATGTCATTAGGTCATGCGTATTCTAAATCGCAGGATTCTGTGTTTAGATGTTTTAAGCTAATTCTAATTATTGTTTTTTATTCGGATCGCGTAATAGTCAACAATTCTTTGTATTTTTTTCATATTCTTAAAACACCGTTAAAATATTCGTTTTATGATATTTCGTAAGTAATGTTTACTCGTCGGTTAATAATAATTATTTCTTCTGTTTTCATTTATTTATGTGTATATATCTCAGCTGTAATTATGATTTTTTTTAATAATCGAAACGGCCATCTAGTTTTTAATTTTAAGTAAATTTTTTTTAGCGGATTTGGAGCGCGAAATTTTCTAATATATATTGACAGTAGTTTTTAAAAATTATTCTAGTAAATAATTTTTTTCTTATCGATAATAATTTAAATCGTTCGATCAAATAAATAGATTTTTATACGTTTGCTACGTCCTACATTTTTATTTATTATTTGCTTAATGTATTCAAACCGCCGTCTACTCCTACCTAATTTCCTTACTAAATTAAATAACGGGCGGGTTCATTAATGTCCATAGCTTACCGATCTACTTCTTTTAATTAAAATTTGACAGTGTGTTTTTCGTTTAACGATTCGTTTTAAAACCTATATTTCAACCTTTTGTCTACCCTCTTAAATCTTTTTTTCTTAAAATTTTATTTTAAAAGCCTACATTCTTTGCCGTACCGGTTTACCTACTCGTTTTCTGCTACACAGCGCTAAACTTCGTAAATATTTTCAAAAAAACGATTCAGTAATTCTAAATTCGTATTACATATTAGTAATTTTTTTCTTCTTAAAGACCCTAAATACGTGTTTGAGTTAATAAAATAAATAACGTAAATGTAATTTACATTTATATGTAAAATGCGATCGAACGATGCGGTAGCACGCTTAATACGCGTTTGTTATCAGTACAGTAAGCGGCAACACAGTCGGGTATGTCACGTAGGTCAATGTTTGTCCTATATCGCGCTCGTACACGTAATAGTTTTAATACGCAGTTCAAATCCGCTACTGCATGCGATGTAAACAAAGATAACCGATACGTTCTGGTTCTATCGTTTTAATTGTCGCTTATGCCGGCCTCCGTGGCGCGAGCGGTGGCGTCGTGGCCTTTCACTCGGAGGTCCCGGGTTAGAATCCCGGTCAGGCATGGCATTTTTCACACACGCTACAAATCATTCGTTTCATTCTCTGCAGTAATGCTTAACTGCGGACCCGGAGGTTAAACAAAAAAAAAATATGTTGCGTATGTTAAAATAATTGCGAAATACTTCGATCGTAAATCGTATTTGAGAGCAAAATACAGTAGCGTTTCCATTTCGTATCAAATTTTGTATTATCTACGAATTTATAAAATATACAAATCGCTCCAAATAGGAAGTTAGATATGTGCTGTTTGAATGAAGCGCAGGCGCTGACCATAGAGACAGTAGATATAAATATGTAATACTAAAAAAAAGAAAAAAAAAATTGTTTAGGGAGTAAATATCGAAAGTAGTTGGTGATTATAAGTTGAACGGTTGAAGACGTTTGGAATGACCGTGGAATAGTTTTTGAAATGGATATTTTTTTTTTCTCAAAAATACTAAAGAATAAGGGCTGTCGAAAAAAATAGGACTTTATATTTTAAATGCAGCGGGTAACTTGCGAGGTTAATTTATTTTTAAAATAAATTTTAAACATATTTTTAAAAAATTAAAAAAATGTTTTTTTTTGTTACTCGGCCCGTCGTAGCGGGCGAAAAATTGTTGTAATAGTTTGAAACCTATCGATATATAAAATCTAGATGCGAAAAAATTCCATAAAATAGAAAAATAATGTATATTAAACAAACATTTTTGGTAATTTGTGATTTCGATAAAAAAATTTCAATTTTTGTATGAAAAATCTTTCGCTAGTCTCCTGTAAAGGTAAGAAATTTTATTTCGATCACAACGGCCCCGATCGTTTTTACAATTTCTGAAAAAAATTAGTTCCCTGAAAGCTACAGCTTTTACCAAGTTTGAATGAAATCGCTCAACGGGGTCTAGAGTTGTAAAACCAAATAAGGGACAACATACGTACATACTAAAGTCCGTCTGACAGAAATAAATTTTTTAGACTTCGAAGCATCGGAGTAAAAATTTTTTCCGCAGATTATTTACATTCTAATTAAATATATATATATATTTTTTTTAATTTAAAAAAAATTAATCTCTCCTCAAGGCAGAAGTCTTAAAATAGACCGATTTTTAAGAATTTTTTTTTACCGTTCTGTTTACTTTCTCGTTTTAGTTATAGCTGCTGTAGCAGCATATGTCGCTATAGTCGGGAAGGTAATAGATCGAATCGAGAATCTTCTTTTTTGCAACTGTCGAAGCTCGTGTAATAATATTTCAAGGCGGTATATATCTGCGGCGGAGGGGAGAGTTAAAAATGATTCATTCAAGGATAAGAACCCGGGTAAGTTATTAGGGGGTGGAAATCGATAACGGTCCACCTTCATATTATCGGCCTACATCACATCGCACAATATATGAATTATTTGCTTCCGTCTTACTATTCTGTGCGGCTTATTTATCCCTCTTTATCAGAAATATCTCTTCATCGTTCTTTTTTTATCTCACGAGGTACGTGAAACATCTCGTTTAACGTTCTTGACCTTATGAATCTTCTCGGCAACGAACGTCCCGTCGGGTCCTCTAAATCTGCTCGGTTTTTAATGATACGTCTTTTAGTGTGTAATATTAGCCCTACTTTTATCTTTTTGCCGACCGCTTTGTTCGTAGTAACGACGTTTAAATTCCTAAATCTGTTTTTACGCCTCGTTTAAATCATCGGTTTTTTTTTGAGTTTAAGAAAAGGTATATTTCTTCGTTAATTTATTCGTGGAATATCGGCTTTAAGAAGAAAAATAAGAAAATCTACTCGAGGAAACGTAAACGGTTAAACTTAATCTATATTTTTGCTTAAAGATCGTAAGTTGTGAATTTTTTAAATTCTTATCGTAATTTTGAATTTTTATATTTTAAAAATATCTCCATCGCCGATCGAACGTGAAAATAAGAGTTACGGTTAATAAAAATTGGAAAGAACATTATCGATTTTTATATCCTTAAAAATTTCTGACTTAATGATATCGCAAATTACGCATTAAGAGTTTTTTTTTATTTATAATTTAAAAGAACTAAAAGCACACTCGAAAGCCGTTTACACAAAAATAAAAATAAATAATCGTCGCTAATAATTTACAGCGGAATTATTAAAACAAAACAATTTAGGAAATAATATACAGAAAACTTTACCTGTAATCCATTTATAAAATATAAACTTCAAACAGACCGAGGAGAAAATCAAAATTTAGCTTATTTGGACACTATATAATCCAAATTTTCCGTTTGGATCGGTCATTAATGGCTAATTATGGAGGGTCGTAAATCGGTGGTGCAGGATGTATTTTATTTACGCTGTTTTGCTTTTTCCCTGGACTGTATATAGCGATTTACTTTTTCAGTTTTTATTTAGTATTTTAAAAGAATACGCGTATATTTTTTTAACATTAATCGTAATTAAAAATATTAATCCCGGTTTTAATTATTACTAATTATGATTTTTAAATAATCGAAATATATATTTAATTAAATATATATTTAAAAGGTTTTTGAACCGGCCCTGATTTTTTTTATTCCGGTAAAAGTTTATTATATCTCATTCTACGCGCATTATTATGTTATGCGGGATATTAACCCGTAGTCAAAGAGCAAAAAAACTGTATATCCCGTTCTGTATTATTTTAATGAAAAAATAAACCGAAAGCGACATTAAGTTTCATTAATGAATATTAATATAATTTGGAAGATTTTTACAGACTTTTCGAAGAAATGTGTAAGGTATTATTTTCGGTCGCAAGATGGCGGGAGTAGGGATGAAAATTAATTTTCTTTACGTTTCCGGGTTTGAGGAGTATGAAAATACCAAAGTGAGACTTCCTTTATAATATATAAGGGGTGGGGTGACCATGCCGGTATAACGGACCTTTCTTTCTTTTCCCTGTTTAGCCTCCGGTAACTACCGTTTAGATAATACTTCAGAGGATGAATGAGGATGATATGTACGAGTGTAAATAAAGTGTAGTCTTGTACATTCTCAGTTCGACCGTTCCTGAGATGTGTGGTTAATTGAAACCCGACCACCAAAGAACACCGGTGTATCCACGATCTAGTATTCAAATCCGTGTAAAAATAACTGACTTTACTAGGACTTGAACGCTGTAACTCTCGACTTCCAAATCAGCCGATTTGGGAAGACGCGTTAACCGCTAGACCAACCCGGTGGGTTTGGTATAACGGACCTGAGTAGTGGATTCCTAACGGTTAAGAAGACATTTTTCATGGGAAAACGTGAGGGCGGTCGATCATTCTCACACTTCGAGTTGAATCCGGTCCGGCAGATAAAGAGGATACAAATATATATATAAATACTCCGGGGAAGACCGATCAAAAATGAGTTGCGTTGTCAGTCCGTGAGATGTGTATTCTGCCAGGAGGTCAGAGAAAAAGCGAATTTCGAGTGCAGGTTCGATGCGACTAAGGTGACGTAACGAGTAATCCCGGTACACGAAAACAAGAAATGTTTCGACGAGTTAAGACTGTAAGTGAAAGAGATAATGTACTAAATTTCATTCGTAAACTGTTCGGTTAGTTTTATTTGTGAACAGCAAAGGTATTTATACTTATTTTATATATTGTTGTGTTAATACAAGATAGCGGTTAAATGTGATAAGACCAGCGTTCATGCTAATGTCTTTTGTCAATGGGACTGAATTTTGCTTTCCATTCTATTTATCTACCTGTGAATAAAATCATGACTACTGTAAATTCTGTTTCGTATGTAATTATTATCATTTATGAATATTTGTTTGTTAAACACTTTTAATATTATCATTGTTTACTGTTGCCGTTATTGTCAATATTGTAAATATTATTGTGAGATTTTTTGTCGGTTATTATTATTATTATTCTGATTATTACTGTGGTTGTGATTATTATACTTTTTTTATTTACTTTGTTTATGACTGTCGTTTATTATTATTATTATTATTACTATTATCATTATTATTGATTTGTCTTGTTTTACTAAGAGTCTTTAAACCAATAAATTGTAATTATACAAACATTTTCAATTGTCAAGTCTCTCAATATCCTAATTGAGCCGTGAACACACGACAATGTATATATAAAATATTAAGTGTAACTTTTTGTGGCTTGAAATTCTCCAAAACTGCTCGATTAATTTCATTGAAATATAGATATGCGTGCGGTGGTAACCTCGAAAAAATTTTAGATTATGTTGACTGTGTAGGTGTATTTTTCATACGCGCTTATACGGCGAGTCACAACGGTGAACGAATTGAAACCAAACGCTTGTATTTAGGGTCCACCGGTTAATCGAACGTATTTAGTGCGTTGTACTCTGAAAATCAGTGCGCTTCTGATTGGGAAATAGTGAGGGCGTCGGAAAAGAAAAGTCGGTTTTCTTGAGCAAAACTACGCGAGGGGTTTTTTTTATTATATGTATGTGATATTATTTACTCCGCGTTAAATTTTGAACATCGATATCCGAGAGAGGAGAAGCGAGTTAAAAAGCCGAACTCGAGTGTGTATTCAAGTCTTCGGTGAGAATTTATATACTATAACGTGTCCTTTGATCGAATACCTCAAAGAAAAGAAGATAAGTGTTAAAGAAATTTGTATACCCTATAGAAAATTTCATTTATACGTTTCTGTACTACGCAAAAAAGTCATAAAATATTCCACAAATAGTCAACACGATTAAATTTAAAGTAAATATTAAGTTATGTATGCGGTTTGTTGTATAAATAAACGTCTTGTTATGGGGAAAGAAATTTAAAAAAAACTATCTATTAAAAATCTTAAAGATTTAAATTTTTTACGTTCGTTTGATTTTTAAAAGTTTTAATTTTTGTTTGCGCTTTAACATCTAAAAATATTTTATACGGTTTTTTATAACATTTTTATCGTAAACTTTTATCGGTCACTTTTTTTGTTTTTCTGTTATATATAATGTTTTTTTGTAATAAGCGCATAATATTTTACGCTACATTTAACCTTACTTATATCGATCCGTATCTTATATATTTTATTATAAAGAATTATTGTTATTTATTAATCTTGCTTTATTATGCGGTTTGAAGATAAATTTAATATTTTAACTAATATATTTGCTACTATGTAATTACGCAGCGTTTATTATTACTATAATAAATTATCTATATATAAATACATATTATACTTTTATACAATATACGATTCGTTTACCGACTTAGCTTAGCCTGTAATTAAATGATTTGCTCTTTTTTTTTTTTTTGTCTTCAGTCATTTGACTGGTTTGATGCAGCTCTCCAAGATTCCCTATCTAGTGCTAGTCGTTTCATTTCAGTATACCCTCTACATCCTACATCCCCAACAATTTGTTTTACATACTCCAAACGTGGCCTGCCTACACAATTTTTCCCTTCTACCTGTCCTTCCAATATTAAAGCGACTATTCCAGGATGCCTTAGTATGTGGCCTATAAGTCTGTCTCTTCTTTTAACTATATTTTTCCAAATGCTTCTTTCTTCATCTATTTGCCGCAATACCTCTTCATTTGTCACTTTATCCACCCGTCTGATTTTTAACATTCTCCTATAGCACCGCATTTCAAAAGCTTCTAATCTTTTCTTCTCAGATACTCCGATCGTCCAAGTTTCACTTCCATATAAAGCGACGCTCCAAACATACACTTTCAAAAATCTTTTCCTGACATTTAAATTAATTTTTGATGTAAACAAATTATATTTCTTACTGAAGGCTCGTTTAGCTTGTGCTCTTCGGAATTTTACATCGCTTCTGCTACGTCCATCTTTAGTAATTTTACTTCCCAAATAACAAAATTCTTCTACCTCCATAATCTTTTCTCCTCCTATTTTCACATTCAGCGGTCCATCTTTGTTATTTCTACTACATTTCATTACTTTTGTTTTGTTCTTGTTTATTTTCACGCGATATTTCTTGCGTAGGACTTCATCTATGCCGTTCATTGTTTCTTCTAAATCCTTTTTATTCTCGGCTAGAATTACTATATCATTAGCAAATCGTAGCATCTTTATCTTTTCACCTTGTACTGTTACTCCGAATCTAAATTGTTCTTTAACATCATTAACTGCTAGTTCCATGTAAAGATTAAAAAGTAACGGAGATAGGGAACATCCTTGTCGGATTCTCTTTCTTATTACGGCTTCTTCTTTCGTTGTTTGTAAAAAAAAATTATTTTTAGGGACTTTTTTGTTTCTCTCCCATAACGTTTTGTTTTAAGAATATTTAAACTCATTAAGAAAATAATAAATGTTATTATTATAATATTAAATATTACATTATTATAATTGTATGAAGAATCGCTATCAGTTGCAAAAATTCAACGCCTTTCTCCTTTGAATTAATTTCCCTAACTAAACGAAACAACGACATCTTCATAGCACAATAACTAGACACAGAATGATTACAGTCAGCGACACTAATGTCTAGTAATATTGCATCAAGTAACCAGACATGTTTAAATATGCCCGGTTACTAGTAATACGCAACGTAAAAAAAAAAACTATTGCGGGAGAAAAATAGAAAAGGCCCTATTTTTCCTGACATTTAAATTAATTTTTGATGTAAACAATTTGCTCTTTATAATTTTATAAAATATTAGTACGAATTTTAGTTACCGATTTGTTTTATTTATTTTGTAAAACTGATAAGACTTAATACTCGTGTTTTGCTTTACACGAAAATTGTAGTCTTTCCTTGTACAATACCTTATAAACGTCTTTTAATTACATTATAAATGAACGTATTTACTTTATCGATTAGTATTGTAGTATGACGGTCGATTAAAATTTGAACGGTATCTTCATAGTTATATACAATGTACAACAATTTTGGGAAGGCTCTGGTGTTTTTTTTTCCGTAGATTTTATTGTTCTGTAGGTCTGCACTCCCCTCAACAAATTAAAGACAGTGAATTTCTTCGCCGTAATTCGATAATACAATCGTACTCTTATATTTTTTAATCAAAAAATGTGTTATAATGGTTTTTTATGACTATTTTCAAGTGTAATTTCTACTTAAATACCACGAAAGCTGTTAATTAGCTTCAAACGGTCGGAGTCTACACAAAATTAAAAAAAAAATAATTAACATACATAAATATTTACATCGAGAATTAAAAATTAAATAAAAAATAGTTTAAACGATGAATGTAAATGTATAAACGAGTCGTTTTCCTACCCCTTGTAAACGTCCCTTACCGCTCTAGCCATCGCATGAAAAAAGCGTATTCGGCTGACAGGGTCTTGAAGGCAGTTCAAGCAGTTAAAAATAAAAATAATATCGAGGGAATGTTGTGACTGGAACCCCGACCGATCGCTGCGAATTTATTTCTTCTGCTGTTAAAAAATAATCTCTTACTGCCCGCCGGAAGGCGGAGGTAAATTTCACCGGTCCTAAGTAGGGTATAAAAAAGATTTCCACCTTTAAGTTAAGAAACACTTCAAATTTACTCGATACAATGGTTGCATGTGAATAATGTTTCACGTGTTTAGCATACGACAAGCTCCATCTTACAATTCCAGCAACATCTTGGGCATCCTTGCCGTAACGGTTGGTCATATCAAAACTTGTTTCAGAAAAACTTTTTAGGTAATGTTTACAGGTCTAACGACAGCTTTAAACCGATTTGATACTGTGCCTGGTAAGGGAGATATGATTTTTTCTTTTCTTCAAAACCCAATTTTTTCCACCTCCTGGGCCAATGGTTAGCGATATCAAAAGATTTTACTTAGATAAGTTTTAGGCTGTTATCCAAAGAATAGTTGGAACTTTAAACGATTTCGGAATTTTACTTAATAAAAAAGTTATAAAGATTTTTTTTTCGACCCCCCCCCCCCCCAATTTCAACCCCGATGATGCGATTTTGGCCGTTAACGAACTCGATTGAGATTTTGGTACGAGTTATTTTTCTGGAACAATTTGAAAGTGATTGGCGCAAAATTACGGCAGTTATTGTGTCCACCAGAAAATTAAATATATCTATATATGTATATATAAATGTATGTTTAAACTTTTGAACCGACGGTGGTTTTGAGGTCTGGAGGTCAAAACGCGAAGACATGTCGAAATTTTCCGGAAGTCGAATCATGGTACCCGTTACAATAGGTAGCTTTCTTATGAAATGTACCTAAAATGGGAAAAATTTCGTGTTTTTTAAGAAGTGTAATTTAACGAGAAGACATTTTCATTGTAAATTTGAAGCTTTCCCGCGTGCGTTTTTTCAGTTAAGTATATCAGCAGAAAGGTGTATATTACTTTGTTACTTTAAATTAACCGATAACGATTCATATTTTTTATGCTTTGAAGCATCTAAGATAAAAGGTATTAATGAGAAAAGATTTCTCTGAGAATCTCATATAGAGTCAGACCTTATGACGAATAGATTGAAGATGTTATTTGTAAAGCTGAATACATTCTGAATTTCGGTGGGTTGTTAATCTCAAAAAAACAGACGACTTTTATTTAAACAATTTTCTTGTACGACTTACCGTTTTGGAGCTGTAGCTTATGTAAGTGTGAAAAGGTTGTGAATTGGGCACATGTTCGAAACCGGTCTACTCGTTTACAACGTTTTTTACAACTTCAGCGCCACCTAGTATTTCAATTTCAAATTATACGGCATAACTTCAAATACATTAATGGTAGAGGAGAATGTCCTCTACATTTTTTGTTTGAAAAATTTTTCTCTAAAATGTATAGGTTCAGAGAAAAACGCATTTCAAAAACTTTTTGAGTTTTTCATAAATCTATGGGAGGGTGATGTTAAAAATCAAGAGTGAAGCTTCCTTCATCACCCCTAACGCATGGACAAAAGATCAATCGGTAGGTAAGGATTTTCAAATACAGGCTATTTTGATGACAAATTGCCTGTAAAAGTTCGTAATTTATTTTTAATGAAAATATTTTAAATTTAATCGTAAACTTTCGCCTAACTTCGACTACGGACAATTTTTTTGACGCTAATAGAATGTAAATATATATAAAATAAAAAATTTTAATAAACAGCATATGCTGCTAGTAACATTGGTTTTTGGTTTTTTTTTTGACACCTCGCCTTTAGTTTTTCGGATTATTAATCTGCTTATATAATTCGAATAGGTGTGTTGGCGAACGTTTTTCACTGTGTGAAGAATATCGAGCTTTGCCGAGATTCGAACCCGGAAACTTCCAGATGAAAGTAAGAAACGCTACCTCCCACGGCGAAAGTCGGGAGAGGTTCTTTAGGCCAACATCCTTTTTAGCTTCTAAATTTATTAATATTTTTTAAATAACATTTTAGAATTCTTGAATATTAAAAATTTCTTGTTCGGTGTTATTGATCGGTTATCTTCCTATACTTTTCTTAGAATTTAAAAAAAATACTTTTAAACGATTAGAATAATTTTTCTTTTGCTCTGAAATAGATTTAATTACATTGAATCGTTTTCCATTCCCTAAAGACCTTGATGACCGACTAATATAATTAAAATTAACGGCATATGTTAAATGGCATTTCGTTACGTAATATTACATACGCAAAATCGAGATTAAAATAAAAATGTTTTATATCGGATACTTTTTCGTAATAGGAACGCTGAAAAATGAATATTAATCGATACAAATGAAATCTGTAAGACAAAAGTAAGAAATGATTATATAGGACTATCTTTCAACGTAATATTTACAAACATAACGTAATCGTTTTTAGGGAGGTATCCTGTACGACCACGTGTATCAAAACATCGAAACATAAACACAATAGTACCGATATCACGCAGACGCCCGCGTGTATCCTGCCATACAGCGCAGCTACATCTGAAATTCTAAGCCAAAGCGCCAACGAATCAGCTGATCGTATGTAGTTTATTATTATTAAACGGGGTGTCGACGATGGTGGGGAATATTCATGATGGCTGCCGGTCGCTATGGAAACCGTGAACGTCTGGGTAGGAGGTGTGTCTAATGGGCGGAGAGAGATTTTACAATATGGCTCTTCCAGTAAGGTGCTGCTTCTCTCGGATCTTTGTTGAACTTTTATCGTTGTCCTTTGTACCGAATTACAGAGACGCGTTGTATTTATTAGGTAGAGTCGCTGAGAGGTACGTGTCGGTCGTCTTCCTTACGCTGAACTTTTTTCGTCTCTGTTTTGAGTTTATCGCCGATAATATTTTACAAATTAATTAGTAAATAGAGCCCTACTTTAAATATAGCGGGTAATAATTCACGAAATAAATGTATAATTACCTGGATAAATATAATTACAGGGCTATCGTAAATTATTTATCCGATTTTAGGTGTTAATAAAAGAATAAAAAAGCGATGTGGTTACGTGCATATTTTGTTGTCGAACAGGACATTTCAAACGGTTTTATTTACGAAGATTATTAACTTCAAACAAGTTGTGCACGAACACGTTTCCGTGGCGCGTAAAATGTCTAGACGGCACACGTTACGAAAAATATCTGAAGTTTTTCCATTAACTGCACTTTCGAATCTTCTTTTTAGTAGTTCATTGATGTTGACGAATTCGTCGCCCTGTCTTTGCTTTCGTACTCCCTGTCATTGCCAAACACGCGAAGATAGAAATCGAGTGACGTGACGTAACGTAAGGGAATCGAGGTAGCCAGGGAATCGGTCCGTCACGGCCGATCCTACGCGAGGAAATCGTTCACGCGTGTACACGTCAGTGTAGTTGTACGCCATTTTGTTTGAAGTAACGTTTGGTTGCTGATGTTCAATCGTCGGTACTGCATACTGCTACAACGCGTCTACATAACTGGCGCTAGTAACAGTCGACTCGAGGAAGAAGATCGGTCCGACCGCATAATAAGCGGTCAAAACACACCAAACGTTAATTTTCAGGCTATCGCATCGAGCTTGTCCAACGGCATGAGGATTCTTGTTACTCCAAATCCGACAGTTATGACGATTAACGCGACCAGAAACACCGAAGATAGCTTCGTCAGAGAAGATTACTTTTTCTAAAAACTCATTAACTTCGTTCACTTTATCAAGATTGTCCATGGAAAAATTGTAACGTCGTTGTTTATCGTCATCGTCAATCGCACTCGTCTACTGAATTTTATGCCTGAAGTTGTAGGTGTTTGTGCAGAACCTTCACGATTGTCGATCGTGGTATTCCTTCTTCCAAATTCGCTCGACGAGTCGATTCATCCGGGCTTCTCTGAAAAGTTTCTTTTACTCGATCATAACTCTTGGAGAAGGGAAGTCCGGCAGAACCTTTTTTCGTGTACTACACTTCTTTTATCCTTAAACTACTGATACCGACGTTTAATAGTTTTTATTAGGAGAATCACGGCCGTACTCAACGAAACCGTCTACGCACAATAATAACAGATCAGGTTTCATGAAACCGTAGCGTGCTACGGTTAGTCATTGCTCGACTAAGATCATCCCCCCGTTGTTGGCGCTGGCGTTTTATTCAAGGTCATCGGTAATTCTAGTACCTGCGGTAATGTTTAAAATAAATCAACGCACTCTACATTGCTTTGTTGACTTTTTATTGACTAAAATGTGCCGAATAATTTACATTCACTCTATCGTTTTGAATATGACATTTGTGTCCAAAAACAAAGGTTTGATGAAAATTAAGGAACTCTCTTAGAATGGCCGTAACACTTTTAAAAGTATTACGGCCATTCTAAGAGAGTTACCAAACGGGAATTTCCCGTTTGGTTATAGAGGGTTACGTAAATAAAACTTATTTGGGTTTGCTTTTAACGCTTCCTAAAATACCTTGCATAGAACCGCCTTACATTATTTTTTCGGTACCCTTTTTAGTATGTTTAATTATTTTATTAGGTTGAAATATTAAACTCCGATCGAAATTAGTTTTAAAATTACTTAAATAATAATATCGTTGTAAAAAAAGTGAATTACTTTTTAAAATCAAAGTTAAACGTTTTCAATTTCGAACTGAAAAAATTACAATACTCTATAATGAAAATATCTGCCCGATAAGCGTACGGTGTTTAATATTTGATGTTCTGCGATAAAATCTAAAAATATGAAGCTTTATCGGTCGCCATCTTATTTATATTATTTTTATGAAAAATTTACTCGGGTTCATTTATTGTAAAAATAATTTGGCTTATCTAATGCGAACGAAGTATTACCTATGATATAGAGTAAACATTTACTCCCCTTGTTTTATAGACTCGTTAAACTGGTATGAAAATAAAATGGTTTTATCATTCTTATATTTCTTGACGATAAAAAAAAAGAAAAAATAACAGTTACATATAAAAAAATTATTTCATCCAAAATTAATCCCGCCGAAGCGTTTAAAAAATCAATTTCCGATTACTCATCTGGAAGTAAAATTCTTTTTCTTTGTTGTATTTAATCGTACCGATTTCTGTTTTTTATGGAGCCAGTTTGATCGAGTCTTACTTTAAATCGGTCAGTGAGAAAGCGGTTAAATTTTAAAACCTAAATGACATTATGGAAAGTTTCTGATTTTTTTTTGTTGAAAAATAAGATTTTTTTTTTTGTCTTCAGTCATTTGACTGGTTTGATGCAGCTCTCCAAGATTCTCTATTTAGTGCTAGTCGTTTCATTTCAGTATACCTTCTACATCCTACATCCCTAACTATTTGTTTTACATATTCCAAACGTGGCCTGCCTACACAATTATTTCTTACTGAAGGCTCGTTTCGCTTGTGTTAGTTCTTAGTTAGTTCTTTAAGAATGTTTTATTTGACTATTTTCGTTTAGTTTTTCGAATGTGGCACCGTTTGGTATAATAACTATTGTATATAATTTTAAAACAGCTTACCAAAATGCGATTTCTTCGAGCGCTTTCGGCTATTCTTTCATCTTTAAAGAGGATAAGTAAGACTAACATATATAAAACTATAACCTAATATAATTAAATTGAAGATGGCAGAATAGCCGAAAGCGCTCGAGGAAATCGAATTGAAATTTGGTAACCTGTTTTAAAATTATATATATTATTTTCGTTTTGTAAATTATAAATAGAAGTATTTTTAAGGCTTGTGTGGACTGTTCGCGGTGAATTATTTAATTCGTAGAATAAGAATTTTTTTAGGCATCGGTAGAGAGGTGAATGACTGAAACGATAAAAGAATCGTTTGAATAATACGGAAGTATTATTGTATTCGTTTAAATTTATCAACGCGACCTTGAACGACTGGCTGAGTAATTTATTTTTACTATCGGCACATCGCATTACCGAGTTTCCGGTCCTTGTATTAGCCGTACAGCATTGTTTTTAATTTTATTTCTGTTGTTGCGACTAACGTTATTAATAACGTCTGAAGTCGTGTTATAATTTCAATAAACGATAGAAGAAATTTAATTAGCGGCTGTTTCTACATCGGTATTTAACTCGTTTGTAATTTTTGTTATTGTTAACTACACTATAACGTTTTATTGTGGCAACCTGTCCAATCTGACCGCCTTTTTATATTCCCCGTTGAGTAGATAGTAAATTCCTTCTGTAATTTTTTTTTATACATTACATTGAATATGTATAGCGACAATGAACCGTAATTTGAATTGTAAATCGTGAAAACGTACGACAAATATAAATAATAGTCGAATTAAACGCATCTTTATAGAATAATTATTAATATTGTATATTTTCTATATTGTGATCGTCTTCAAAGCGATCGCTTTAAATTAGCCCCGCTAGCGGTTAATTTATAGCTTTTTACAGTATTTATAATGCTCTTGTATATTCTCAACCGTATTATATTTTTAAGTTTGTTTAAAAAAGATCATTATCTGTTATCGGTAAATATGACTAGTGTATATGCTAATTATTTATAAAATAATGTAAAAAATTCTAAAAATCGGGTGCGTTTACGAATCCCCTATTTTTATTATAGAAAAATGTGATTTTTATTTCTACAAAAACATTATTATCCGATGTGTTAAAGCAAACTGCAGATAACAACTATTTTTTGGCCGACTTATATTAATCGACTTTTATAAAAGCGAAAGTTCTCGATTCGACCTGTACTAAGTGAAAACCTCTGGCGGCTCAATAGTAGGTTTTATCCACATATGTTTAGCGAACATGTTTTCTATTTAACAAATAATCACGATGACTTCGTGAAAGATTTTTTAATACGAGGTGTGTGAGAAAAGTAATGAAACTGACTTTTTACTTACCAAAGTTTTTATTTTATTTCAAACAACAATATTATCCCCTCCAGAGTAGTTCCCTTGGGCAGCTGTACACCGGCAAAGTCGTTGTTCCCACTCCTGGTAGCAGCGCTGGAAGGCTTCAATCGGTAGGGCTTTTAACCGGTCGGTCACAGTCTTTTGAATGTTCTCCAGAGTTCCAAAATGACGTCCTTTTAAGACGCGTTTCAATTTCGGGAAAAGGAAAAAGTCACAAAGACTTAAATCAGGTGAATAGGGGGTTCAGGAACCGTAGGAATGCGTTTTGAGGTCAAAATTTCCGTGATGGAAACGGCTGTGTGACACGGGGCATTGTCATGATGAAACATCTACTTGTCTGCGATGTCTGATCTCACGCGAATCGCTCTTTTCCAGGGCCTTTCAAGAACACCTTTGTAAAACACTTGGTTGACAGTTTGTTCTGGAGAAGCAAATTCTTTATGTACGATACCTCTACTGTCAAAAAAGTAAATCGACACGGTTTTGATTTGTTCATTCGACATTTTTTCGGTCGAGGGGATGACGGAGTATGCCACTCTTCGCTTTGCCGCTTTGTTTCAGGATCGCACTCAAATATCCAAGATGCATCACCTGTGATCACACGATTCAAGATTTGTGGGTCGTTGTCAGTCCTCTCAAGAAGATCAACCCACACGTTTCTTCGATTGTCCTTCTGTTCCGTTGTGAGGTTTTTCGGCACAAATTTCGCACAAACCTTTCGCACGTCAAAATCGTCTGTCAAAATTTGATGTACGGTGAATATGTATAAACTTAACCGTTCACTCATCGTCCTTATTGTTAAACGAAGGTCTGATCTCACAAGAACCCTCACACGCTCAACGCTTTCGTCAGATTTTGAAGTCGAAGGTTTCCCTGAGCGAGGTTGATCTTCAACGTGTTCTCGGCCTTCCAAAAATAATTTTTGCCGGCGGAAAACTTGTGCTCTTGATAAACAATGTTCTCCATATGCCTATTTCGACTTTTCAAAGGTCACACTCGCGGATTCCCCAAGTTTAACACAAAACTTGATCGCACAACGTCGCTGTAAATTCCGACGCTCCATTTTCGTAACACACATCAAAAACACAACTTCACTCATGGCGCGGTCAAAAATAATGGGTTGGCTGAACGGAGTTGAAACTGGTACTGAGCATGCGGAAGGGATGAACAAACCGGTCTAGCACAGACCGGTAGACACAGCGTTGCCAGATCGTTCGCAGTGTTACCAGTCTCATTACTTTTCTCACACACCTCGTATGTTTAGCGAATATGTTTTCTATTTAACACTGTTCTAATGACTCAATTTTCCGTTAAAAAGATTAAAAAATTGTTTTTGTTATAAATTCTTTTTTAACTTTTATAATTTTTTTTATATAAATCTTCAGATATCAAAAGCTGCTTAGTCTGTCCTCTTTTTACACATTATTTCTCTTTAAATGTTTAAATTTGGTTGTAGCATTTATTTTTCGATACTTGGTCCTATTGATATTTGGAATAATCTTTGTTGTTTGTCATGATTTCTGTTTTTGAAAAGGAAGTTTGCCGCTGGTTTTTTTACGTCGTTAATTTGCAAAAACCGTGTCTTCTATTTTATGAGAAGTACTAGTATTAATGTTCGTTATTAAAAAAACTTTTCTTGCGAAAATTCAAGATTATTATCTGGAAAAAAATTAGGGTAAAAAATAGCACACATTCCCGCATTCACACGATCCTAGCGTACATTATTTAGCGATCTGTACGCTAAATAATTCAATAAATTCCTTGTTTATTTTATTATGATACAAGTTTCTTTCTGTTACATTCCTTGTAAATGGTTTTTTGTATACGTATATGTAATTGGATCCCTCTATGAATCATCAACCTTGATAATGGAAAGGAGCTTGATTGCACAGTGATGCAGAATAGCTGGACCGAAGATGCAACCATATCGGAGATGTATCTGTTTAGAACCAGATTATGGCATGATTCCAAAACAGGACAGCTCAACTCTTTCAATAATTATTAAGGGCGTAGGTCAGGAGGACTTAAACCGCCATATCAACATCACTCAGTCTTCTGAGTACTGCGCAGCTGAAAGCAATGGAAAACTACAGCTACTTTTTTTTTCCAAGAAAATATAACTCTGCATTTTCATATAACAAAGATGGAGGCGCCCTCGTTGGTAAAATATTGCGGAGGTAAAGTCTCTGGTTCGGATCTCCGGTTGAGTACTATTAAGGAAGGGGTCACTACAAAAATTAAAAAATAACATTCTACGAGTCGGTATGGATAGTTACAAGTCTAAAAAATGTTGGTGAGTTAGAATATTTAGAGGGAAATGGGTAGTTAAATATAGATGTAGTAGGAATTAGCGAGGTTCGATCGGAAGAGGAAGACGACTTTTGGTCAAGTGATTTTAGAGATTAATTAAATGCCCTTCAAATAAAGGGCAGGCAGGAATAGGTTTCGTAATGAACAAGAAGATTGGGAAGAGAGTAGAGAATTTCAAAATGCATAGCGGTAGAATTTTTATTATAAGACCATAAACAAAACATAAACCGACAACGATTGTTAACATCTACATGCTTACAAGTGCCCATGATAATGATGATGATGAGGTAGATTGTATATACCAAGAAATTGATGAAGCAATTAAGCACATAAAAGGGGATGAAAATTTAATAATAGTTGGAGATTGGAATGCAAGCATTGGAAAAGGCAAGGAAGGAAATACTGTGGGTGAATACGGGCTGAGCAAAAGGAATGAAAGAGGGGACCGACTGATAGAGTTTTGCATGAAGTATAATTTTGTAATTTCCAACACCCGGTTTAAAAATCATAATAGAAGAATATACGCGTGGAAAAAACCAGGTGATATTGCAAGGTATCAGATAAATTAAATCATGGTTAAACAAAGATTTAGAAATCAACTCGTCGATTGTAAAACTTACCCTAGAGAAGTATAGGGACAAGGGAAGCAATTTTAGCGCTCAGATTAATAGTAGAAGGACGATTAAAGAGAAGCAAACCAACATATCAACCAATCTCAGGTCTAGTCGACCTGAGATTGTACAAGACTACACTTCATTTACACCATACACATCATCCTCATTCATCCTCTGAAGTATTATATGAAAGGTAATTACTGGAGGCTAAACAGGAAAAGAAAGAAAGAAAGAAAAGTTCGACCGTTCCTGAGATGTGTGGTTAATTGAAACCCAACCACCAAAGAACACCGGTATCCACAATCTAGTATTCAAATCCGTGTAAAAATAACTGACTTTACTAGGACTTGAACGCTGAGACCGACTTCCAAATCATCTGATTTGGGAAGACGGGTTCACCACTAGAACAACCCGGTGGGTTATCAGGTGGGTTACCCGGTGGCATTTTAGAGACCTAGAAGAGGCATTCGATAACGTAGACTGGAATATAATGTTCAGCATTTTAAAAGCATTAGGGTTCAAATACATTGATATAAGAACAATTGCCAACAATTACAGGAACCAAATAGCAACAGTATTGCTTTGCAGAACAAAAGAAAGATGCCGTAATAAAAATGGGAGTCCGACAAGGATGTTCCCTATCCCCGTTACTTTTTAATCTTTACATAGAACTAGCAATTAATGGTTTAAAAGAGAACAATTTAGATCCGGAGTAACAGTACAAGGTGAAAAGATAAAGATGCTACGATTGCCTGATGGTATAGTAATTGTAGTTGAGGTTAAAAAAGATTTAGAAGAAATAATGAACAGCATGAATGATGTCCTACGCAAGAACTACCTCATATAAATAAACAAGAACAAAACGAAAGTAATGAAATGCAGTAGAAATAATGCAGATGGACCACTGAACATAAAATATAGAAAGAGAAAAGATTACGGAGGCACAAGAATTTTGTTATTTGGGAAGCAGAATTACTAAAGAAGGACGAAGCAGGAACGATATAAAATGCCGAGTAGCACAGGCGAAACGAGCCTTCAGTCAGAAATATAATTTGTTTACATCAAAAATTGATTTAAACGTCAGGAAAAGATTTTTGAAAGTATTTGTTTGGGGCGTAGCTTTATATGGAAGGGAAACTTGGACGATCGGAGTACCGGAGAACAAAATATTGAAGCTTTTGAAATGCGGTGCTATAGGAGAATGTTAAAAGTCAGATGGGTGGATAAAGTGAGAAATGAAGAAGTGTTGCGACAAATCGATGAAAGAATAAGCATTTGGAAAGATATAGTTAAAAGAAGAGACAAACTTAGAGACCACAGATTAAAGCATCCTGGAATAGCCGCTATGATATTGGTTAACAGGTAGATGGGAAAAATTGTGCAGGCAGGCAACTTTTGGAGTATGTAAGAGAAATTGTTAGGGATGTAGGGGGTATAACGAAATGAAATGACTGGCACTAGATAGGGAATCTTGAAGAGCTGCATCAAATCAGTCAAATGACTGAAGAAAAAAAAATGAAAGTATAAAAATAGGATTTATTTTAAATAAATATAGGATTTATTCTTACTTAAATCAAGATATAAACCGAATTTTTAAAAATCCGTCCTAATAATTAAACAGTGGTAAATTTTCGATTCCTCTTTTAACTTTAACAAAACAAGAATTCCATTAAAAAGTAATACTTTTTAAAGAACACCGATTACTACTTGTCGCTTTAATTTGGCGCCGAATTCAAACAGCGTGATTTAGAAAAGAATTGCAAAGGTAATGAGTCAAAAATGAAATAAAAAGTAATTTGAAATTAAGGCAACGATAGGAAATCGAAAAATATTATTTTTTATATTCGTTTTTTTCTTTCGTGTCTAGACAGCGCTATAACAGAGCTATACTTCTAGAAGCGAAGGTATTGTAATCGGTTCGATTTGGGCATATGCGGTTTTTACTGCAACTTGACGTTTTGACACCTAAGGAACCCTAATAACCAAAAAACCGGATGGAAATTTTCGGATGTTAATGTTCGTATCTACGTTTGTTCCGTATTGGGCTTCACGTTGTATGTCCAGAATCACTGGACCTATTTTGACCAAACTTGGTCAGACTATTTCTATACAAGGGGCGTTGATGTCATTAAATTTTCAACTTAAAAGGTCATGGTGGTGAGGCTGTAGAGCCAGATTACCATCAATATCTGGAGATTTCGCCTAATTAAGGTCCTATTTTTCTTTTTTTTGCTAAGCACATTTGTTAACGATTAAAAAATAACAGTATTTGTGAAAAAAGTTTTTGTAAAATCGCACCCTCACCCCGAAAAATGCTGTTGCAGTCGTCTGCTATGTTGTGACGTCTCAGGTGAACGG
Organism: Lycorma delicatula; assembly: GCF_047948215.1. Classification (NCBI taxonomy): domain Eukaryota; kingdom Metazoa; phylum Arthropoda; class Insecta; order Hemiptera; family Fulgoridae; genus Lycorma; species Lycorma delicatula. The sequence goes on along the minus strand of NC_134459.1, from coordinate 7,565,893 downwards.
TAGATTTAAATAAACAAATCATATTTAAAACGTAAAAAAGTAACTTGAGACTGGCCGGGTTTCTAACTTGATCGCACGATCGGTACTAGGTGGATTAAGCCTCGCGGCTATACCAGTCTGCCGGCCGCATAAGCGAAATTTATTCTATGTAAGTTGTGAAATTATATTAGTTCAGTCAATGCCTACCGTCGCCGTTAATACTGCGACGAAATAAATGCGATATGCGCACGCGTTTTAGTTAGAAATATTGAATTAAATAAAGGAAAAAATATTATATTTAAATACGAGGATTATTTTTTCAAGGTCCGATCGGTCACGAAATTAAAACCACAGTGAAAATAAACAATTTTTTATTTGTAACAAGTGCTTACATAGTTAAGCTATTTCTCTACATAGTCGCCACTCCGATTTAGACATTTGTCGTAGCGTGGTACCAACTTTCCAATACCCTCGTCATAGAACGGAGCAGCCTGTGTTTTCGGACATGTTTCTACGCCGGTCTGCAACTCGATGTCTGTGCCAGAATATTGTCCTCCTAGCCAGCGTTTTATGTAAGCAAAGAGGTGAAAATCGGATGAGGCCAAGTCCGGGCTGGATGATGGGTGATCAAACACTTCCCAACGAAAACGCTGCAGGATCTTTGGTACAGCTGCAGTGTGCGAATTTCGTTCATGATTATGATAAGAATTACTCTCACCTTATGATTGGTTAAAAAACAAAGAATTCGATTGGTTGGAATTTCGGGCCTGATACTGATAAGAATTACTCTCACCTTATGATTGGTTAAAAAACAAAGAATACGATTGGTTAGAATATTGTGTCTGATAATGATAAGAATTATTCTCACCTCATGATTGCTTGGAATTTCGTCCCTGATGTTGATAAGAATTACTCTCACCTTATCATTGGTTAAAAAATGAAGAATACGATTGGGTGAAATTTTGTTCCTGATAATTATAAGATCGTATTCTTTGTTTTTTAACCAATCATAAGGTGAGAGTAATTCTTATCATTATCGGGAACAATTTTCCAACCAATCGTATTACGTTGTTTTTTAATCAATCATAAGGTGAGAGTAATTCTTATCATTATCAGGTAAGCAATTCCAACCAATCGTATTCGTTGTTTTTTACCCAATCATAAGGTGAGAGTACGAGGGTTATTTTTTTCAAGGTCCGATCGGTCACGAAATTAAAACCACAGTGAAAATAAAAAATATTTTATTTGTAGCAAGTACTTACATAGTTACGCTATTTCTCTACATAGTCGTCACTCCGATTTAGACATTTGTAGTAGCGTGGTACCAACTTTCCAATACCCTCGTCATAGAACGGAGCCGCCTGTGTTTTCAGCCATGTTTCTACGCCGGTCTGCAGCTCGATGTCTGTGCCAAAATGTTGTCCTCCTAGCCAGCGTTTCATGTGAGCAAAGAGATGAAAATCGGGTGGAGCCAAGTCCGTGCTGTATGGTGGATGATCAAACACTTCCCAACGAAAACGCTGCAGAAGCTTATTTGTTACAGCTGCAGTGTGCGGCCGAGCATTGTGATGGAGAAAGACAATTCCTGATGGCAACATTCCTCTCCGCTTATTTTTATTAACCCACTATATATCCCGGACTTAGCTCCATCTGATTTTTCACCTCTTTGCCCACATGAAACGCTGGGTTGGAGGACAACATTTTGGCACAGACATCGAGCTGCAGACCAGCGTAGAAACGCGGCTGAAAAAACAGGCCGCTCTGTTCTATGACGAGGGTATTGGAAAGTCGGTTCCACGCTACTACAAATGTCTAAATCGGAATGGCGACTATGTAGAGAAATAGCGTAACTATGTACTTGTTACAAATAAAAAAATGTTATATTTTCACTGTGGTTTTAATTTCGTGACCGATCGGACCTTGAAAAAAAATAACCCTCGTATAATGATAAATGTATTTAAATTAAGTTGTACGTATATTTTTGTGTGGGTAAGCCGTGAATCAGAATCAACTGTTTTGTCAGTTTATTATATTTCAAAAATTAATTTAATATATATTATCACTTAAAGATGATTTTCTTCGTTCTCCTTTAACGTGTAATATTTTACATCGCCTAAAGTTGTTACGTTTATTAATTTTACGTCTTAATGTGAAATCTAAGTTTTTTTATTTATTTGTTAGTTTACTGTTTTTTGCGATTCTGGTGAGGTCAAAGATTCCTTTTCAATATCTTTCGGAAGCGGTTACTTGCGATTTTGTAATCTACGTAATAAATAAACTAAGTATGCGTCGATGTCGATAATTTCTGCTTGATCCTGATAAAGGAGGAATCGATCCTGTTAAAAATCTCACGATCAATTTAAATAAACGTAAACGTCAAACCGCTTTCACCGTTAATAAAGTACAGTATTCATCATTATTTATCGCAGAATTTTCTTTCTTAAATCGAACAAGAATTTCGATCATTACAATTTAATAAACGTTAATACGCCTTAGAAAACGAAATAAAAGTCATACGAAAAAAATTATGAAAGATAACGCTTAAATATATATTTTACAGGTTAATTTATGAAAAAAAGACTAATCTAAAACTTTAGTGGAAATTTCAAACCTTTTAAAAAGGAATAACGAACATATCGCATATTTAGGTGGGCCTGTTAACCTCCCGTATTTGATCGATGAACATTTTTAAAAATCATTACTTCGGTTATAATAAAAAAAAGTAGAATTTAGGCAATTTTCTTATGAATTACTTCAACTCTACATATTATCTAGTAAAAGGTATCTTGTTTATACTCTACTTCTATTTACGATTGTTATATTAGCGGGTTAACATTAATTAATTAGTATATTTTTTCTCCTGAAAACGAATTAATACTCAAAACTACGGATTGTTTGAAGTCTGCTTCAAGCTATCATATAACGTTATCTTTGTATCGTGTTTGATTAAAATATTAAATAAGTTCCGGATAATTTTAAATAATTACGATACGTCAACTATTAAAAGTTTTCAATTCTTGCGATTTTAATATTTCCTCGTTAATTTTCCGCGTTAACTTTTGTTTTTATCGAAATCAGTTTTTAGTATTTTTTTACAGATTACACATATTTTTTCCCCCATTCCTGCACCGACTGTATACAAATTTTTAACTAAGATATTCGTTTCGTTTATATTATTCCAATAGAGGTTAGCCTAATAATTATGTCGTTATTGCTAGTCGTATTTTTGTAGTAGCAGTAGAAGAAATAGTACTAATGGTAGTAGATAGTCGTCCTTTTATAAATCCTGAGGGAGCTGCATTCCTTCAACCTCCACCTTCCAGCTATTCCTTTCTCGCTCTTCGGACATGGAATTCCAATTCAGAAATCTGCAGCCCCGAATCATAAATCTCGTTTCTCACTCCTCTCTCTAAAATTCAAGCTATCCATCTGCAATCCCCTCCTCGCACACTCTCTCTCTATTACTACTGTTTGATGTTTTGTATTCTTTGTATATAGTGAAATATAATTTCCCGTTTCTTTTCGGTTTATTTGAAAACAGACTATATTATTTGCTCAGGCTGCTTTTACCTCGTTTTCAGTTATAGCTGGGGCGCTTGTATTTCATGAATGTATTTTATAAGCTAATATTGATTGGATTGTTAAAAGCGGTCTAAAATTTACCTCGTATTTTTATGCGATAAAGCGCGACCAAGTAATTTATTTTAAAGTATTTTGTACTTCTTTTATAATAATATTAACAAAACTTAATTGCAAATGTCGGATTCATAATAGTTCCTTTACGTACGATTAACCGTACGTTGTTTTGATATTATAAGTGTTCAACGGCAGAACGTTCCGGATTCATTATGGGGTCTGCCCCTTCGTGTATAAGTAACCGCAAATTCTGTTAGGAAGGTTTTCTTGTAGCCGTTAACCGATATAAAGCATTCGATGAATTTTTTAGTTAAGTTCCTAAATTATCGTTAATTATCTACGATTGTTCGATACCGAGATGAAACGTATATTAAAAGCTACTAAACATTAATTTGTTGTTTAAGTTCTTCATAATAATTTTTTTAATAATTAACGGTTTCTATTAATTACAAATACGTATAACGAATGTATAAATTTCTATTAATTTTTTTAACAAATAAAATTTTTAGAAACTTCTCTTTTTCTTTTTAAAAGGGTTAATATTGAAACACTTTCATTACACTTTCAGATAAACTGTGTATTAAAGTAATCGATGTAAATTTCTAACTTAAGTTTGTTATTAAATTATTTTTCAATTGTAAAGTACGGTGTGTTATCATAAATTATTAAATTATATAAATAAAATACTGTTATCTGAAATTTCCGCTCTATATATACAACTGTAAAAAACATTCAGTAAATTCATTTCCGTATCCTCGTGGATAATAAATATAATTAAAATTTGTCAAATAGTACCGATAACCTACTGTAAATCGATCTTCAACCTCTGGTTTCATAAACATCGATAAAAACAAAAAGCATTGATAAATAATTTGCAGTTATGTAATGAAATATTTTATAAATCTAATTTAAAGGAAATAATAAAATTAAAATAATACAATAACCGTCCGATTTCACTGCCGTGAAATACTCTAAAATCATTCGTACGTTATGCTTAATCGAATCTAAACGCTGTAATTTCATAAAGAAAAACGATTTAAATATATTTATGAAGAAGTATCTGTTTAAAATAATCGATAAAATTCGTTCCTCTTTGGATAAATACAAGTGTTATTTCATTGAAAGATATTTCCATAACGCAGCTTAAATCTACAGCCTTTGGATTCACACAAAAAAAATACTCTGTAATAGTATTATTAGAATGTAACTTATTGTCGTGTATTATCTGGACGTAATATTTAAATCTACGCTTACGTTTTATTATTGACGCGGTTTATTTTTATTTACAAATAAATCCAGGTAAGATTTTTTTTGATGATTTTTTGTCGTATAAAGGAATATTTTAACGAAAATATTTCTTATTCGGTAATGTTTTTCTTCTTTTTTCTTCTTTATAAAGGGGCTTTATGAAAGGCCTTTCTATGGATGCGACGCGTGTGAAATATCTTAGATACTAGAGACGACATTCAAAGTCGCTTTCTCTGAGAATAATGATGTTCAGTACGGAAAGTCTATGTCGCAAACGGAGTAAATATGTCATTTATTCGGGTGAATATTATATACGTCTCGACTGGATAGACATCCTAATATGCAACAGGAGAAGAAGCGACAGGAAGCGACTTGTGTGATTTTTCGGGAGCGATTTGTGTGATTAACGTCGGATCGCGTATAACCGGTTTCGGTAATCGACTCAAACATTTTACTTATATCTGTCGTTAAACGGGTAACGGGTATGTTTTTGAAACCGATGTTAGAGATCGGACCCAAATTATTGTGATTCTGATTTTTATCAGGCGCTATCGGTATTCTTGCAATTCAACCGGCTTTTTCGTTCTCTTCTTCCACAGAAGTGTTCCTCGAAATATGATTGTTAAATCTTGTTCATCGACAGCGTTTTCTATCCGGTATCTGTGTGTAAAATGCCAGACCCGCTGATATATTTACCGGATAAAGTTTTTATCGGTTTTATAATAATAAATAGATAATTTTTACGTCTAATCGTTATTATTATTGTTATTATCTTATCAGAAATTTTGGATGTTGATAAAAAACATCCGATACGATAAAAGACATCGACAAAATATATTTAGGTATTTTACACGAATTTGAATACTAAATCGTGGATACCGGTATTCTTTAGCGGTCGGATTTCAATTAACCATACATCTCAGGAACGGTCGACCTGAGACTGTACAAGACTACCCTTCGTTTACATTCACACATGTCTCATTAATACGTTACGGTGGTTGCGGACGCTAAACAGAAATAAAAAGAAAAGAAAAGGTGTCTCATTTAATCAGTTATGCACAGTCTACGGTGTACAAGTTAGCTGAAGCATCATAGGTGGTTTTTGTAAATTTCAATAAATTCAGTGTTGTCATTTAATAGAAAGAAAACGGAAATTAAAGAAGCTTTTTTTGTAGGCGATGGGGAAAGGCTGTCTAGCTATAAGAACGAGGTTCTCTAGAACAGATAAAATTAACACATTTTTATTGTTTTGCTTTATCTTTATTTAGTAGGGTGTTCTTCGTGGTAATTGACGATAATTTGTAGTTTTAAAAAAACAAGAAGATAAGCTCAGCTATGATTTTAGTGTTAAGTTTTTATAATTGCAGTGGTTTTAACGTATAAAGTCACAGGTTTGTATACGGTTACTTTAATCTTTTTAATGTTTTACGTTAGATTTTACTTGAAAATAAAACTTTTTAATATTGATGAAACGGGTATGCAATTATATATGTTTTCTTTTTTTCTTTAGGTTCTTGTCGAATACGATGGAACAGAATGGCAAAGAAGAGAATGGTTGAGCGTTTATCGTGAAGACTTATTCAAGGTTTTTCTTGTGGAGGCGGCTTTAGTATGGGCTGAACGACAAGATCCTTACGCCCCTGGTATCGTGCTATGGCCAGCCCTGGTAAGTTACGGTTGTAAATTTGCATTACAAGCTATTTAATAGTATATTTAAATTTTTTATTTTCATTCTATAAAAAAAAAAAAATTGCTGTTATAACTTTTTTAAATTCGTAAAAAAATGAACTCGATTGAAAAATTAAGTAATATCTTATTTATAATAAATAACCGTGTTCCATTGTTGAACCGGTAATCATACATTTTTAATAAAAGCCAGTTCATTTTATTCTTAGCCTACCGTTCGTGGTAAAAAAATCCGCTGCATACTCCAAAAATTCAGATTTAAAGATGTATAACCGTCGATCTAAATTTAGAAAATATCTTACCGCAGACTCTTCAGCGTCCGAGATGCTGCTTGTGAGATATTTCATTTGTTATAAAATAATCGGTTACGACTTCTTTTATCATCAAGAAATGCAGTTTATCGTCACAAATCCGGAATCATTAGATTTTATTAGTAAACGAGACGTATTACAAGAATAGAATCTCTTTGAAGTTATAAAATATCAGTTTATAACTCGTTTTATAAAATATAATTTTGTGCAATTGCAGTGTAGGTATTGTTTTCTGATATACTACGTTTATTTACCGAGGCATCCAAGAGGTTTCAGACGGGCAAATATTGAAATTTTGAACTTCTTATTTTCTGTTTAATCTTTAGAGCTCAAAAAAAAACATTTTATAGCCTCAAATCCATTTTGAGATTCATCAGTGATTTTTTTTTAAATAACATAAATGGTTATCTGATGTTAAGCAAGTCCTTCAAATTTAATTATAAATACGGTGTACCACAAGGAAACGGGAAGTGTTGAAGTAATTCTCGTAAAAGTAAAAATAATGAATTTACAAGTTTTATTGGTGAAAACAAAAAGTAAATTGCATATCGGTAAGTGTTCCGACAAAAAAAATTTCAATTCTAAAAACAATGTCCGTAAGATGATGGCCCTTCGAACGTATGCATTCCTGATTGCTAATATTTTGCACGGCACTTTGAAACACTTCTGTGGGAATTGCAGCGATTTCTTCTCGAATCTTCGTTTTAAACTCGGCGATTGTTGTCGGGCGAACGGTGTACACTTTACTTTTGGCCCCCCAAGAAAAAATCGCATACCTACAAATTTAATGATCTTTGGGGGCCGGTAAATGTCGTCAAACCTTGAAATTACGTGGTTACCGAAGAGCTATCGAACGGCTGCCACTGACGCTCTGATGTCATTTTGTAAGGGAGAAACTTCAAAACACTGTGGAGTACTCGGCTGACGGTTGTTCGGTTTAGATTAAGTGCTGCTGCGTGTTTCCTTGCCGATCGACGCCCGAACTGCTTCAATGTTTTCTGGGATTCGTTCACCTTCCTCCTGCTTTCTTTTATAGAGTTGGACCCGTCTCCTCGAAATTCTCAACCCGTATCTTGACGGGGTGGCAAGATGGAACGCGACTGTGACATCCTAAATTGTAATGACGTCGGAATTCCCGTTGAGCAGCAGTCACATTGTTACCGTTCTTGTAAAATGCCTTCACGGCAAACGCATGTTGTGTACCGACTCACCGGTCCACGATTACTAATTGTCACGTAGTTATGCGCTGAAGGATGCCACTCCCAACTCTACCGGTTCCTCAGGGCTGCCACTATTACTTTCAAATTTCCCCGTTTCCCTGTGCCACTGTGTGTAAATATTTGGAAAGGGAAAATTCCGCCTCTTTTTAGCGTATTAGGAGGTTTTAATCAAAATATTGTTCGCTTATTTTTCCTAAAAATCCCTATAGGAATAATTACGGCGCCGGCCTCCGTGGCGCGAGTGGTAGCGTTTCGGACTTTCACCCAGAGGTCCTGGGTTCGAATCCCGGTCAGGCATGGCATTTTTCACACACGCTACAAAACACTCATCTCATTCTCTGCGGAAAGGATTGCTTGACTGTGGACCCGGAGGTTAAAGAATAATTATGGCAAATTTCTACTCGCTAGCTTTGAAAAAATGTGAAAAATAGTAACGAATCGGCAAAAAAGTTTCTAAATAAATCGATTTTAAATGAAAAATAAACTTTTAGATATGAAATATTAGCTTCAATAATTAAATGGAATAACTTAATTTATAGCAGCATGGAAAAATACAAATTTTTAATTTAAAATTATATAATTTTTTAGTTTAAAATTATTGAAATTTTTAGACGCAGAACCAATTTCTTTAATTTATTCAAAAAAAGTAAGATCCTTTGAAAAAATTATTAGGAATTATAACCGACGATTTTTAAAGAAATTCCAAGCGCAATAGATTATCAAGGGATAGAAGTAAAGGAGTAACGACGTTATTGAGATTGTTTTTAAAATATGAAGTAAAATACTTTTATTATACGAATCGGAAGATATCTAGAAGGGTGTCTTAAAGGAGCGGAGGGTAACTTACTCGTTAAAAGAGTAACTTAACCGTTATTCTGTGTGTTTCGTTAATAAGCCAGATTGTATTTATGTCTCGTTTTAATGTAATCTTTTACGAAAAAAATAAAAGTATTTAATAATAAAATTTGCAACAATTTTTAACAATTTAATTACGATTAATTTTAAGTTACAGATTTATTTTTGAAATGTTCATTTTTCATCTCTATATACGAGGTGCGACAATATAGTAATGACTGATGTGAAAAAAAAAGTTGCTTACCGTTTTGTCATGTTTAGTGCTGTCTCCTTCAATGTAGTTCCCCTCTGATTGGACACACTTATTCCAGAGCTTCTGCCATTGATAGTAACATTTCTGGAACTCATCTTCTGTAATATCCTCCAAGACCCTCGTCACAGTTTTTTGGACATCTTGTGTTGTTTGAAAATGGTGTCCCTTGACCGCCATTTTGACTCCTGGAAATAGAAAAAAGTCGCACGGAGTAATATCTGGTGAATAAGGTGGCTGTAGTAGTACTGAAATTTGTTTTGAGGTTAAAAATTGCCGTACTGACAGAGCAGTATGGGATGGCGCATTATTGTTATGCAGAATCCAATTATCAGCAATGTTGGCACGGACACGAAGAACTCATTTACGAAGTCTTTCTAAAATTTCGTTGTAGAAATATCGGTTAACTGTTTGTCCAGGAGGCACCCGCTCTTTATGAACAATTCCCTTGGAATCGAAGAAGCACACAAGCATGCATTTCACTTTTGACGTTGACATGCGATTTGTTTGGTCTGGGTGATCCCTTTGAGCACCCAGAACTTTGGCGCTTTGTCTCTGGATCGTATTGAAAAAACCAACCTTCATCACCAGTGATAACACGGCTCAACAAATCTGGATCGATTTCCGTTTGCTCTAACAGATCGGCTGCCACATTTTTCCGTGTTTCTCGCTGTTGTTGTGTGAGATTTTTGGGGACCATTTTTGCACAAATCTTTCTCGTACCAAGATCTTCAGTTAATATTAGACGAACCGTTTCTCGATCGATGTTGAGTTCTTCTGCAATCATTTTTACAGATAATCTTCGATCAGATCATACGATTTCACACACCCTGGTCAAGTTGACATCTGTCCGTGAGGTTGATGGTCGTCCACTGCGGTCTTCATGTTCAACATTCGTTCTGCCTTCAGTAAAAATTTTATGCCACCGAAAAACTTGAGCTCTTGACATAACCTCCTCTCCAATTGCCTTCTGAAGCTTACCGTAAGTTGTCGTCGCGTTTTCACCCGATTTAACGCAAAAAGAAATGGTATACCGTTGCGCAATATTTTGCGGTTTCATTTCTGTGACGAGAGACACAAACTCGTGTTCACTTATTACAGCACAACTCACGACCGAGCTGTTGCATCAATGTGCCGCTTGGACTAAACGTAGCTTATAGACCAAGGCCAAAGATGGTGTGCCTACGCAAACTGCAGGGTTGCTACATCTTGCAAAGAAAATTCAGTCTCATTAGTTTATTGTCGCACCTCGTATGTTCGTTCGCCAAACCTTCATTTTGTTAAAAAAAGGATTTTACTTTTCCGCTATTACTTTTAGAAATCTTTTATTTTGTTTGTTGTAGTACTACTATTAATGTTGAACATTATTAATCAGTCGTATCAGCGTAAAATTTTGCTCGCTCTTGTCTGTGAACGTTATCTGTAGACTTTATTCACATTAAGAGATTTTCAACAAAGATAAATAATTTATTAACTTTATAATCTGTAAATAAATTTATTTATTTATCTTTAATATAGTGATCTCTGTGGCGATTACAGGTGAAGGTATCAAGTTAGGCCGGATTACCATTTGCGTTTCAACAGGCTTGGCTTGCCGATAAAGAAGATACTATATTTAGTCCGGTAATGAAAGCCGTGAAAAACAACCGTATCGTTCAATTTCCGTAATAAGCTTGGTATAGGATGCGTGTTATTCCTGAGATCGGCTATAAATAAATTTATTTTATTTTTCGTCAAGTTGGAGCTTGTATTATAAATTTTCTACGTCATCGAAATAAACTATTTTGTGCTGAAAATAAATCGCTGTAGATTTCACAGAATATACGTATGTAAACACTCAGCGTTTACGTTTATATATTTATTTCAATCTCGAATTTAAATATTTACATATAAAAACAGTGCGGTAACAGTGTTACTGAACGTTATTTGCATGGAGCTTAAAATGTTAACATTCCCCGTGAAATTTTCATTAAGTTGAAATTATATTACTCCTAAGACCTTACTTATTATCTTAACAAAAGGAATAAAATAAAAATATTTCTGTAATAATATAATAAACTAGTTTATTAAAAATCCATTCTTTGGCTACAAAACCGTATTTTATGAATTATAAATTGTTAAAAACCATCTCGTATGACGACAGTATGTTGAAAGAAAATTATTATTTTTAAATAATTAAGTTGAAAAAATCTTACGTGATTGCTGTTTAAGCTTAAAATGAATTACAATTGATTTTTTTCTAATTTTCTCTGTATTTTTGTGATAAATATTATGAACTATTTCCAAACTTGCATAAGCCTCATTCAAAAAAAAATTTGTAATATAAATTTTAAATGGACAAGTTGAAAAAAATTTATAAAACTGTAGTTTTTAAGAATGTATAAATCACTTTTTACCTTGTAAAGTTCTAATAGGTTTCAAAAATATAAATTTTAGATAACGCTTCATTTATAGAAAAACAGTAATGAATAAATCAAGTCGGTAAATCAAGCATTTTGGTGAGAAATTGTACGATTTCTTTTTGTTTAAATTTCCGTTGATTTCACCGGTCAACAAAATTTCATATTTTGTTCGTTAAATGAGAGTGAATGGTTAATTCTTATACTATTTTTTATGTTGATTTCATATATGTTAATAAATTTTTTCTATCGGGCAAAGTTTTTTGTAATTGAAATTTCTTTTGTACGGCGTAATATGACAGTACATTACATGCATTTTGTACTCGCCTAAAATCTGTTTCTTATTTTTTGGATTTTCTGCTCTACACAGATCTCTCTTTATTTTCCAGCAGTATCGGCTAACATTTTTAGGTTACATTTTTCCTGGTATGGTGTTTCCATTGTAGATATCTCCTTTTCTTTTTCCTGTTTAGCCTCCGGTAATTACCGTTCGCATAATACTTCAGAGGATGATATGTATGAATGTAAATGAAGTGTGGTCTTGCACAACCTAGTTCGACCATTCCTGTGAGATGTGTGGTTAATTGAAACCCAACAGTCAAAGAACACCGGTATCCACGATCTAATATTCAAATCCGTGTAAAAATAACTGAATACTACGGCTTGAACGCTGGACTCTCGACTTCCAAATCAGCTGATTTGGGAAGACGAGTTCACCACTAGAGGAACCCGGTTGGTATTGTAGATATCTCCTGGTGAAAGCGTTCTCCACGTTCATCGCTGATAGCGCCGAGATTGTTAGGAAAAAATCCAAATATGAATGTAAGAAACGGATGGAGTGACATGTAACACCCAAGTTTTTTGTAGTTTTGAAGGAGTTCAATCACAAGTTCTCAGATTTACTAGCCTTATAGTTTCCGAGAAAGTTGTTTACCAAATTTTGAAATGATTTCCATGCAGCAACCTTCAAGTCATTCATACATTCTTCGAACGCCGGATCACTCATTAGTTTTCTTATTTGTGGACCTTCCTTTATTTTAGCATCGCTTATATTAGGGAATTTTTTTTTTAGAAACAGAAACCCTGCACCGTTACGATCCATTGCTTTAACAAAGTTTTTGTATTAACATAACTTAATGTTTAGAGGCCGAAGATAAACGTTTTCTGGTTTTGTTAATGCCCGAGTTGTAACATTCTTCTCTCCTACAGTCAGTATCTCGCTCTTTGGCCACTGCTCTTTTATGTAATGGTTTTTCATCCCTGCTGTCCCACTCGCATAAAAAGCAACAGAACTTAGCGTATCAAAGTCGCAGTCTTAAGTAAAAACGCTATTACTTTTAGATTTCCACAGATATTTCTAATACTGAATCCTGCTCGATACAAGTTTCATATTTTCATAAGACTCCATCCTGTGACCGGAGTATTTTAATGGTATCGATGAGTATTTATTTCCAAGGTGAAGTTGGTACAGCTTTCAAGAGTCAATAAAAAGTCGCCATTCGTCAGAACGGTGTATATATCCCAAAGCTTCCAGTAAAGAGTCCACATCATTACAGCGTACTAAGTTTTCGAACTGAAAGAAGAAATGTTAAAATTCTGATTATCTGTCACGGAAAACACTTATTTTATTGTTTGGTTATAAAAGATGCCGTTCTTTCAGTCTCGGTCTTGATTCCAGTGTTTCTGTCGATTTCTCGATAAATTTAGATCACGAACCGGATAATTTAATTCTGACCGATTAATTAAATGGGGCTCAGTAAATCTATTTTCTAAAAAATGCCGGATCTCTTTCTTCATCGTCTGATAAGTCGGTACAAGATTCGACATTTTCATCTTCATCTAAGTTCCATGTTTCTGGTGGTATTGAAAGCGGAAGCTGTTGCCTATGTAACAATGGTCGCATGGCAGAGGGAATATCAGGGTACTTAACCGTACGTCTATTTTCAGCTGTTGTCCCGGATATCTTTTTACACCAAAATAACAGTCTGTAGTGTGATCCTTCGGTTCTCTCCAAACCACAGGAATTGCACTCGCTTTACTGAACAACATATACTCGCAAATAAGAAAGCCGGCTATAAAACTGAATGTTACACACACGAAAACTCGCACTTGAATGAGAATTAAAAGCATTTATCTAGTCTCCACAACATTGTATATAGTTTATGTATATAGTTCATGATATGTTTATAGTAAAAAGAAAGTAGGGAAGAACGAGTCACATTCTTGTTCATTTAAATTAATGTGTAAAAATAAACACGATGACTAATGTTTATCAAATCAATGTGACAACAATTAAAGGACTGTAATAAATGAAGAAAAACAATTTAGTTTATAAATAATATAATAAAATACTTTCACAAATTCCTACGCTTATGGAGTTCATGCACGATGCTACCTGAAAATAAGAATAGCAGTTACAAAAAATCTAAGACTGATAGAAAAATTCTGATTTCATATCTGAAATCGGCATGAAAAATACTGTATCAGTTATTCATTCTCATTTAACAAAATCATTCTTGATCACTGATTTTGATGTTCTAAAAAAAAAACGAATTCCTCCTTCCTTCAACATAGAGCATCCCTGAATATTGCTTATCCTGTCATCCGATTTAAAAAGAAAATTAGTAGAAACAATTCCTCGTAATTAATCACGGCAAATTTAATGATTTTAGGGTAAAACTCAACCAATATAAAAAGCCAAATTGGTGCCAACAAACGTATACGTAAATTTATGCACGATTTTTAACCCAGATTTTAATATTTTTGGACTTAAACGATCTCAAAACGCTGGATATATAGAGAAATCCGAAAAGGTTGTTTTTTTACCGATAGCGATATAATCAATACTTACATATTTTATAACAACCGGAAAACGAATAATTATGTGGATCCGATTGTTTATCGCCAACAAATGGTCTTTTCTGTGTTAAATTACATATATTTCGTCATTATTTTAAAACGAGGATGAAAGATAAAAAACTTAATAAAATATAAAATTACAGATAGCTGGAAATCGCATAGTTTTCATTTCGAAATCTGCTATCCGATTTTAACCATTTTATACCTCAAGTGAAAGATTTTTATTTCATTCGTAACGTGTACGTTGCGATCTGTCTGTTCGAATAGTAAACAGTAAGCAACCCCCCTCCCCCTTACGACACGATGAGATGAATATGATATGTATGCCGTGTAAATGAGGTATAGTCTTGTACAGAAATAGACCTGAGTTGTGTGGTTAATTGAACCTCAACTGAAAAAAAAACCGGTATCCACTATCTAGTATTCAAAACCGTATAAAAGCGAACTAACTTTTACAAGGATTCGAACCTCTAGTGAAAGATTAGCCGAAAACTTTATAAATCAGTTAGTTAGAGATACTTCCACACGTAGCGAAATTCCTAGGGTGGAAGGTTGTTCTTTAAGGGATATTCAGGCATATCTTTTTTTTTTTTTAGGTTGCTTTTAAATTTCTAGGGGAAAAGCAAATTTTGTCGGTACCAATTTTACTCTGATCGACCCAGAATCTTGTCGGTAACTTATTGCTTCCGGCGTGAGAAAAACGGATGAATTTCGGTAGAGATCCTTAGCTTTCGTCCGGTCGGGGTCGTTATATCCCTTTTTCTCCGCGGGAACGATCGTCTTTTGTCATCAGACTATCCTCTTTTCTTATCCTTCATCGGTTTTAGTTTTGCGGGTGTAGATCTGACCTTTTTATGTTCACGCGGGGATACAGAACTGTACGGCTAATGTATCTTAGGTCTCCGGTCTTGACCGACTCGAGGATACAGAGTAATAAATATAACGGCTAAGAGCTTTTGGGAACAGTCTGATCTCCTAAAATACAAATACAGGTTAGAGTACAACTTTAAGTGCTATCGAAAGCCTGATGATTTCAATGAAATATATTAGTCTAAGATATATTGTGAGAGATCGATTCCTTACGCCTTCAGAAGGATTCTCTTCAGATTAACGTAAATTTTGCCAGCCACTGAACGCGGTATCTCTTCATTTTAATATAATTAACAATCAGAAACTAATTTGCCAGGTCCGTTATCCTTGAACAATTAAGTTTCTTTACTACTTATGTTGACGGATTAACACTATGAGTTCGCTAAATATATGGCCCGCGTAAAAAATTGTAATGAATATATCTATAACTCGTGATTTTTTAAAACAAAAATGCATTTTTTAATGAAATCCGACAAAATTTAAATAATAAAAAATATTTGTTTGCAAAATATTTTTTTTGCGCCTGCATTCGTTTGGAAAAAAGCACAAACAGAGAAAGTATACCTGTTTTTTATGCATGTAATTAGGATGTAAGGTAGATACTAAGTAGCGTTATAAAAACAAACAATTTGTATTAATATCTTTTTTCAATTTATTGTAGACGTTCGCGGCTGTAGTTTCACGAGTAGATCTTGCAGCACGAGGATTACAACCGCTGGAATTTTTGCACGACCATTACCTCGACTTTCAGGCTACTGACCATCTACAGCCTTATAAGGTACGTTTTATTATTTACGTTGAATCTGTTGTTATTTTGAACGCCTGTAACCTCATTTGATTGCTTGTTATTTTGAAATAAGTATTTTATTCTGACCGTAATATAATGTAGATCGGCACATTTACGGAATAGATGTACTATTCCGTAGATAAAAAGAGACTGCCCTAACATTATGCATTTGAGTGAAAAGATGAAGGGAAATCATCGGAAAAACTTGATCAGAAACCGCTACAAAATACGGAATTATTCATTAGATGTAATTGACATAAACATACAGTACGCTTATAGTGCACCGTACGTATGTAATACTTGACGTAAATATATAACCGTAAAACTCCACGTTAATAAGTAAAACAATATTAAAGTAAATATTACAGGTATTAAACCGATAAAAATGAATTTAAATAAAAAATTAAATTTAAATAACGCTCTCTAAATAGGAGAAATTGGAAAAATTGCCATTTAAATCGGATTTCATACGAAAACTATTTGACAGAGTAATAATAGCGGCTGAATAAAAGAAAATCATTTATTTGGTTTTAAATAAACTTATTTACAACAAGTTGTAAAAGGGTCGGTAATTTATTAATAGTAGATACAGTAACATACTCAGGGCCTTTCTCGTATATCGAAGTATTATGCTTAGTTACACTAAAGCAATTCTTTTGTCTGATTTGATGGAGGTGGAATTTTTTTAGTGTAGCGTATTCGTGGGTATAAACGTACGGATAAGTTAGAATTTTAGATTTACTGAATACCGAACTACACGATTCATATTTATAACGGTGCCAAACCTTGATTTGAAAGCTCATTTTTGTAACTTTGAAAACTCATATTGGCTTTTTCAAGGAGACAGAAATTACATTACAGAGGGTAGTATATTAACTTTTATAAATATTTATAATACAGTAATTTACGGAGGTCGCCTTTTTAAGTTTTTATAAACGACCGCTGGATGGCGCTATTGAGATGTGAAATTACTGTTGCAAAATTTGACTTGTTTATCGTTACACCAATGGCAACTCAGACGTCGGCCGACTAGTTCGTTAACAGGTGAGCTTTTAGAAAAATAGTTTTGTGAAAAAATTGAAATTTCACGTGAAGGCTTTCGTCGGATGATTTTTTACGATTTTTAGTAAGGGTCTGGCTCAACAACAACGCCTCGATTCGCCTCGTTCAACTTTCGGTAATGAATTCATCAGAAAAGACTATTTACAATCGGTTTGCGGAATTTCGTCGCGGTCGTGTTGCTGTCGGCGATGAATTTCGTGAAAGTCGTCCAAAATCGGTTGTTGTTCTACAGAACGTCGAACCTGTGCGCAACTTGATCGAAGAGGATCGGCGTGCGACTTACGGTGAGATAGAGGCATCCTTAGGCTTATCGAAAACTACAGTACATTCGATTTTGCATGAACATTTAGCTGTCAAAAAGTTCTTTCCCCGATGAATTCCGCATAATATGACAGAAGTTCAAAAACATACTCGTGTCGATCAGCGTAAGGAACGCTCAAAATATTTGACCGAGGAAATCAAAAACCCGTATACTACATCGTAATAAGAGACGAAACTTGGATATATTCATACAAGCCGGAAATTAAGCGATAATCAACTGTTTGGGTGTTTCAAAACGAACCGAAACCAACAAACGTGATTCCTTCGCGAAGCGCTTCCGAGAAAATGGTCGCTCGTTTCTTCGATTATACTGGACGTGTAGCGACCATCGCTTTAGAGCTCGAAGAACAGTTAATGTTTACCGGTGTGCGACAATTTCTTTGCCGGAGGTCATCGATGAATTCAGGAAAAACAACCGAAAGCGTCGTATCATTCTTCATCCGTGGCGATGCCAGCTCACACAGCAAGTCAAACGATTGATTATTTGACGCAGAAAAAGATTGAATTAATGTCTCGGTGCTCGTACTCGTCTGATTTATCACCTAACGACTTCTTTTGTTCCCGAATGTCAAACAAAAAATGCGTGGACAGCGAGCGATTTTCATCGCTTCAGGAAGCTGTTGAATCCTTCCAAAGGCGTGTTTTTAAGGTACCGATTTCAGAGTGGAAGAAATGTTTCGAGAATTGTTTCGAACGCATGCAAAAGTGTACTGATCTTAAAGGCGAATATTTTCAGAATAAGTAATAATACGATTTTTACCAAACTTTTTTTTTTCTCTATTTTTGTAAAAACGTTTAATTATAATCCCCTCGTATGATTATAATTTACATTTGTAATTAATATTTATTTTATAAATATTAATTATGATGGTATGGCGTTTTATTAAGGCTCTTTCAACCGTCTATTATAAAACGATATTGACGATAACATCTATTTTACCAAAACTATTATAATGGATATCAGAAAAATTCATTGAAAATATTAACTGCCTTCGAACGTTTCTCTCAATGTTTTTCATATGGATGGCAAAACCTACGAAAGATTTACTTCAGTTTATCCTCTACTGCGGTTCGGGTGACATTTATCGTTACGTCTGTTACATCGTGTACCTTTCTGATGGATACTTTCTGGAAACGAGCAAGGAGTTTCTTCGGAGAAGCCTCAATATTACCTTAATTAATTCGTAAATGTTTTGCGAGGATTTCTTGTTTTATATATTCGAGTCGGTCGACGCAAAACGTTAATGAATAAAGTCATTGCCATCCCGGGCAAAATTATCACGATCTCTCGAGGAATTTTGGATGGAACGGATGTTCACCTCCTAAAACGAGGCTTTGAAGCTCATCCTTGGGCGGTGCTTCTACTTCGTTTTGCGATTTCTCTCCGGTAGAATTTTTCTTTGAATGCTTTTTGTTTTATCTTTACCGGCATTTTTCTTCGGGTTGCGGTAATTCTTGATACGAATGCGGAAATGTTGGCGGTTTAGATTTATTTCTGTTTTCGTAATGCATTGTATGCGGGAGATCGGTAAGAACCTAACGGGGGAACTGTTTCCTGTAAAGCGGCTATAGAAAAACTCACCTTAGTATTCACGTAGCGTTCCACGTTCGATCGATTAATTTCAAAATTTTATCCCTTAGTGTTCTGAATTTTTGGACCTACTTTCTTTCGGTTTTCCATTTCTTGCCTGTTTGATTGATTTTATTGTTTTTTATATCGATCATTTTTGTTTGCTCTTTTATCATTCGATTCGGTTAAGTTTTCAGATGGCGTTCTGAGATTCCTAAAATATAACATACCGTAAAATTAACCTAAAATTAAAATTAACCTAAAACCGATTAATTTAATCGGTTTATCGTTATAATTTTGTTCGATTTTCATATTAAGTAATTTTAGATATATTTTAAAAGCGATTTCTGATTTAAAGTCAGCTTCTTGTTCACCCGTCGATTTAAAACTATTTACACCATTTAAAAATCATCGTCGCCTGATTTTTATTCTCCAGAGTGTTCTTGATGCTTTCAATAAACCTTCATGCCCCTTAAATTACGTTCTAATTCTGTGCGTAGATCTTTAGGCTACCATTATGTTTGTTTCATCGTAGCAGCTCAACAGCCGAACCGATTTAGATGTGTGACCCCGGTTGGAATCCTTACATTACGGGATAGTGTCATAGGCTATGTAAATATTTATATATTTCTTGGTTCTTTAGTTACACTTAAAGAGATCATTGTAACTCAAGCGCCAAGAAAGTCATATATACGATTCTAAACGGATAATCGATAGCATTTTCAGTGTACATTTATTTGTGTCGAAAATAGTTGTGTTTTAAGATCTGCTACGATATAGAATGAATGAATTACGGTAGTAAAATTATTAATTTATTTTATAATTATTATTGCTGTTGTTATTTATTGTTTATAACGAAGAAAAAATCTTATTATATTTTGACGGGCAGTATGTTTGATCGCGTAAGGATATCCTTTCTTGTTGCTCTTATTTGTTAGTGTTGCTTCTTCTTACGTATTGTTTATAAACATTTAAAAAAAAAATAAGTCATATGATTTTTTTACGAGCAGTATTTCGATCATGTAACCGTGTTTTTTGTCGCTAAATATTAACCGATAATCCCCTTCTTTTATTAATAAAATTAAATAAATAAAATTAATAAATAATAATAAGTAAATAAAAATACAAATATAAAATATAATTAAAAATAATGTACGCTTAGAAATGAAATAAAATAATCTGTAAATTAATTGACATCGGAGTGCTTCTAGCGGGAGAGAGTAGTGCAGGGAACCGTGTGCAGCCGCCCGGCGCAACACCTTTGGTCCGCCTGCGCTACAATTTCATTGTTAAATATTAATTAATAATCCCTTTCTTTTATTAATAAAATTAAATAAATAAAATTAATAATTTACACGACTGCCCAAAACGGAAAGTAATGTTTTTAGGGTGTATGTATGTGTGTTTGTTCCACCGTAGCAGCTCAACAGCCAAACCGACCTTGACGAATGATATCCTGCGTTGGAATCCTTACGTTTCCGAGAGTGTCGTAGGCTATATGAATATGTATATATATTATATATACTTATGTGTATTTATAAAAATACATATAGTAGTGGAGATTTGACGGTTGAAGCGTAAACTTTAATGAATTTTAATTAATGAACTGTGAACTGTGAGCCTCTGTCGTTGTATTAGCCGGGTTTGAATCGAATGATCATAATCAATCGAACGAATAATATTACAAAAATAATGGAATTAAATTTACGTTGAATAAAGTAAAATAGTATTAAATAAATTTTAAAAATTTCTGTTTAATAATAACGGGCTTCTCGTGGGGACTGCGTGCGAGGCTAGAGCGGTGAGGTGATGCGAGTACCTCATGCGAGGCTAGACCGATGATCACTATTAACCGGTTTCAAACGGGGAACCGCTGGGGCGCTGTTTTGGGAGATGCAGTGTGGGGTGCTCTTACAATATCTCTGCAAACAATCGACCTATTTTCAAAATTCCAACGGGGAATTTGCTAGGTAATACAAAATCACGATGGACCGAAACAGAAAAAAAATAGTAATGTTTTTTCGGCAGTCGTATTTTTTAATTTTTAATATTTATCTCTTGTTTATATAATCTACTGAAGTCGACATATATGGACTTTTAAATGGCACTGCCGTAAGAATAGGAGAAAAACGTTGAAAATTTTGCGCGTAATTTTAATAATCCTAATTAGTTTCCTACAAAAAGAATTGTAACGCACAACAAAACCCGGTAAAGAACAAGTTTTAATAAATGTCTTAAAATTATTTTTTCATAAAATTGTTCCTATGATTTAACTCTAAATGCAATTTTTCTTTCGTGAAACATACTTTTTTACAATGAAGATTTATTTTTATCTTTCAAAATATTATTCAGTGTAGGTATTTTTACTATCTGCTGTGAGAATGCTCGTAGAAATAGTTGTAATCCTTCAAGGTTTTCGCCTTTAGCTATTAATTGTGTAAATCAAAGTTTACATTAAAACACATACAAACAGGAGGGAGGGAAAGACAGAGAGAGAGTGAGAGAGAGAGAGAGAGAGAGTGAGAGAGAGTGAGTGAGAGAGAGGAGAGTGATTCAAGGAGGGTGGGGAGTAAGGGGAGTGAAATGTTATGAATATATGTACCATATACACGTATGAGGTAGAGTAGGAGCGAGGAAGAGAATATTTTGTTACTACCTCTTATTTTCATGTTGTTCTGTAACCTCTAATTTATTTTTGTATTTATATTCCTGTGTACTTGCATTTACGTATGCGCATGAATTTGTCCTTTGTCGTATTAGCCGTCCTTGTTTACTTGTCAGGATATAAATTTGCCCGAGGTGAAGTGTAACAAACAGAAGGCTTCACTGTCCATTTCGTATTATTACTACTACCACAATGCGATGCTATGCAGCTCGACCAGTATAATTGTAGCAGTAGGGTATATACATGTATTTATTTATACGTATGTAAACTGTAATTGTAACTTTGTGTACATCGATGCGCTCACGTATATATATATATATATATATATATATACAAACTTGTATCTGTATCTGTGAGTTCAGAGTACGTAGTTGTCAATGTGATATGACACCGCAGACATCAGATTGATGTGTGGATATTACAGCGATATTATTCTCAAAGGAAGACCGTATAATATAAAGCAAACTAACACTGTTATATGCAAACGTATATATGCGTATGGTGGTATAAAACACACAAACACACACACACACACATACATACATACATACACACACACACACACACAGATTCTGAAGTATGTTTTCAGTGTAAAAGTCAACACTATCAAATTATAGTTAGGTACTTTTGCGTCTAATATTTTGTGTATTTATTATGTTACGAACATATATCGATTTTGTTTACTTTATTGTGGAAATATGTATTTAAATGATATCGTGTGAGTTCATTAGTAGAATTTTTGAAACTAAGGCTGTAGCGATCGATACTGAAATATATCGGTCTATATGTTTTTTAGTTTGCACTTATTTATTCGTTAATAATTTTTTTATACGCTGTGAAATGTCGGTTGAAAATTTGGTAATCGAAACAAAAATGAAGTTAACGCAAATCTTCAGATGTTCGTTTAGATAATATGTAAATAAAATAATGAGACCGGTTTAGAAAAACTTTTTATTTACAATCCAATTTTACATATCACCCTTCGAAATAGTTCCCTTGGAAAGTCACGCAACGCTTCAAACGGTTTTATCACTTTTCATAGCGGTGTTGCAACTCAGGAACCGGAATATCCTTCAGATGGTCGGTTACATTTTTTTTAATGTTTTCTACTGTTCCAAGGTATCCTTTGAGGTATTTTTTAAAGTCGGGAACAGGAAAACGTCGCAGGGACTCGATTCAGGTGAAGAAGGTGGTTGAGGAACTACAGGAATATTTTTCTTTGCCAAAAACTCATTAAATTTAAAGTGTAGTGTGACGAAGTGCATTTTCATGATGCAGCATCCAGTTGCCTTTGATGGCTGGTCTCACGCGAACAACTCCGCGTAGCTTTCCGTATCATCGCAGGATCGTTTCGTATAAATTCAATAACATTTCGTATTTTAACGAGCAACTCTTTTTTATTATAAAGTTTTTGTCATTATACTATCGTTTTCATACGGCTCCAAATGAAGTAATCAAGTGGCTTTAGGTCAACCGATCGTGGTGGCCGATCGATCGGTCCATCGCGTCGAATCCGGTTTATGAAATTATCAATCCGGTTTAAATTTCTAGCTGCTAACGAAAAATCTGGCGTTGCACCATCGTGCTGGAAAATCATTTGCGATTAATTTGTAAAGGTACATCCTCCAAAAGAGCCAGCAAATTATTTAAAAAAAATGAACGTACGCATCTCCCGTAATGGTCCCGGAACTTTGTGATAAATAATGTCACACCATACCTTAATGTGAAATCCACGTTGGAGTAGTTTCCATAGTACCGTGCGGATTGTCTTCGCTCCATAAATGACTATTTCACAACGAAGACCCCGTTTCTCTAAAAGCGGCTTCATCGGTAAATGGAAGTGAATTTACCTTATCAGCCTTTCGCCGATGACTGTCTCCTTTTAGTTCGTGGAAATTCACGACCACAGCTGGAAAGTAGAGCGCAGGCGGCCTTGTCAACCGCCGAAGGCTGGATGGACATGCAAAATTTAAAGATTTCTGTGCCCAAGACGAAGTTTATGCTTCTAAAGGGCGCAGACAAATTATCATGCAGTCGAAATCCCCACATTAAGTATAAAGGCTGTGTAATCAGCCGAGTAAGGGTTCATAAGTACCTAGGTGTTTTGTTTGATGATAAGTTGCTTTTTAGCAACCACATCAAACAAGTTGCGGCGGACGCTGTCTCTGTGATGCACAAACTTAGAAGGATTGCTCGGAAAGACTACGGGCTGTCTGGTCGCCAAATGTAATTGGTGTACCGAGGTGTCTTCGAGAGTATGATCGCATACGCGGCGCCAGTTTGGGCGCATAGGTTGGATAGAAATAGAGCACTGCTTCTAAATTTAAGGTTGTGCCCAGCGCAGAGCCTTAATTGTATGCACTGGTGTTTTTAAAACAACCTCCTATGAGGCTACTACCGTATTGGGAAAGGCTCTCCCAATCGATTTAGTGGTGAAAGTTCGAGCAGCCGTGTGGAAGTTGCGAAGAGGTCGGGAAACCGAGGTATTTGGGATGCGGTTTCGGGCCGGGCTAGAACCGGAACGGAACGACTATCACAATGCACCGGGTCTAAATTTCGAACAGTTGCCCATTTCCCGCCTGCGGAAGTGGCTTTGGGGCCTCGCGATGGAGGCATGGCAGCATGAATGGCACACCACGACTAAGGGAAGATCTCTGTATAGATTTATACAGGATCTGGGGGGATGGTATGCCTCGAGTTCATTTTTAAGGGCGGCGGGTGCCCAAGTGCTCACCAACCACGTGAATTTGATGCGATATCTGTTCAGGTTTCGCCTAGCGGCTGATGAGTTGTGCGTCTGCGGGGAGGTCCAGTCGAACGAACATCTAATGTTCGACTGCCCTGCTCTTGGGGGAGCCAGAGACCGGGCCACCCTGGAACTTAGAGGTCAGGGGGAAAACTGGCCGCTCATAAACGGCGAGTCGATGTGGCGAGAGCCGCATTGTCGGACCGTGTGGGAGTTCCTCGATGAGGTTGCGATGTTCAACCGTCATCGGTAGTTTAATTTAATTGGGATTTACTGATTCCTGTGGCGTGTCGGTGGAAAACCTTCCTTGAATTAATGGCTGCCATCAGCCAATAAAGCTCCAAGCGCTTTAAATGGTGGACAGACACTAGCTGGCAAACAGCGACCGAGGCGTGGCGGTTTAAATTGCCGTTTTTTACTTGTAACTTTTATAGTTTTAAATTGTAACAAGGGGTGCGCCTCCCCGATTTAGTTTTAATGTGACAAGTGAGCGGTAGGGACACATAGGCGGGTGCTGTATGGCGCTCAGCTTAACCGCTCTCGCAAGATAGGAGCTCATTAGGAGCATTTAGGTAACGAGGTCGCAAATCTGTTTCGAGGCACAGTAGCCGTTTTTTGGCACGGTACATTTGGTCTATGCTCTAGGGCAACCGAATGGGGTGGTGGCGGGAGAAATGGTGATGGCGATTTCGCGTAATAAATATTAATGAATTAAAAATAATTCTTTGGAATAGTATCGAACACTTAACGATTAGTTTCTTGTCGGTTAACTTTCACGTTATAATACACGAAAAATACCACAGCGCGTCTACGCGCCTATATTTAGTTCAATCGTACTGCACTATAGCCCTTTGATAATATGTTACTTACTATAATTAGTATCGTAAAGGGCGAGAAGAGATAACAATACCCGTACAATGCTGCTTCAGTGTGTTTGCACAGCGCGCCCTCTCGCTTACATACCGCTCGTGGCTGTGCGAGCGAGAGGGGTTTTGAAGGTATGGATCGCCTAGATGACACAATTCTTTATCTATCTCTCCTTCTAATCCTCTGTTTTCTCGTTCTTTTTTTCTCCCTTCTTTTAACTAATTTTCATTAGACTAGCTTCTTAGAATTAACCCGTGGTAAAGAATCGCGGCTCGGTATTCGTAAACGAGGTGATATATCTCGGTAGAGCAGCCAGATTAATAGATATATTATTGTATTGTCACGTGTTCGCGGCTCGATTAGGATATTGAGAGATTGACAATTCAGAATGTTTAATGTAATTACAATTTATCGGTTTAAAAATAAGTAAAACCAGACAAATCAATAGTAATAACAATAGTTCGACGATGATAAAACAAATAATAAAAAAGTACAATAATCACAACCACAATAATAATAATAATAATAACAGACGATAAAAAAATCTCACAATAATAATTAAAATAATGACAATAATGGTATAGAGGAAGTTGAGGAGGATGAAATGGGAGAAACAATACTGAGATCTGAATTTAAGAGAGCATTAAAAGATTTAAATGGCAGAAAGGCTCCTGGAATAGACGGAATACCTGTAGAATTACTGCGCAGTGCAGGTGAGGAAGCGATTGATAGATTACACAAACTGGTGTGTAATATTTATGAAAATGGGGAATTTCCATCAGACTTCAAAAAAAGTGTTATAGTTATGATACCAAAGAAAGCAGGGGCAGATAAATGTGAAGAATACAGAACAATTAGTTTAACTAGTCGTGCATCAAAAATCTTAACTAGAATTTTATACAGAAGAATTGAGAGGAGAGTGGAAGAAGTGTTAGGAGAAGACCAATTTGGTTTCAGGAAAAGTATAGGGACAAGGGAAGCAATTTTAGGCCTCAGATTAATAGTAGAAGGAAGATTAAAGAAAAACAAACCGACATACTTGGCGTTTATAGACCTAGAAAAGGCTTTCGATAACGTAGACTGGAATAAAATGTTCAGCATTTTAAAAAAATTAGGGTTCAAATACAGAGATAGAAGAACAATTGCTAACATGTACAGGAACCAAACAGCAACAATAACAATTGAAGAACATAAGAAAGAAGCCCTAATAAGAAAGGGAGTCCGACAAGGATGTTCCCTATCTCCGTTACTTTTTAATCTTTACATGGAACTAGCGGTTAATGATGTTAAAGAACAATTTAGATTCGGAGTAACAGTACAAGGTGAAAAGATAAAGATGCTACTATTGCTGATGATATAGTAATTCTAGCCGAGAGAAAAAAGGATTTAGAAGAAACAATGAACGGCATAGATGAAGTCCTACGCAAGAACTATCGCGTGAAAATAAACAAGAAAAAAACAAAAGTAATGAAATGTAGTAGAAATAACAAAGATGGACCGCTGAATGTGAAAATAGGAGGAGAAAAGATTATGGAGGTAGAAGAATTTTGTTATTTGGGAAGTAAAATTACTAAAGATGGACAAAGCAGGAGCGATATAAAATGCCGAATAGCACAAGCTAAACGAGCCTTCAGTAAGAAATATAATTTGTTTACATCAAAAATTAATTTAAATGTCAGGAAAAGATTTTTGAAAGTGTATGTTTGGAGTGTCGCTTTATATGGAAGTGAAACTTGGACGATCGGAGTATCTGAGAAGAAAAGATTAGAAGCTTTTGAAATGCGGTGCTATAGGAGAATGTTAAAAATCAGATGGGTGGATAAAGTGACAAATGAAGAGGTATTGCGGCAAATAGATGAAGAAAGAAGCATTTGGAAAAATATAGTTAAAAGAAGAGACAGACTTATAGGCCACATACTAAGGCATCCTCGAATAGTCGCTTTCATATTGCAAGGACAGGTAGAAGGGAAAAATTGTGTAGGCAGGCCACGTTTGGAGTATGTAAAACAAATTGTTGGGGATGTAGGATGTAGAGGGTATACTGAAATGAAACGACTAGCACTAGATAGGGAATCTTGGAGAGCTGCATCAAACCAGTCAAATGACTGAAGACAAAAAAAAAAGACAATAATGGCAACAGTAAACAATAATAATATTAAACGTTAGTAACAAAAAGAATAATCATAAATGTCAATAATAATAAAAGACAGAAATTACATACGAAACGGAATTTAAAGTAATTGTCAGGATTTATTCACACATAGATAAATAATGAAAGCCCAGAATTCAGTCCCGTTGACAAAAGACACAGCACGACCGCTAGTGTTAACACTTTTAACCACCAGTCTTGTATTCAACAATAGTTCAACAGATAAGACAAGAATAAAGTTCTTTTACGGCAAATATCTTTGATGTTCACAAATAAAACCACCCTAACAGTTTATGAATGAGATTTAGTAGATCATCTCTTTCACTTATAGTCCTGCAGTAACTCACCGACCCGTTTCTTGTTTTCGTTTATTGCAGTTACTCGTGGCGTCACCTTATTTGCATCGAACCTGTTCGAAATTCGCTCCTTCACTGACCTCCTCGCAGTATATTCTCCCTGAAAAACGTCTCGCGGACTGATTCGCAAAACTCACATCACAGACTTCATCTCGTAGACTCTCCTCGCGAACCTGGTCTTCCCACGGAGTATTCATACTCGTATCTTCTTTACCTTCCGGACCGGACCCAACTCGAAGCGTGAGAACGATCGACCGCCCTTTCATTTTTTTATGAAATTCAAAACCTTGGTCCGGTAATTCTTCTCGCGGAACGATATGCGTTTACTGCGTCAGTAGGCAGTATTACAAAGGACGATTGTTAAACGGACCTGTTAGCTTTAATGAAAGGGTTTCTTTTAGTCCTTTTCGGGATTCCTCCCGTTATTATATTTTCTACTATTTTCTTAAGCGGCAGGAATCCTCTACTCAGGTCCGCTATATCGGTCTTGTTTAGTATTTTTCCAGTAGAATGATGAAAATCGATCGGTAACTGTTAAAATAATTCTTACTTAATAAATAATTTTAATCATTCTTTATTCTATTTTGATAAAAAATAATAAATATACTAAAAAAAAAAAAACTGGAATTACATTTCGCCCTTTGAGTTTTACAAATTATTTCTAAGAAAAGATTTTTTCCTGATTTTTAAGATTAAATATTTGTTATATGTAGGTTTTCAAACACGGATGGTTAAAACTTCCAGCCAACGGATTTTTTTTTTTTTTATAATGTAAATTATTTTGATGAATCTGTTCAAAAATTTGTATCAATTTTTAATTGGAGCAAATATTTTAAAATAAACATCGATTCCATACATTTATATCTTCCGTATGCCGTTTACGGCATACTATGTAACATTCCGTATGGTGATTAGAGTGAAGTCTTAGTTTTTGGATGAATATCGCTTGCGTTTCGGCGCGTTGAATGTAAACAACGCAGCGGGAAACTGCTTTTCAAAAATATGGGATAGCAAAAATCGATGTAATCGCGATTCGCTATAAATATCCCCGTTATCAAAATGGCTTTTCACTATGTATTAGAAAGTAAAGTATTAATTTGGCCGTTTTTCAACAGTAAATTCTTAATTTTTCAATTAAGAATTTTTTTAGTAGCACAATATTTCTATTTTTACTTATTTTTAATTATACAAATAATATTTTTTAAATTTTAAACAGTTTATGATCACCGAGAACTACGACTGAATTTTTTTATTTTATTTAGCGGTTTTAACATTAGTTTTACCTATATATTCTGCGGTGAAATTTCACATCCTCCGGCATAATAATTCAAAATACCGGTTTAAACTCAAGTAATTTTCTAGCTTCTTATTGAATGCGGCGACCGGTCGTTGTTAATTTAATTCCGCTCTTCAGTTTTCACGTTCGATTAAACAGGAACGTTACGGCTAGATATTTCCATATTAGTTATTTTAGTCCGCTATTACTGTGTAATATAACTGGACCCGATTAATAATTACACACTTCTTTCTCTCGCAGTTATATATTCATTATGATTATATAAATTCATCGATTTTAAATGCTTTTTTTAGAATTACAAACCGACGGTTACGTATGAAAAAAGTTATATATTTTCCATTAAATTTTACACGCTTTCCGTACTTAATTTCTGAAAAAATTCTTCACCGTATTACGACAGTAAACGAAACAAATTTTTCAATCGTTTGTTACTTGTATTAAGGTATTCCGATTTGGAGGAAACTGTATCCCCCGATTACATAAGATACGTTAATGTTGTTTTAAATATTTTCCGCTACGCACATGCTCTCGCATCGCCGGTTCGTTTCATATCTTCCGCTCGCATTCGCTCGGCCGATCCGGTACTAGCGTACAGCACTTGCCGTTCATCTGTTATTAAAAAAAATAATAATAAATTGAATAGGTTATAACAAATTTATAGGAATGAAATAGAATAAGCGTTTTCTTTTTAAAGTTTAATTGCAGTATGTATATGGTTAATAACATTAAATCGTTTCCAACAAGAGATAACTATTAAAAATTAAGAAAACACGACTGCCGAAAAAACATTGCTTTTTTTGTTTTGGTTTGTTCCATCGTGAGTTTATATTACACTAATAAATATCGCGTCTGAAATTTTAAATCGGTTGCAAAGATATAACAATATTTCCTAATAACCGTGGTGTGTTAGGTCGAGAGTGTACCTGATGCATACAAAAGTTAGCCTTCAACCTACTAACAAATACCCCGTTTGAATTTTGAAAAATCGGACGACTGTTTGCAGAGATATAAGATCGCACCATTGCCCCTCCCAAACCGGCGTCCCAGAGTCGCTCCGTTTGTTACCAGTTGATGGTGACGATTGGTCTAGTCTCCCACGAGGCGATCGTATAACCTCACCTCTCTAGCCTCGCACGCAGTCCCATGGGAAGCCCGTAATTATTAAACGGAAATTGTTAAATTTATATAACGTAAATTTGATTCTATTATTTCTGTAATATTATTCGTTCGATTGATTTGAATCGTTCAATTCAAACCCGGCTAACACAGGGATAGGGCTCGCACTTCACTCTTCATTAATAAAGTTCATTAAAGTTTGTGCTTCCACCGGCAAATCTCCACTACTCCATATATGTATTGTCGCCTGTTCGCGGCTCGATCAGGATATTGAGATTGGCAATTGAAAATGTTTATATAATTACAATTTATCGGTTTAAAAACATAACTAAAACAATACAAATCAATAATAATGACGATAGTAATAATAATAATAATAGTAAGCGAGGATAATAAAACAAATAATAAAAATCGAGTGTGGACACCGCATGACTTCCTTGTACGCCTATTAAATTACATATACAAATTTTCTTAAAATGAAAACTACATAAAATTTTATTTCGTTAATAACATTTGAAGCCGTAGAAAAAGTCGGTGAACTTGACTAATCGATAGATTGTGAAGTCTACTGAAGAAAGAAATCCGTGAACGGAATGAATTCTTCATAGTTAAGTTTGATTCTTGTAATTCGTGAAGACGATGTAGGTTGTACCAAAATTTCTACACGGCCGACTTCTAGGTGGTTCATCGCTTTTAATTTTTATTAAATAAGTTTTAATTTATTTCCAGCTCGAGGAAGTATATTAATAATAGCCTAAATTAAAACGTTCAGTTTATTAACCGCCTAAGTAGCCCTACGTAAATACATTTCAATACATTTTAAATACATTTTATATATATATATATTCTGTGCTCTTCCTGACGCATAAACTTACTACATTAAAACCTTTAAGGAATAATAAACTTAAATAATGTTTTAATATACGCTCTTAAACGGTTATTTATTTTTAATATATTATGTTATTTATAACTCTGTTTGATTAAGATTATCCCGGATCCAGGGATAAGCCTAATAAACCGTTTACGTAGCCCGTCGTCTCCGAGTGGACTTAGATGTGAGAATTATCTTATGCGACCTCACGTACTGTGTTCTTTGTTAAAGATACTTCTTATCCGATATTTGTGTTCTTACCGCGTTTTTTCTTTATCGATATTTTAAGTCGATGTGAAATAAAAGTAATTTACCGGTTTACGTAATTTTTTTTTTCTGTTGTACGTGCGTGCGATTTTATCTTGCGGAATCGCTTATTATGTAACGTTTCATTATAGTAAACGTGTATATTATTTCTCGTTTTAGGTACCGGACTTAATAAAATTCTTCGTGAAAAATGTTAACCGGCGATACATTCGTTCAGAGTACGTGTTAACGAATCGTACCGGGATATCTGTACACACCGTACGATTTTGCGTTCCTTTATGAAACCGATGTCTGTTTACGGGTAACTTCGTAGGATTCTTGAAGAAAAGAACTTCGTTTAATACATTGGTATTTAAGCCGGTAAACAGAACGTCGTTAGCGATCGCTACCGATCCGGTTTTAGGTATGTCCTGATCCCCGTTCAATTTAAAGAAGCGTTTGTGACCGTTTCCTCGTTTTCTTTAGACTTTCACCGCAGGATTTTTAGGGTGTAGATCGTGTCATCGTTATTAGATGCTGCGTTCGTTAAGTAAAGCTTCTAGTTCTCTGTGCGGTCATATAAAGACTGATTTTCTGTAAAATATTTCACAAATTTCGTTTTGTTTTATGATGTAATCTGTTAAAGCCTGGCCTTTTAATCTTCCTAAAACACTCGTCCGATAAAATGGAATTTTGTCGGTTCAGTGCGGTTTATCGGAATACCTTACGTCGGTTCCAGAAGCTAAACACAAACAACAGATTCGGAGTTCTTGGCTCGAGATTATTTATTTACTTAGATCGAGACCAAAAAGAACGTGAAATCGCGATTTCCAACCTTCATTCGAAGAAAGGAAATAGAATTAAAAAAATATTCGTCTTTACCGTTTAAAACTTAAACGATAATTATGAATTGTATACGAAATATATTATATTTGAATTTATTTTAGTTTTTTTAAGATTTGTAACCGATATATCTTCGGGATTTATAAAACTTTCTTTTTTTATAGGAATGGGATCCTTCATTGCCTGGAGTAAAGGATTATCCTGAAGTCAGAGAAGCGGCTAGAAGGTGGTGCGAAGCTCAAGACGGACAAAGAATACTTCTTACGACACCGAGTGTTTTGGTGGGATATAGAGTTGAAGTTTATAGAGCGGAAGGAACGACACAGTTTTATACGGCAGTTATCGTCGGATATAACGAAGGAACCAGGGTAAGTTTCTGTATTTCTTTTTTATCTCTTTTTTCGTCCGATCAATAAAACGTTTCGCCTGTTCATTTTGGTATTTACTATTTTTTATAATTTCGTTATTCCTGTTATAGTAATCGGTATAGAAGATTTCAATTTTTAATTTCGTAGTCTTGTGTTAATGGAAATTATTTTACTGGAGAATTTATTTTTAAAAAATTAAAAAAAGAACGGTTTTGAAACTTAACGTACTGTAAACGGGCGAATGAAGATTCCAATGCAGGTCGTCACAAACGGGTTTTAAATAAGTACTTGTTTTAATTAAAGACATCATAATTATAATAAATAAAAGTGAATAGTTTCTTAGGAATGCAACCGAAACTGGATTGTAAAGAAATAATGTTATACTACCGTTTGTTCAAATAAACGTTTTTATAACGCAACCGGTTTGATGATGGTGAATTAATATACAAACGAAAGGATTACAGCTTTAAACGACAAGCGATTTATTGAATGTTAATATTACTTTAAAAAAAATATATATTTTAATTAAATTTAAAAAAATTCAAATATTGAAAATTAATCTACTTACTTCGTAAAAAAAAGGAAGTTTAATGCGTATTAAAAACCAAATGGCTTCATCAGTATTCGATATAATTTATTTTCGTTCTTCTCTAATAGAAGAATTGAATAAAATATTAAAAGGATATGGTTTAATTTCATTTTTTTTTTAAATTCTGGGATTATTATTGACAACCTCCTCTAGCCGGTTTTATAATCGTCCATTAACCGTTATAAAAGCGGAATTAATTCTATTACTTTTATACTTCGACAATTCGATTCTCTTTTCCTCGTGTTTTAATTTCGTTCCGTTTCAAACGTATCCATCCTTCTATTTATTCAAACGTTCTTATTTCTTCGATTGAACACAATTTTTAAATATTAAAAAAAACATTTATTATTATCAGATTGTCCTTTAAAGGCTAGTCCAAACTCTAATAAGTGATTCTACTTAACATACTGAAAAAAAATGTCCGGTAAACATTAGACCTTTTTCTTTTCTTTTCTTGTTTAGCCTCCGGTATTTACCGTTCAGATCATACTTCACAGGATGAATGAGGATGATATATGAGTGTACATGAATTGTAGTCTTGTACAGTCTCAGTTCGACCGTTCCTGAGACGTGTGGTTACTTGAAACCCGACCGCCAAAGAACACTAGTATTCAAATCCTTGTAAAAATAACTGATTTTAATAGGACTTGAACGCTGGAAGTCTTCACTTCCAAATCAGCTCAACCGGGAAGACGCGTGTAAAGATAGGTCCGAAAACGCATAATTTTCTGTCTGTCCATTTTGTGTTTTTTAAGAAAAAAATTATTTTTCAAGAACGGTTGGAGATAACGCATTAAATTATCGTGATTTATTACTGTGGTTTCTATCAGAAATTTTAATCTGAAAATTTAATTTAGGTATCAAATGAGTCGCAATAATAAAAAAAAAAACACGATGGCCGCCATATCGTTTTAGGCTTACCTTTTGCTGTAACTCTGTTGTTTACCGTCGGATTTTTACGACTAAGCTGTCATTTTGTTCACAAAAAAATTCTTCATAATTTTTATAATACTACACAATTTGATAAATCAAACAATTCCTAAGATATTTAAGATTAAAAAATTGAAACGACCGCCATTTTGATATTTGTCAACGAAGAATATCGTTTTGTTTTATACTATTGAAAAATTTTAGTTTAAAATAAAGTATAAAATTTTATCGCGTTATCTCCAACCGTTCTTGAAAAATAGTTTTTTTCTTAAAAAACACAAAAGACGGACAGACAGTAAAATATGCGTTTTCGGACCTACGTTTACCGTTCATTTTTCTTCGGTAGTAGGAGTACTCAGGATAGAATTTTACGGATGTATTTAATGACATCACGATTGAAAAGCGATCGCTTTCATGCAAATCTTCAACAACTTTCCAATCTAACTTACGCGTTATGGCGGCGCTGGCAAAATGTGAATCATTAGTACAGGATAAATAACCATTCCTGGCGTTAAAGAAAGTTCCTATACTAGTATTTAATAATACAAGATCTGAATTGGCTAGGAAGCCTTCAAGCGATCTACCTCCGGGGTCGAAACGCTCACTACTTCCTTTCAGGGTCTGAGCGTTTGGACCCCGTTGAAATTCTCCACAAAAATGAGACAGTCGTCCTATTATTACGCAAAATTACGCAAGTTTTCCTCTCCAGTTGAACTAAGCTTACGTAAATATTACGTAAGGTTATATCGCCCGGTCGCTGTATGCTTATAGCTACCGCTTGTAAATCGGTGAAAAGATGAACTTCTTGGAAGGCACAACGAGTTTCTGAAACGATGGCAACTTCTCCTCTAGCTCTTTGATTAGGCGCTTGATCAAGCCTAATTAATATTGAACCCTTTCGTTCAAAGTATCAGTATTCCTTAAATGCGTCTCTTGAAAGCAAACGCATAAAGGATTTAATTCTGTAATCAATAGCCGCGACACACTCGTATTCGACAAACATCCATTGATGTTCCTCCGGAAGATCGATTACAGACTCGTATTACCACGGAAGATTTGTCGCCTAGGTTTTCCCTTACGCCAACCTTTTTTCTGCATCTTCTCCATTCTCCTGACTGCCTCCGTCTCTGAAGACAGGGTGTTTGAGGCCTCGGAGATGTAATTTTCTTTTATCCGGGCATCCACCTTCGATACCACCTACGGTGATGGAGAGGAAGTTTTATTTATTACTTAAATATAAGGACAATAATATTTTTTGTATAACAATGTTACTTCGCGTATCGATTTTTATTTTAAAGTTATAATTACTTTTATTATTATATATTTTTGTATTTATATTAAATTCTGTGAAATGTTACGATAAACAAAAGAGGGTTTAAAAGACAAGTGTTTTTATCAGTCGTTAGGGTTCCTTTTTTATTCTTTTAATATTGTTTGGTTCTATGAGGTGGAACTTATTGAGCTATTGGAATTTTTTTTGGGGAATTTAAGAGGCAGTGACTATATAAGAACGGTTGCTGATATCTTAATATTGAAAAATATGTATCTTTTTAGATTTATTTCCTTAAATATCTGTTTAATTTTTTGTTATAATTCTGATTCGATATTTAGTAATACTTTTCTTTTTTTAAATGAATTTTTATTAAATTAAAAATTTCCTTTTTATCGTTTCAACTAAGTTTTGTTTTTTAATAATTTTTTTCCCCGGTGAACTCGTATTTATAGTCTACATTAATTGTCAACGCGATTTTATTTGTAATATCTTATCAGCTTGAATTTATTAATGTCAGACAAAGAGACCTGCACGCGCATACTCGCTCGCTCATGGACGTACGTTCATTCACTCGGATTTTTTATTATCGTAAAATTGTTCTCGTTCGACTATAAAAATAACTCTCGCCGAAACTTGTTTATTGAGATATGTAACTGAATTTAACACATCGTGAATACATTTGTTTCACTGACGTATATATTTTTAATAATGATGAAAGAACGACTTGAGATATCGCTGTAATAGAGTCTTCATTACTGTTGTTAGGAATCGAACCGGAGATTGTTTGAATTAGTTGTAATTCAGGACCACAAATTCAGCCGATTGATTTTCATAACTATCGATAAATTATTATTTTGCTGTAATATTATATTTTATTTTAAAAATTTTACTGCCTTCCGAGAAGTTGTAATTTATCAATCGTTCTTATCCGCTTATTATTTAGACGGTGCTGTTAATTGAGGAGGAGTATTACTCGCAGAAGTATTAAAAGCTACATCGGATGCAGATACGTATACAGATACAAGGAAAACATATTTTACACAACATTAAGTTGCCGTTTGGAAATCACCCTATTGTAACGCGCATATGTTACAGATAAATAGAAATCAGTAGCTCAACACACTCGAGTAACGTACATGAAATTAACAATAGTATACATTTTTTCTAAAACAAGATATTTTATGTATATCGACATATCTTCGTAGATCGAAGATATTCGATCGCATTTAGTCTTTTCCTATCATTTTTAAGATGGACGCCGTTTCTACTAAAAAGTCCACCTTAGAATATGCCGGTAATTAGCTCTGCAAGAAAGAACTATTTCCGTATAATTGGAAAAAGAGTCGTTTATAATTTTTCATATTTAAAAAAATTAATTCTTATTTTCAATTATTAATTTTTTCTCCCATTTAAAACTGTTTATTTTTTATGTCAGGGAATGTAAAAAATATAAGCGAGTAATTTAATAATTATTCTATCTCCGAAGAATCGGATCGATACAAAAACTAAAGAAAATTCGTTTTCTTCAAAGGTTTAATAAGGATATTAATTAATTTTATTAAAATTTCTTCTGGCGATTAAAAGTTGTCCGCTAACGCGAAATGTTTAAATACGAACAAGATGTTTACCGATACGTCATTTTGCCCGATAAATATTTAAATAGGAGGAGAAAAGATTATGGAGGTAGAAGAATTTTGTTATTTGGGAAGTAAAATTACTAAAGATGGACGAAGCAGGAGCGATATAAAATGCCGAATAGCACAAGCTAAACGAGCCTTCAGTAAGAAATATAATTTGTTTACATCAAAAATTAATTTAAATCTCAGGAAAAGATTTTTGAAAGTGTATGTTTGGAGTGTCGCTTTATATGGAACTGAAACTTGGACGATCGGAGTATCTGAGAAGAAAAGATTAGAAGCTTTTGAAATGCGGTGCTATAGGAGAATGTTAAAAATCAGACGGGTGGATAAAGTGACAAATGAAGAGGTATTGCGACAAATAGATGAAGAAAGAAGCATTTGGAAAAATATAGTTAAAAGAAGAGACAGACTTATAGGCCACATACTAAGGCATCCTGGAATAATCGCTTTAATATTGGAAGGACAGGTAGAAGGGAAAAATTGTGTAGGCAGGCCACGTTTGGAGTATGTAAAACAAATTGTTGGGGATGTAGGATGTAGAGGGTATAGTGAAATGAAACGACTAGCACTAGATAGGGAATCTTGGAGAGCTGCATCAAACCAGTCAAATGACTGAAGACAAACAAAAAAAAAAAAAATATTTGAAATATAATAATAAACAATAAATAAATATTCAGTTATTACGAAACGCAGAAATTATTCCTGACTACCTTTCGTTGTACGCTTACGTAAAAATTAACCGAAGTAAACGTGCGCCCGCTAAGATCATTACAGTAAGTGTTAATTTTTATTCTTTAATAGATTAAACAACAGCCGTATTTTACAGTCGTTAATAGGGAGAAGAGAAAAACTTTTTACCTGTTTATAGATGTAATAAAGGAGTCACACTATACGATGTATTTTCTTATTCTTTTTGTTATTACTATTTGTAAAAGAGGACTTTTCCATCATAGGGATACGATATACATCACAGGTACTTGACGTAAAACGATTAAAAATTTAGAAAACCAAACGTTTGTATCTGTTAAGAATTCTTAATTAAGCTCTCTTTCATCTTCTAATATTATATAAAATTACTATAACAGTAGTGATAAAACGCTGACCCTTAAAGAAAAATAAAAAAGAAACACTCGCGCTAGCAAATCAAAAATAGTAGTAAAAGTTAACGGTAAAAAAAAAAATTTATTTCTAAAAACATTTTATGTTCATCAGACTTTTAACCGCTGGTAGTCGCCTCGAATGAAAAAACTCGCCTTCAAGAGTAACCGCGTGATGAAAAAAATTACCTTTATACAGACAGTATTAAATGTATTAAAACCTTGCTCTTGTCGGCGTTAATCTTGAAAATTTATATTTATATTAAAAAAAAACGTTTAGGAATTACCGAGTTACAAATTAAAAGTATTCCGTTTTTCTCCTGTTTTTGTGATAGTAATTTAAACGTCCCTAAATTAGTTAAAAGATAATATAAAAAAATTATCGTTTAATTACATTTAGGAATCGAGTTATTAATCGTAAAATTATCATCGAAAAAAAAATAATCCGAGTATTGTAAAGATAAAATAATATCTGTAACAAAATTTGGAACTGTCGTGAACAGCATTAAAAGATATTACACCACGGAAACACAAAACCCGTATCAACTTTTACGAAGTTCGATTTTGTTTTATTTTGTCGACCGTTGTTTTCTACTTTTGTTGTTATTTTACAGTAGTCGTTACCGCTTCGTTTAGAGAAAGATTTAGAGCGAGTGAGAGAAGAAATGAGGAAAGAGGACGGTATATAAGAGTGATTGTTAAGATAAAGAGCATTCACTCTCGGTCGTCGGTTTCTCTCGTGTTCTTTCTTACATTCAGCTTTCTTCTTCATTGACCTTGACATAATTCCTCTTCCATCTCTTTCTTACTTTTATGTTACTCACAGCTATTTTATAAGTATCTGTATAACTTATTTTCAATCCAGTTTACAAAGTATTATATATGATCTCATTCTATTGCATCAGATATCGTTATGGTTTACTTTTCTTTTAATAAATCAATATTATTATTATTATTATTATTAGTAGTAGTAGTAGTAGTACCATCGTTAAAAACTTGTGTTATCATTATTTATTTTTGCCATTAAATATAGTAAACATATATTTCTTGTGTAATCGTTTAAAATATTTATATTACATGACTACTATTCTTATTAAAAAATCACCATTCGCGTTTTTTTAACAGTAGTATCCCGTATAATTTTATGTACTTACATCTATTATGTGTGCATAATTTTATGTATTTGTTATGTATATCTATAATGAGATAGAGCCCAGCGATTCCCAATCTGTGCGTCGCGGCCTTTTCACAGAGGCGCCGTGAAATATTGTAAACGCTACATAATTAATTTAACCAAGACATTTATAATTATTAATTTAATGATAATAAAGTAAAAAAATAATGAAGATACAGGAGTTTTATTTATTTTTATCTCTTACTTACGAGTAGTCATACTTTTACTTTAGGGTAAAAGTATGAAGTAGGGCGCCGTTGAAAAATTTTAATTGAAAAAGGGCACCCCGACTCGGAAAAGTTTGGGAACCGCTGAGATAGCTCGTTATTTTATTTCTGAATCATTTGCATCACCGATAACCAGACAGTCGGATTCAGATCTGAAATTTATTTCTATATAGGTAGAGGAAAGGAAAAAATTCACCCGGTCATGGTGACAACGGGAACCGGATTTCTAATCGCTACCTTTAACAATAGAATCGAGACGACAAAAATCCATTGCTTTGTGACATTTATATTTACTTATAGCGATCTTTGGAATTAAATATTCCTTCTGACCGAAGTCTTTAAGAATTTTGCAAACGAAGGCGCTTTTTAAATAAACATGTGCAAATACTCTTCCGGTTTCAACATTTAATTTATGAAATCTCCGTAAATTTTTAACCTTTCGCTTATATTAAATTATTATATTCGTAGGCACATTTAAACGGAATTTTATCTGTAAATCTTTCTTCTTTGCATAAATCGATGCGGTTTGTTTAGCGTCATCTATACGATCCCCGTATTAAACCTACAACATGTATTTTTAACGTTGTTCATCTTGCATAATCGACGATTGAATTTTCTATTAAAAATTGTTTGCTGTTAAACCTTGTGTCAAAGAATAAACTGTTACCGACTACCTTTTAAATATTTTCGGAAAAGCGGTAGATTAAGGGGAACGTATAAACTACCGGTTGGACTGTGTTGTTAGATCTTTCAAAAAATATACTCTCTACAGATATTTAAACTATTATACAGCCTTAATAGGGAGTTTATTTATCGGCGTGATACTATCGGGTTTATTTATCGACCCGTGAGTGATATATTCGGACAAAAGTGTTCGTGACAAAATTATTTTGTCGAAGTTATATAGTTGAAAAATTGTATAATCCAAAAATTACGTTAATCTTTTTCCCCTATTTTTTTGAAAACGAATAACACGAATTTTTAATAAAAGTTTAAAAACCAAAAATATTTTAGTTTTGTCGTATGTAATATTTATCTTCAGTTTTTTACAACTATTTGTCATAAGCGAGAAATATCAAGGAATACACGACAAGGACCGCATAAAGCGTGAACAAAAATTGCATATCGCCCTCCGTATAGTGACGAGGTAAAAATAAGTTTTAAATAATAACTAACGTTACACTGGTTGCATGTAGAAATTTGGCTTCAGTCCTCGAAGACGCTAAAGGGAAAACTAAATCCGTCGAAAGAGCATGTGTGATCTGTAAATTGCAAATTAGGGCAAACTAAAAGAAGCATTGAAAATAAAACTAAGGAGTATTTTGGCTTATAAATACGTAAAATATATAATAATAAATTATACATAATATGTGTAAAAATTGATCTTAGCCCAACATTTCCTGGAATCTGGTTAAAATTATTTTATTAGAAACAAATCTTTAAAAATGTTCATAATTAACAAGAATTAAATAGTTTGGGGATTTACTTTATTAACAGTGATGCAGAAACATTATTATCGAATAACATTAGGGGATCAGTACATTCTAGAATGTTTGATTTACTAAATATTTTTTACTGTA
The DNA here is from genome assembly GCF_047948215.1 of Lycorma delicatula. Taxonomy (NCBI): domain Eukaryota; kingdom Metazoa; phylum Arthropoda; class Insecta; order Hemiptera; family Fulgoridae; genus Lycorma; species Lycorma delicatula. The sequence goes on along the minus strand of NC_134459.1, from coordinate 7,524,806 downwards.
AAGTTATTTTACAGCTTAAAATTATAATAACTTAAACGTTATAATCATATCCGATTTTGTTTAACGTAACAGATATTCCGATTACGGTTCTATTTATCTTCTGTCTATTTTGAAACGAAGCAAATTTTCATCTTACCTACACTATATTGGATGTGATGGCTCTCAAATCAAGCTCAAATCGAACGTTTAAATTATTTGTACTTCCTGACATCCTGCTTCCACTTGGACTTTTTTTAAACGATATCTTACAGAATTTTACTTTTATTATATAAACAGATCTAGTGGTAGTACTATTATTAATTTTTGTTTTATTAATATTTCTTATGTATTGATGACAATTGTTTAACAGTCAAAATTCGTATAGAGATTTTAATTTTTTATTATTTTATAAACGGTTTTTGAGGCTATCCTATTGACAGTTAGTTATATGTCGATTATAACATTTTAGCCGAGGCAGCTTTACAATAACGATCCCGTTATTGTAATTTTACTTCAAAAATTCTGATGTGGACACCACATGACTTCCTTGTACGCTTATTAAATTACATATACGCATTTTTTTACAGTCATAGGTCGGATTCAAACCGATTTGCCTTGCCCTTGTACGAAACAAAAATTTCATTAATTAAAAATCTTATTTGGCTTTAACTCTGGAACCGATGAAAATAAGTACCACTTACGACATATCGTTGAAAAGGTCTCCAACAAGGGTGGCGCAGTTAAGAAAAAGTCCAAAATCAAATTTTTTTGGATTTTGAGCGCTTTTGGACATTTTCGGTTCAGTCGATTGTAATGAAAAGGGAAGGTGCACTAGATGTTACAACAGTCCTAAAACCAAAATTTCAACGTCTACGGCTAATCGTTTTTGAGTTATGCGAGACACATACGTATGTATGTATAGACGTCACGCAGAAACTGGTCAAAATGGATTCAGAGATAGCCAAAATGGATATTTCCGTTGAAATCTGAAAACCGAAATTTTTCGCGATCACAGTACTGCCTTTACTTCGTACAAGGAAGTAAAAAAGAAATCCTCAAAAATCATAGAATCGATATGCGAATGAAATTTTAAATAATTATTCTACACAGAATTAATTCGATAAGAATAAATTCACGCGATAAGTTTTTATCTGTTAAGAACGTATTTAATAGTACATTATGCGACGAGACTATAACGATAGCGATTAATGCACGAGTGCGAAGTAAGTTACGTCACGAGCCTTGGCGAGTGTCGTAAACTTCACAAGAGTTCATTAATGGCCATTTTGAAGTCGCATTCCGTATTTTTTCTACGGCTTAGAAAATATCGAGATTATTGTTTCAAATCGATGATAGTACATTGTTTACGGAATATTATTTTGAAATTTTCAAAAATACATTATACAATATCTGTGGCAGTAGGTTATTGTCGTAAGTTCTAGCTTCTCTTCAATATGGATCGGTGTTAAAGACATTTCTTTCTCAGAATGATACATAATTAACAAAGCTGAAACAGTGTAACATAGAAACTTAGTTCCCTATCGGTGTACTCTCAGATTAACCTCTGCATGCTAACTGCTAAATCGGATAAAAATTAAAGTAAAAAAACAAAAAAACAACCATTACATTAAACAATACCCGCTTTTGATCGGTTGGCGGTTGAAAAGAGTACGATTTTGATCGGCTGAACTCCTTTATCGCAATGAAAATCCGCGTAATTTAACCGTTATAATACAGCCGTAGAAAAAAAATTTTAACAATTTTATAATTTGTAGTATATCGGTAAAACATTGTAGACATTTAAATCTGTATAGATAATTTTTCAACGTAAAAATATTAGGATCCTTCGTAAATGCTAAACGTAATTCTTTACGACTGTTAGTTCCATAACATTCAGAACGTTTCAGGGAAATGTCAGCGACTAGAACGTTGTTTAATAAATCGGTTCCTGTTGATCATCGAAATTAAATAATTAATTCGTAAAACAAGAAATACGCACCGCATATCTCCCGGTTTTGTTTTATTATGTAGTTTAATATTTTCTTGTTAAAATGAATTTACAATGCGGTAAGGGTATAAGGTCGTTTAGTTTGTTTGTTATCTACGTAATCATTTTATAATTAATATAATTTGCGGTGAATTCTGATTAGAGTACGCGGCCTATCGATCTGGTATTTATATCGGCGTCATTAACTAAAAGGATGATTTAAATTTTGAATGCGTTCGGCTTATAAATAGCCTGCGGGTTGATTAATTAGCCGGTGGTATTTGTTTGCCGCAAAATATGAAAGAGATAATGTATAAGAGAGAGATAATATAACGAATTAATAACGAACGAATCGACAAATAAATGAGCCGATGAATGAATGAATGTCGATGAATAAATAATAGTAATTAGTGAAAATGTGACGTCGAATTACTTGTGGAGATGTAATGTAACGCGCGAGGGAGGATTTATAATCCGTCTGAGGTGGAAAGGGTACAGGAGGATGGGGAAATAAGGGGATAACAGAACGAATTAAATAAACATCGGCTGTGGTCGGCGGGAATAAAAGGATTGTTTAGGAGGAATACACGGGCGGGTAGGTTGTATACAGTAAAAGAGGGAAGAACGGTCGGCCCTTGAACTTTGTTAGCCTTCGTCATCGCGGGCGGGTTTACGTATGCGTCGTTCCTCCAAGAAGTCTATTTATTTGATCGTGACGCGACATAAAACGAGCTCTGCGTACGTATGTCGTGCGTATCCGTGTGTAAGCGCGTGGAGATGTGTATGTAAACCGGTACGTAGTCTTCGATGTAAGAATAAGAGTGTTGACAGCGAGATAAAGAAAAAAATTTAATTTGATCAGAAGGTCGTTTTATTTTGAAAAGTGCCAACTTATAATGAGGAAACTTGGTCCGATAGAAAGTTGTTCGAGACGTGTAGTAATTAAAATATCTCTCGCAGCCTTTAACCCCTCCTTCCGCTATACGAGCCCCGCACTTTTCCCTCTCTCCGCCCTTTGTCCTTACTCCTTCTTAAGTTGTTCACGGGGTAGATGTTACTCTTTCTTTCACCCTCCCCTTCCGCTTTTTACATCATCCCCTTCTTCGAATCTCCCTTCCCGATTACTTTGTAAATGTACCGCTCTTCTCCTTTCATTCCACCCCCTTATAACTTCCTACGCTGCTCATAAATGAGAAAAAAGTAAAATTAAAATTAAGTTTTTATCTGAACAACTCGTGTAGAAATGTTGTCGTTGTCCTGGCGCTTATTCCTTCATCCACCTCATACTCTATTCTTTCTTCTTTCCTTTGCCACCGTTTTCTTGTTAATGGAGGTTTACATTTTTTATGATTTTCACTCGTTTCACCTCTTTTTTTATAAGTATTACAAATCGGTCGATTATTATTATTATTATGTAATACTGTTCCATTATATTTTTAAATTTTTATGCGATGCTTTTTTATCATGGTTCTTTTAAATGTTTAACAACGTAAAGAAAATATTTATTTTTATTTTACTTTTACCATTTTTTAGTTCTTATTTTTGAAGATCAAACAAATAACTAGAAAAATTACTTTTTTTTGTGTAATTTTTTAAATAGGATTTTAATAATTGTGACCAATTTACACACATACACACACGCGCGCGCGGGCGCGCACACACACATTAGCTGACCCGGCAATCCTTCGCCATTGCAAGATTTGAGTAATATATGTATACTCGAGGGCAGTTATAAATTTTACTGCAATACAAATAGTAAATCATTTTTCAACATAGTCCCCTTGCATTTCAACGCATTTGATCCATCGTCGCACAAGATTCCTGATGCCCTCATAAAAGAAGGTTTTCGGTTGAGCTGCGAGCCAGGAATGCACCGCTTCTTTCACCGTTTCGTCCGAGGTAAATCGACGGCCCCTTAATGCCTCTTTGAGCGGACCAAACAACTGGTAGTCAGAAGGGGCAAGATCAGGACTATACGGAGGACGAGCCGGTACTTCAAAGTTGAGTTTCTGGAGCGTTTCAGCAGTGTGAGCAGCAATATGTGGACGGGCATTGTCGTGCAACAAGAGGACACTCAACTTTCGACAGCAGTCCTCGGCGTTTGCTTCGAATTGCAGGCTTCAGCTTGGCAGTAAGCATCTCACTGCAACGCGCACCGTTTATTGTCGTGCCCCTTTTCCCATAATGTTCCAATAATGGGCCTTGTAAGTCCGAAGAAACCATCAGTAGGCATCAGTTTTCCTGCGGATGGTCGGGTCTTGAACTTTTTTTTCCGGGCGAATTTGGACGTTTCCATTTCATACTCTGCCGTTTACTCTCCGGCTCGTAACGATGCATCCGTGTTTCGTCATCAGTGGTGATTCTGTCTAAGATGTCCCGTTCGTTACCATAGCGATCCAAATGTTTTTGGCAAGCGCGATCGTTTACGCGACTTTATGAGTTATTTTCGGACCCGTCTTGCATAGACTTTATGAAACCCAAGTCTGTTGTGGATGATTTCGTAGGCAGAACCGTGACTAATTTACAGACGATGTGCCAATTCATCGATAGTTACTCGTCCGTCTAAGAAAACCGTGTCACGTGCACGCTCAATGTTTTCCTCATTTGCGGTGTTAAACGGTCGTCCGGCTTCTTCGTCGTGCGTAATACTTGTGCGACCGTTTTTGAATTTTTCACTCCGTTCGTAGACACTCCGTTGCGGCAATACACCGTTCCCGTATTGTACCGAAAGTCTTCGATAAATTTCGGCCCCTGATACACCTTCCGACCACAAAAAACGGATCGCTGAACGTTGCTCTTCTTCGGTGCAGACAGAAAGCGGAGCGGCCACGGTTAACGAC